>NC_143555.1:152818571-153156428 GCF_054136105.1 Typopeltis vanoorti
TGTGCCAAATTGAAGCTTTCGGATCTGTACTTTAGATACGTAACTGCCGAAGTTTGTGTGTGTGTTAGTAAGGGGAGGGGGTGAATAAGACGGAAAAGGAAGAATATGGAGATTTAAAAACAAGACAATGCGGAATCGCGTGAGATAGACAGAAAAACAGACACACGCGAACAGAGAGAGAGAGGCTTAGTTAGCGTTAAGCATTTCAGAGTGTACTCAGCGGACGTTGCAGTATGTTGTGAGCCCATATTATGAATTGTTTCCGGCTTCCGCTTTATGGTTTTCGAGTCTTTGGCACCTCCTACTCTTTATGGTCGCTGTTTATTACTGCTCATTTAGCAAAGCTCACGGAGCGTTCGTAACCCTGAATAAAAAAAAAATAATAAAAAAATTCCTTAATTATATAAGTGTTGGCCTGAAACGGATGCTCGAAATGAATCGGTCATAAACATGTTCATAACACCCCACCTAAAAACAAGGACGGACACTAGAAAACGGACGAAGTGCGCATGTGCACACTATTTCTTTCAAGATGCTTGGAATATTTGTGAGAAATAAACATCAGCCACTTTCGTAAAATTAACATAATCTTCTGTAACCACGTCATAAAAGTCCTGAGTACAAACCATTCAAAATGCAGCACGAAATTCTCGAGTTTTTACACACGCACACACACACACAACCTAGAAAATAACTGCAAGCGGGGCCAGACACATCCCGCGCGCATGAATTATGACACGAAAGTGACTCTCGTAATGGCACACGGCGGAGTAATTCCACCTTCATCAAGCCACCGCCAGACGAGCCGAGTAAGCGAATGCAGCTAATGAGATGCTAACCACTAAACGTGCTCGTGCCTCGTAAGCTTCCTCTAGATTGCCAAGATTTATTCTCGCGGGCTAAACGCAGTGGACAACGGATGGCGGTGAAATATGGCGAGGCAGTCGGCTTTAATGGGAGGCCGGGGAGCTAAGTGGCACGAGAGGATAGTAAGTGCACTTAAAGATACGAGGACAATGGCAATAAAGAGAGACCCAAAGAGGCGCAACAAGAAGACGAACGGCGCACAGAAAGGAAGATAGCAGAGATGGAATACCCTCATAAGAAAATGAAAAGTCCCAGAAGTGAAATCAGTGTTGAGTCCCAAGGTGGAGAAAGCGACGATAAGGATTGAAAGTGCGTAAGAAGACGGCAGAGAGGTCATTCTTTGCCGTCTTTCCACAGTGAGAATTGGACGAGATTGTCCTGCTGACTCACGTGACCTTAATTGTGATTCTATGGAGGAGTTCAATAATCACTACGAATCAGAATGACTTTGTATTAGCGACACTTGTCTGTATACACATCGAACATTGCTCATTATGTCTTCAAGGCTGTCCACTTGAATTCTCATTACATACACATTTTAGCCCTGAGTTGCTCGCATTAGCGACACACCGTAGAGAAAATCTGAGTTAATGAATAAAAAACAAGGTTTTGATATGAAATATACGGAAGTAATGATACTTGTATTCTTCTCTCTCTCTCTCTCTCTCTCCCCATTGAAATCAGGGATGATGCTCCCCTCAACTCCCACCTCTCTCGTGTTTCTGTTTAGGGAACACAACCCTCCCCAGAGGGATCTGCTCCGTGGCTACTGCTACCTACATCGCATCACGACACAGCTCGCCTTCCTCCTGTCTTCAGCACCACCTAATAATAGCATCGTCATCACCACTTCGAGAATGTCCCCGCATCGAACAATTTCATATCGTAAACATTTCGCTGCTTGGAGGATTGCGTAAATTCGGAAATAAGAGCGGCGCGGGAAGCGAACATTCCAAAATAGCGGACGGCTTTCAAGGCGATGAAAGATGAGTTCGCGAGCTTCGTGACTGTCCCTGCACTACTCTTCTGCGGATGAAAAATAGAAGAGGAAGGGAAGGAAAAAAAGAAAGAAAGAAAAGAAAAGAATGCAAATCGGAGGAGTAGGAGTCGTTGTCGCCAAAGTGACATTTCAACATCACTGCGCATGCGTGAAGTATGCTCACTCGAAAAGTGCCAACTTGCGGAATCGGCGAAAAGAAGTTTGAAAAAGCGAACTCGGTCACCACAGGACTCGTCAGACACGCAGTGGCGTCATCCGAGGACACGTGCGGCGAAGACACATCGCTGGAATTTTCACTGCCATTTAGACCGAAGAATTCTTTTCGTTTTTCTTTCTGAAGCGGCTTGCGAAATGCGATGGATCGGAAGGGAGAGATCGATAAGCAGACACGACCGCTGCTAATTGCTGCCGAAGATGGAAACCGCCAGAACACCCTGCGATTGGCACAACAGGTCGAAGTGACGAACGGCAGTTCAGCAAGCAGAGCGACTTGTTGCTAGGGTGTGGGAACACATCAACAGCTGCACATTGATCTCCGCACTTTAATTTTAAGGAGGACAACTCACCTGATTTTCGAACACGCTTCTCGTCGTCTTAATATACTTGCCCATCCAGTCTTTAAACATATTTTTTAATTATAGACAGATTTTGTTTTCGTTCTTAATCTGTACTCACAGTGTTTTTCGAAGTCCTCTTGAAGACAAGAGAGGGACTGCAGAAGGAATAATCGAAGGAGATAAATTTTGTGGCGATTCACTGCTTTGAAGAGTGGCTGCCCGTACATAAGCACTGCGACATTGCAGCACCCCCAAGTAAAGAATTAAAAAATTAAATTTTGATTGTGTTTATAAATAATAGCAATGCTTACAACATTATACAAATGCAATACAACATGTTAAAGCTTATGTTTCGACAGTGATTGAATAGATAATCATTGGAATTGTTCGATTAACGCTTTAGATTACGAAACAAATGCACTGCGATCTAAGGCAGGGTCGAAATTATCACGTTCGGTCAGTTGCGGCTAGACTCGCTGATATTTGTTTGCACTTGTCACTGCACGTCACAAGTGATTCCGACACTGATCGTTGAGCAGTGTCGGATTCACTTGTAACTTTTATTATTGGTGTGTGTTGTGAAATATTTCTAGCAAAAATATTTCACCGTCACCACGAACACACACACACAATAATAAAAGTTTCGTATCTCACAGAAATAACGCCCGCGAGCATACAGTATATCTGTAGCGGCACTGCTCAACGAGCAGTGTCGGATGCACTTTACGTGCAGTGTTTACTTTACGTGTTACGTGCACTGACAAGTGCAAACGAATATCGGCGAATCTCAAAATTCTCGAATGTGTTAATTTACTTCTTAATAAATTGGTTACTGATTAGAAAAAAAATGAATTAATTTTCTTATTTTGTATATGAAGCATCCCAACTTAAAATTTTCACCGGCCGCCACTGATTTTGAACGTGATTTAAGCCTATTATAATCTGTTCCGGCCTCAGAAGCCATCGGTTCAATGGAAGACGCTAACTTGTTCTAAAATTTTGTTATGGATCGTGAGCTTTTAAAGACATTTTTTTTTTTTTTTGTGTGTGTCTTTTGTTGAGATTATCATTCCAAATCGGGTTATTTCTCTCAGGTTGAGAATAGCGTGAAGATCTTTGCAGTCTGTAAATACCACTTATTCATCAGGAAAGAGGAGTGTGTTTAAATTCACATTAGAAGATAGTTTAATGCCTTGATGTTTTTCCAATGCCGTTTAATTAATCTTTAATCTATAATTGATTGCCATCCTCCTGCTGACTAAGTAAGAGGATGGAAATCATGCCTGTCTGTGCTCATTGGCCGCTCTTCCACGGTTTAAACAACGCATCTGTCAAACCTACTGCACCATAAACAAGCGAGCTTTATAAACGATAGCATGGAGAAAAAAAAGAAATAAATCTTTTAGAAATACTAAAGGAATGTATCTCTTTAGTAAAGGGCTGGAGATTTTAAGAAAGAAAACAAAGAAAGATAAAACCAGTAGCTGAATGGCGAGGATATCGATGCTTACCCATCGGCTAAAACGACCCGGTTCGAATCCGTAGCAAATATGATGAGGGACCTTTATGAAGAATTTTCAGCTAAAGATGAGAGACAGAGAAAAAGAGAGAGCCTCTCACACAGCAGGTTTTTTCCTTCTTCCCAGTATCTCGGATTTTTATCTCCAGCAAGCAGGAAAACCAGCACAAGAGCATAAATATCCTAATCATCATTTCGATTTTGTTTTGAAGTAAAATAAACCTTAAAAACCCTCTAGGGTTAACAACCCTCTGAAGCTCCTTTTTTTGTCGTCTTAAAGTGGAGCGTACTTTTTTTGTATCCCAAAATGCCCCGTATTTATGATTATCCATGCTGTCTTTTTGAGGTTTAAATTCGTAAATTCCTGTTCTTTCCACACATGTGTACTCGCCCATTTTGATTTAAAAAGTATTATTCGTTATTGAGAAACAACGTGTGAAGAGGGCTGTTAAGGAGAATCGGTTTTGTTACGCATAAGGAGCGTAAAAAAAAAAGGTGGACGTTCGCGTTTTTACAGGAACAAAAGAAGGCAGTGGAGTGATCGGCGAAGCAGCATCCATAGAAATAGCTGCTGTAGAAACACATAATACGGAAACAGACTCTGTGATGCTGAGGTTAAAGTAATCGGTGAGGGAAGGACCGATGATCAGCCCTTGTTTGGGTGGCATCAAGAATTTTAGACCAGTTTTTGATTTGTCCAAAATATAACAATGGTACATAAGATTGGGTGGATTTGAGATTATTACAGCGTTATTAGTTGTATAAGTGAGAAGTGTGTGTTGAGAGAGAGGGCGCCTAGTTTTTTTTTGAGAACGCTTCTGATGTGCCTGGAATGGTTAGAGGTGAATATCAGTTCAAGAAAATACCGTGGTGATTATCGAGAGAGAGAGAGAGAGAGAAGAACTGAAGTGAATCGAGATTCTTTTTGAGGAAAAAAGACAGAATTGTGCTACTGAAAGGTAGGAGGAGGAGGAGGAGGATAGTTATTGAGACTAGGTTATCCTCCAGGCATCGAAGAGCGGAATGAAGGTCTGCGTCTGAGATCGCAAAAGATCTTGAGGTGTGGACTGCTTACCAGCAAGACTAGAACAGAGTTACTAGTTAGTGAGAGGAGATAATTTATGTAGAGGAGAAAGAGGGTAGGTGATACGATAGAGCCCCGGGATACCCCTGAACGAGTGGGGAAGTCTGAAGAAAGAAAGCAATTCAACATAACGCGCAGAGATCGATTACGTAAAAATGTAGCGTGGGAATTTACTAAGCAGATTCCGATGTCGATGTGGAAGTTCATCTAGAGGTGTATGTGGACTAGGATTCTGCCGCAGAACTAGTGGCGGAATCCATACTGATGATCAGTGATACAATGTGATCTTCAGCTGATGAAGTTGACTGTTGATGATTTCCATTATATCAGAGCAGTGAGTTGAGGGCAATAAGACTTTTATCTTTATGTTTTGGGCGATAGAATCACCAGCAGCTCCTATCATACTAGAAATAGTGAGCCACTGTTTCTAGTATGGTATGAGCAAGGATTCTGGCAACGTTGTGTGCAGGATGAGAATGAGATTTAAGCCTTCGCTCACACTTGCGTTTTGTTGAAGTTTTCTGTTTAAGCCTTGGCACACTGGATGCCAAACCACAGCTGTGACGGTGAATGGGAATTTTGAATACAGTGAGAATTCAAGGCCTTCATTCAAGAACCACAATTTTAGCAACTCCCCCCCCCCCCTCTCTCTCTCTCTCTCTCTCTTTAATGTATGAAGCCATACCGTGGAATCTACTAACAGGCTGTTGAAGTTGGTAAGCATCCCTTCTACACAATTCATTCACGTGACACAGACCTGTTTCATAAAACTGCGGAAAAAACTTGGAAAGGCCATCAGTGAGAAAGTTCTCCTGGTATAGGAAAAGGTTTCGAATGGAAGGAATAATACTGTTGTTGTGTTTCCACAGTAGCAAAGACTGGGTGTGTGTCTATCGTCAGTGTAGGTTTCGCTACCCATATCAACTCCCCAACTCTCATCCAAGGCTAATCTGCTACATGGCGAGTATTCTGTGACGATTTGGATATTCTATGGACTTGAAAATCCGACATTCCGGGAGGCAAGCCCACTCACTTCTAATGAATCCAGCTTCAGTTAAAAAATTCTAGAAGGTTCCTCACGTCTTTTACAGGAAATGACTCTCGTGTCTTTGCAACCGTAGAAATGGTCGATAAAAGTAAAACAAAAACCCTCGTGTGATTATAATCTTCCCCATTGTATTTTTTTTTCCTTTTCAATCTTCTGCAAAAATACATGACAACTTTCTAAGATGCCGTTCATTTGCTCGGCACCATAAGCATCTTAGGAAGTTACTTATCGTAATGCTAAATTGATAATTTCAGATGTTGCTTACCATATTTCAGTAACAGCGTTATCTAATTCCTCTTTAGACAGTGCTTGATTATCTCAATCGCCACCAATTTTCGTAGTTTACACACTCACACACACACACACACACACAAACAAAGTTTGAAATTTTCTTTCTTTATGCAGTGGATTCTTCAAAGCTCCCTACATCATCAGTTTCTCCTTTATCCATTCTGGTGTGTTAAGTCATCGCTCCTTTTGATATTCTGTGAACATCTGGAATTTCAGTTCGGAAAATGCCTTCATCTCAGTCGTCTTGAATTACACTAACGGCGAGTTTATTGGATCTTAAGTCGATGTAAGTCGTGTCGCTTGGTGCTAATTTATGCGATCACTTGTCTTGTGAAGTCATCAAGAGAGCACGATAAAGCAAAAATAACATTTACAGTTTGCCAGAAGCGGCAAAAACTCACGATGTCACACGAACCAATGCGAGATCTGCAACTTGATCCCAGTGCATCTTATAAAAGTGCATTTTGGATGCTCTTTTTTCGTGTAATTTCCACTCTGACGCCGTTTTTATCGGCAATATACGCGACAGGTTGTCCAGCGGTGCATCTTTCTTATTTTAGTAGCAGACACGAAAACGAAGATGAGCAAATCGTTACCTCAGAGAACACTCTGTGCGCAGACAAACATTTCAGAAACGTCACATGTGGGAGGCAGTTAGTGATCTCGGTTGTTGTTTTTCTTTCCCCCAGATCAATAAGGAGAAGGAGGACATCTTAAAAAGAACAGGGAGAAAAAAAAAAAGATGCTGCGCTTGAGGGCGAAAAGGTAGATAAAAATAGAGCTCTCGCATGCTGCTTTGACATATACGAAAATAGCGAAGTGACTTAGCCGACCATTGTCCTTGACCACCAAGGTATTTATCACACGTCACAGATACTCGCGAGGATTAAAAACAAGTTGAAAGACTGCCAGAAGAAGCGAATGAATGAGTGTGGGGCAGATCATGCTGACGCGGAAGTTCCTCGGGATAAATGATGCACGCAGTTCGCCAGGAACGGAAAAGCTCGTAGTCATGAAGACTTCACCTCAGTTCGTTTTCAATCAATTGCAAGATAAATTAGGAAATTTTTATATTATCCCTCAAGAGAGATGGAAACTGATTATCTCAGGTATCGGCTTTTTCCCAAGACATTTCCGACACATCTTCATCATTTTGATTACTTGCTAATGAATTTAGAAACCATCATAGAATTTTTAATAGGCTAAAATAGTACTAGTTGTAAGGTTAATATGAATCGCCATCTACATGCACTAAATTACCTTTTTTTGTTCTTTTTCTGTTTATACCTACAGGAAGAAGAAGTCACATGTGAAGTCCTCTTCCTTCCCAAGATCCTCCACCATGAGCAACTCCAAACGCCATTGCAGCATTCATAAGATTCGAGAGTTCCAACTTCCAGTGGTGCAACTGGAAGAACAATACGATGTCATCAAGGAGATTGGTTCTGGAGACTACGGGAAGGTGATGCTGGCAATCCATCGCGAAACGGGTTCCCAAGTGGCGTTGAAGGCCGTGCCTAAGTCGACCACTCCCCTGAAAGATTTCCTGATCGAATTCCACTATAGCTACTTTCTCTCTCCTCACAATAATATTCTGGACACATACGACGTAGCCTTCGAAACCGCCGAACACTACCTGTTCGCTCAGGAAGTGGCGCCATTTGGTGACATGTGGCAAGTGATAGAGCGCACAGGAGGAATGGAAGAGAAGGATCTGAAAATAGTTCTCCAACAGGTAACGTCGGCCTTGGAATTCATGCACAGCAAAGAGCTCGTCCACAGGGATATGCGGGCAGAAAACGTCCTTATCTTCTCGGAGGATTTCACCAGGATCAAACTCACCGATTTTGGACTGACCAGACGAGCTGACACGCTGGTCAGAAAGAGAACCCGTTCGCTTCCCACCTGTCCTCCAGAGATCTGGGAAACCGTCCATCTGGAGGGTTACAATGTCGAAATCGGATCCGACGTCTGGCAAATGGGGATGATGATCTTTGCTTCTCTCACTAGTAGATTTCCTTGGGAAAAAGCGGACATCACCGACGGCAATTTTATGGAGTTTGTCCAGTGGCAAAAGCGAAAGACCACTCGAACCCCGAAAGATTTTCGCAGGTTCACCCCTCGCTTATTAAGGCTTTTCCGGCGTCTCATGGACCCAAAACCATCGAAGAGGTATCCCATCAAGGAAGTGTACAAGTATATTGGAGACAAGTGGATGATGTGCAGAAGCCCAAGAGCAACAACAGTCTGCAAGATGGCCATAGGGGACCAGGGAAAGAAAGAAGAGCAGCTCGGGGAACTGCTCTCCAATTTTGGTCTCGAGACGCGGGTTAACAGGGACGTAAAGGAGCAGCGAATTCACGACTGGATTCTGTCCACACACGACGACTCAAGCTCCAGTTAAATCTACTTCGACAAGAAATCTTCACATGCAATTATAAAGACATTCAGCAATGAACTTTTCTTACTTCTCAAAGCAGTTCTGTTTGGATAATCTGTGATAAAGATCCCGTCACCACGGTGACTTGCCTTAACCCTTCCTTCGCAGTGAACACACTTTTAAGTTACGGGAATGAATTTATGTGCTAGATTGACTATCTAATCAAAAAAAAAAAAAAAAGGAGAAGAAGAAGCGAAGAGAAAAGTTACAAGGTGTTTAATGTGCACAAATACAACATAACCTCATTCACGTGCCTAACACACTTCTCTGGTCTTTGTGCAAGAGCGCTTCCAGTAGGTGTCGCTGCCGATGATGCCAAATATCATCGAGACATAACTTAAAAAAATACTGATTGGGAATATAAATGACTTCGCAAGAAATTAACAGAGCAATGAGTTCATGCTTACGAATCGATCAGAAATAAAGAGAATAAAATTTGTGAATATCCAAGAATCTCAGAAGTACTTCAGCTTCTTTAGTTTCGAATAGCTCACATAAAATCTTTGTTATGAGCTCTTCGTTTCCATGTGAGTTACTCCCCAACAACCAATATTCCTGATAAATCAATATCCTGCCTTATTCTGCCTTTTAGAACAGACCTCGGAACTTACGGAAGCACGAAGTCAAACTGTGTGTCAGCAAATGATTGGACTGTTTTCCATTTTGAGAAAATGGCAGCCGCCTTGAAATTAAAGTGTTTCTGAGAGTTGACGGATTCCAGGACAATCATGTATTAGTAAATGATATTTTCTTTTAACACATCTCTCAACTTCTACATCTTCGTTAGTTTCACCTCTCACCAAATTTCGAAACTCAAAATCTTAATTTAGAAACTTAAAATTCAGAGGTACAGTAAAAGCTGATATAACGCCACATCATTAGCACAGATACAGAAAGACACGAGTATTACAGTGAATGGTTAGAAGACTTAAACTTTTCAAAAAAAAATAAGTAGATTGCGTTGCAGAAACTAGTCTTTTTTATTTATTTTATTTTATTTATTATTTTTTTTTTTTGTGTTTTGGGTTGGAAAATACTTATTAATACAAGCTACCATTTTGAAATAAACCACGAAGCATCCAAAGACCCTACTCTATCCCCACCTAACGTCAGAAACGCTTTACTAACTGCAGTAGTGTCATCTGGCAGTCAGTTCAGAAATTTTTTTTATCACACTCCGTATTCGGTTTGGTAGTTGCACTTTTATATCGAGTTTTATTTTATAATACGCACAAGTCAACTCTTCATCCATAAGCATCGCTAATAAATAATAATAACCTGTTAGTGAATATGAAATATAGGCCTCTGTTTGCTATAATTTTGGAGATGCTGCATTTGCAAATATATGTGCGTTATATTTGCAAATGCAGTATAATGCGTGGCGCTAATTCGGCTTTTACTGTATTTACACTTAAACACAATTAGAAGGTGAGTTATATTATTATTATTATTATTATTATTATTATTATTATTATTATTATTATTATTATTATTATTATTTCTTTTATCTTACGTTAGCTTTAATGTAATCTTTTTGATTAGTTAAGCAGCACCCAAGTACTTTTTTTTGTTGTGTGACGAAGTGGACAAACACGAAAATATATAAGAATTATGCTAAACTAAAGGTAAGTTATGTTTATTTGTAAGGTCTTTAGAAAGGCAAGCAACAAGAGCGCAAACATCTAAGGCAGTGGTTACGGCAGTCGATATATCATTCTTCTCACATCAAACGATATCGTGAGTATTCGCCAAAGAAAACTGTACCAGTATCGAATAGTCAGAAATGTTAATTAAGGACTCTAATTAAAACCAGCCTAGAAAAATTCAAGCACTCTCATTATGATAAAAACAAACAATTAAAAGCACCGTTTTTTGTTTTTTTTTTCCAAAATTAATAAACGCCCATCTTGAACGTACAGTGACTTCAGATCATCACAACCACATTCCAGTTCTTTAGAATGTTATCATTAGTTGCCAGATCAGCAATACTCAGTGATGCTAAAACTACAACTGTTTCTACAGATTTTTACAAGCTTTTCACAGTCTACTACGCTAAGATTTCTCCCTATCAAAAAGGTTCTTCTGGTCTCGGAAATGGCCAAAAATATTCGCATTTAGCGCGATCTAAATCATAAAAAAAATTTTTTTTTTAATGATTTTAAGCATAAATACTTTAAGCTTAAGATACTTTAAGCAAAGACCTCCAAAAAACATAGCCACCAGTGAACTTTTGAGATCAAAATGGAAGTAGATTTTGGTGGGCCTTCATGGGAGAGGTTTGTAAGATTGAGAGAGAGATATAGATAGAGCACAGATTTATATATATTTCAAGAGATGTGTGGATTCATCTGCAGACAGATTGTTCCCAAAAAGTCCAATGTCCGATGCCCACTAAAATATTTGTTTCTGTATTGAGCTAAATCTGCTGTTTCTCTGAATCGTATCACACACATAATTGTAGTACTTTGAAATGTTAATAGCTTACAGTGGGCTCGGCTCATCTTTCAAATAGCGAATGGGCAGCAACAGATTTGTAAACAAAAAGTGGAATATGTATTTAAATTTCTTTGGATAGATGATGCTGTGCCTCCATAGCTCAGTTGGTACCGAAGAGTCCTTTGGTTGGAAAAAATCCGGATTCGAATCTCGTCTGCGAGGTGAGGAACCTTTATCAGTTTTTTTCAAGCCATTTTTGACATTCTTGACATTAAACTTAAATGAAAAACACGAGAATTTACATTAAAAAGACGCTTTATTTAAAAAATTTTCCTTTCAACATATTTAATAAAAACAAATCATTGGTTAAGAATCGCTCGCTAAATAGCTGATTTATTATTAAATCAGAAAATCGCTATTATTAAATTATTTATTAAATGAATTATTTCTTTAACATTATTTATTAATAAATAATTTTAAATTATTTGCTCATAAATAATTTTAAATAATATTTCTTTAAAATTATTTATTAATTTGCGCCACGAACAAGTCTATCGTCACCAGTGTGTGCTGTTGGATTTCACCACTTATGAAGGCAGTATAATAACGTATAAGAACGTATAATAACGCTATTTCTTGTCAATTAGCAAACGAATATTCTTAAGTAGAAATACAGTAGTTAATATTCTTTCCCCATCAAGTTTACAAATTCTGCTTGCGCAGAGTTCCAGCTGGTTGTTCGATGCAATGGATTCGAGACTAAGAACTCATGAAGAGTAACAAACATGGAATTATTTTGTGCTTAAAAAATGCGTCCATTTATTATATATCAGTGCATCCATTTATTATATATCAGTGCATCCATTTATCTCGTCTCTGTTCATCATGATATAAGTCCTCTTATAAATATGTCTAATATTTAGTCGAAACAATACATAACTAACTTAGTGAAAAATAGAATAAACAAATTACTAGTATTAATGCCTTACCGTAGATAGTGTTTACTTATACGTTCCTACAAGCGTAGTGTTAACACGGGCCGGTAGATGTCACTATGTCCTGTGCATATGAATATATTTATATTAGTTTTCGATATTTATTTCTTATTTATGTGTTTGATTCTGAGAGATTTATTTTGTGAGTTAATACGAGGAATATTCAGTGAAATATGTATATACATTTGCTTAATTCTGAAAAGGCTTTTTTGTTGTTTATGAAAAAAAAAAAAAAAAAAAGAGTAATTTCTGTATACGCGAATCATATGTAGAAAAATAAAAAATTATTTGCAAGGAAAAAAATAAAAATTATGTTAATTTTTTTTTCATTATTACTGAATATCACCTGTCGCGACAGCCATAATGCACATTAACTGAACTGCCTTTCTGACTTTGCTTAGTTTTAATATTTAATATCAAGTATTAATAATTCTGTTAACATCTGGGGATCGCGTCGTTGGCTCAGTTGCATCTCTTGACAGACAAGATTATGCACTATTCTGAGCATATTCGTTTATTAATCCTAGCTGACGAGTATGCCTGGTGAGATGTAATTATCAGAAGTGAGTCCCGGCGAAACATTTTTCCGCTAAACTCTTAATGACTAGTAAGGCAAAGATAGTTCGCCTGGACTCAGTGTTCCGGCTTCATCGAAGCGAGCTCTCCAGCTGTCTCTTGTCACTTGTCAAAGCACTGGCAACATAATTAGACTGTAGTTTCAGAGATTATGGAAACTGCTAAGCCATTTAAGATTGGCTGCCTATTGTCAACGCCACCAGTGCATGACTGGAATCTGTTGAGGGGATCGGAGATGCATTTATTGACGATATTGTGCAGTGTATCACGAACAGAATTCTGCAAGTTCACTCTATCTAATTGCTTATTTTATTTATTTGTTTATTTATTTTGCAAATTTGAGTTTTTTTCTTTCCTGTTGAAGTTTGATGTTTAAAGAATTTTAAGTAAACTTGTTTAATTGAATGTTTATATATGGGGGGGGAGTGAATATCCACGTATACATATAACCGAAGGAGGAAGACACATACAAGAAACTTTGTTGGTCATTAAACATGCCTGAAAGCCCTTTTCGAAATTAAGAAATTAAGGTGCGCTAAAAAAATAATATAATTCTTTTGTGGTAATGATATTTAATGACTCTTTTCTGTAACGAAATATCAAGTCATACACTTTGAGAAAAGGTTCTGAAAATCTTCAAATAGAAGCAGTGTGGAATTGAAGATCCCGCTTGCATCCTGCAAACTCCAGATGAATCGTTTGATGAAATTAAAGCTATTATCATATTTGCCAGATGTTACACAGTCATAAAATTTCTTAATTCATCGTTTATCTAAGAGGTGGATCACAGAGAGAGAGTTTCAATGAATCATTTAAGAACTGTAGCGTAAAATGCCTTTGATACCGGAGCAATCTCCAGACAGTTCTTAGTGTTGTTAATGTCTTAAGAAGTCCTTCGGTTCCTGATTTAGTGCAGCCAGAACGTCTCGTGTTTGCCGCAGCTCATTAACAAGTCTTGTCGTTCAAATCGAACAACACAACAAGAAAGGGAAATAAATATTCATCATACAAAATTCAGTGATGACGCCATCTCTTTAGTGATTCTGGTTACCATGACAACACTGGATGTGCAATGGGGTGAAGCATCGATTAAAGATAGATCTAAATTTGAAAGCGTTTACACAAGACAGTTCCTGACTGCAAGAAAAGAATCAACCAGAGGATCTAAAGCAGATCTTTTTTTAATACATCCTAAAATGGGTATCCCAAAGATAAACACATCCACAGCACCGCCGAATTTGTAGAGTATCCTCTGACATCAACAAATAGCAGCATTCGAGGATAAAAACGAAATTAATGCTTGAAGTCTGTTATGCAAATGACCGTTATTTGAAACCGATGAAACTTATGATTCCAAGGTAAAATACTTTCTACATTTATATCTCCTCCAGAGATTTTTATTTAATAAGGTTAAAACACCTTATGGTAACTTGCTCTGGTAAAATACTTATAAGCTCTGTATTACTAAATCTTGGTATTTCTAGCCTGGCTGATGAGACTTCAATAAAGGTCGAAACCGGTCTGGGTAGTGCCCCCCCCCTGCCTTTAATACAAAACATCATACATCCCCTTCTTGGAGATGTGTTTTGGCATTAAGGGTAAATATTAAGATTAGTGATCAGAGCTTATTCCACCTTCACCACGAGTTGCCTTGGTCTTGCACTACCTGTAGGATCAGCTAAACTTGAAAATACGTGCTGGCGCAAACTTGACTTGTTTGTCTGTTTGCTTACTTGTGAAATGGAGTAAAACCAGGTTTAAAATTGCTTGGTATTTTTAACCGCTGAAGCTGTTTTTCCCTTTGCGTTTACAGCCATTTCTTCTCTTCTGATGTTCTTGATTTTCTGTTTCAAAATACTTATCCCCCCCCCACCTTGTGTGCATTTGGGTGGGTGCACAATTAAACACTGGAGTTAAACCGTATGATAAAGATAAGAATTACTAATAAGGATCATAAACACGTGTATAAAAGTAAGTATTTTCTAAAGTGATACTGAAAAGCTGAAGAGTTCAAATTCCTTGCGGTGAATTTGCTATTGGCGCAATAAGATTTCTTCAAAAGAACAATATAAGCAATGGTATAAACAATTAAAAAAATGATGAATTCATAAAAGTTTCTCCAAAGTCGTATTTTCAGAGCACTGCTTTCGAAGCTTTAGACTGAGAGATTTTTTTTTATTAAACAGTAAAAATATACATTTGAAAACAGAAACAACGAACTATTTACATTTTATAAAACGTGTCTTAAAAGAATAAACCATGTAACAGAAAACTGTCAAGAAAGAGGAAAGGAAGAATAAGTCTCCCTAGATACAGAAGACACACTGCAGTTCTAGGTAGCTGCTTGACTATATAAAAAGGTTCCAATCCAAAAGAGAGAGCACTGATTGGGTTCCACTCCACGCCGCATTGTGGAATGGTATCTTGTTCTCTGTAGTGGTGGTATTCGAACAATAGTCGGCTATATAGCTGCTTACTTAAGTTTTGCCTAAATAAGAATGTGCTGATTTTCTCTTGTGTTTTTTAAGTATAAGTTAAATGACAACCTTAGCAGACGTGACATATCCTATGTATTTTCTTCTCTGTATGGAGTCGATGCCCCGTAATCTTAATTGACCGTATGTCTGATTAAAGGTGCTAGAAGCAGTGTCCAAATGAGATTATCCCTTTGTTTGCAGGACAGGTTAGATATGTGTGCTTCTGGGGTATTGCAGAACATTCAAAGATTGGATTTTCTAAGCCGAAATTTGTTGAGGTTGGCTGGAGTTGGTAAGATGTGCCTCAGTCTCCGCTGTATGTGGTCTGGAACACCTCGTCTTGTAGGGGAGATCCCATTATAAGTTGAGTGGACTGTGTTGGTCTGCGGATGTCGATGAATATGCGAATGCATATGCAAAGGATAAGATTGGACGCGCTGAAGTGAGGAAGTGGTATTATTTCTTAAAATTAGTGGACAAGAAGTGGTAGGGAGGGAAGGAGAGAAGATTCAGATAACATATGCGGAAATGTGGGTTAGTGAACGTTTTCAGTCATAATTCGGATTCCTTGAGGTGTGCCAATATCTGGAAAAGCTTTTACAAGGGCTGTTTACACCTGTTTATATTGCATATTTGCTTTTGGAGGTTTTTTTTATCGGTAAGCTGTTGAGTTTTTTTTTTTCTTCTGACTTATTGCGTTTCTGTGTAAAAACAGAGGCTCTGTGAACATAACTGTTTGAAATGATCCAGTCACTGCGTGTGATGAGCTTCCATACTTTTCGAACGTTTGCAGAGCGCCTCTGTAGAATGAATATAGTTTGGAAGGTAATTGGCCACTATACATGCGAAGATTGTAGACAGTGTGTGACCTCTGGTGGATTCATTCAAGATATGTACAATATGTCTTTTATAGGAATGATTAATCCGAAGTGTCTTTGGAAGAATAGTAATTCTAAAATATGTGATTTAGTTTTCAAGGGAGACTTCGCGCTACCCTTTCTTGTCCAGTGACTTGCAGAATGCTGCATAGATTGTCCACTTAGTTTTGTTCCAGACGAAACGTGTAATTGTTTTTGATGTAATGAAGATGTCTTCTGAGGGACTTGGAAGGTCTAGACAGAAGGTCTAGTCTGGAAGGTCTAGACAGAGCACACTCGCAACCATCTGGTTGTTTATGTTAACTCTTTCCACAGAGCGAAGTTGTTCCTATTCGTTCTATTTGCCTATTAAAAGTTGTGCCACCGTGTCCAGTTAAGCGTGTTATAGATTTGGGTGCTACCAAGATAGATGCCTAAGTACTTTAGTCCTTCACTTTTCCAGTTTATATTCGATTGGAGAGAGTCAGTTCTGGACCTTTCGTTTTCGTTTTGCGTTTTCCCAAATTGAGGAGGTCTCTGATTAAGTGTAGACGTGTCAGTGTCAAAGAACCTTCGACAGTGAGGGCTTCAATCGGTTTGCATTTACTTAGGAAATTATTTGGCGGTCTACAGAGATTTTTTTAACTTTGTAAAAACATTTTTAAAAAAAGGCAACAAAAAGCTCTTTACATATTACAAGAAAATTTAAACATACAATATATCAGAGGCAAATATTGATAACGAAATAACAGAATGGATAAGTGTTTCTTATAACTGAGGAAACATCAAAGATGAAGATCATTTTGGCTTCTTTCAGAAACAGGACATGTAACATCATCACTAGCTCAGAAAAGGGTACCAGTTGGAGTTCCACTTTTCGATAAATTTGGCTACAATTTTTGTTGTTGTTGTTTTGTTATTGTTGATGTTGTTGTGATAGCGATATTCTAGGTAGATCTGCTTTGTTGTTTCCTATGTAATTCCATATAAGGTTTGTTCCGAGGCAATGATTGATGAGTGTTGATTGTCTTTTATGTGTTTAAAGTAGAGACTGTTGCTGACTTGGCGCAGATGAACAGGAAGTTACATATTCTGTGTCTCTTCTCAGCTATATGGAGAAGATACCAGTAGCATTCTTGGCTATGACTAGTTGCAGAAAAGACAAAGATCTGATCCACTATATGTCTACGTCTGATCTGGTGCACTTGGATTTGCATGGAAGGTCCTGTAGAAAACTGAATGGTAATGATATCTGCAGGTCAGAGGAGAGTGATAAAGATGAAAATGTAAAGTAAAAGATTGTAGGTACTGATATGAGAAACTGATATATTTTCTTGAAGTTGGAAAGAAAAAGTGATAGTGAGGCTTCAAATGGCACCAGGGAGTTTCTTGTGGGAGTTTCCAGAAGTAATTTGAATTCCCTGAGGTGTAGCGATATCTGAAAAAGCTTTTATCATATAATGGTGACTTGCACCTGGTGATATTGCTTTTTTGCTTTGGGGATTTTCAGCGATACGCATGTGAACATTTTCGACTTAAGTTCAGGGTCCGGAGGTCCCTTATGATTCTAATTCCTGTTCAGTTCCATCTAGGGAAAAGAAAGTAGTGAACAGCGGTTCTCTAAGCATAGCTGATTCTGTTGATCCTGTCTGTGTGGGATGATGTTCTGTAGTTTTCTAGTGTTGTAGAGCATCTTGATAAAATGGAAGTAGTTTAGGAGACGCAGTGCAGTACAGTACTGACCATTCGGAGGATTGTTTAATGTGATCGAGAATATGATCATAATGTGATCGAGAATTGTTGCGTTAGCTTGATTGGTCTGAAGTATCTTGAGGAGAAAATCCGTATGACCGCTTTTTTATCGATGTATGAAAGTTTTAATCAGAGTGCATAGCGCATCATAATTGGTCCAATGCAACTACAGGAAAACCTCGCTTAACGCGATTAATTAATCCATCGATTAATGCGCGCTAATCAAAATCGCGTTAAGCGAATACGATAACCAATAGGAATAATTATAATTCATCGAAATAATTAGCGTAAATTTTGAAAAAAAAAATTACAGTATATGTTATATTAGAGGATAAGCTCATCGAAGTTAATAAAAATCAATTGCTTAAATTTTTATTTAATGCCTAAACATTTGACTGAGCTACTTTTTTACAAAAAAATTAAATAAAAATGATTGAATCGTGCTCGACTTTTTCGTCTTGTCATGCAATTTGCGATAATTGGCGATCGCTTTATCGAGATTTCGGCAGACTTCGCAGCTTCGTTCCATATCAGGATCAGCACCGAACAAAATTTCCTTTGCATGCTCAATGGGATTGAAAACTGGCTCAAGTTCTTTTGCAGCTAGCTTCTTAGTCGTAACATTCTCTTCTTGTTCACGCTCCTTATCTTCTTCTTCTATTTATGCACGCTGTTCTTCTGGTTGAAGGAGATCATTCTCGCTTAGCTGTTCTGAATGGGAATCGAGCAAGTTTCTCACATCTTCATTATCCACTTCATTAAATCCAAGTTTTTTTTTTTTCCCCAATTGTGCTGATTTCTTCAATAATATTCAATAATCTTAGATTTTGCGCACGATAAACTAAAATAGGGTTGAGTTTTAAAGTCGCCTTCCTTCTGCATTGCTTCCTAATAAAAGCGTAAGAGGATCTTTAAATACTTTGTATCCTGGTAGAGATGCTTCAGTTTCAGCTAGGAAAGATTTGTTGACATACGCTTCCAAAAGAGACCAGTTTCGTCGAAGTTGAATATTTGCCGATCGTCATAATCAGCCTCCTGAATTATCCTTTGCAATTCTTCGCGAAACTTTGCCACAGAATCTTTATCAGCACCAACAGATTCCCCAGTTATTCTTACGTTATGCAGTCCAGTTCGATTTTTAAAACGGCCAAACCATCCTAAACTCGCAGTGAAGCTTTCACATTCCTCTTGAAATTTGGTTTCTTTCAATGAGGTAAAAATATTGAGAGCTTTTGCCTGAATATTCCCTGTACTAAGAGTGTTTTTTTTTTTTTTTGGTTGCAGAGTGATAGAAGACGCTCCATCTCGGTCATTAAACGACTTCTATTTCGGGTAATCTGCATGTTTAAAGAACCAGTAGCAACTTTCCTTGTTCTTTGTATTCTTTGCTCTTATTTAATTTAATCCAAACTGTACACTCGCTGTGTCCCAGGTCTTGCAGAGTAACGTAAAAAAAAATCGCGTTAACTGATTAATCACTTGCTTAAAGCGGAAATTAGTATCATTTCAATCGCGCTACTGATTATCGCGCATATCGAATTCGTGTTAAACGAGGTTTTCCTGTAATTATAGGATAAATTTGAATACTTTAATTTATCAATCAATATAATTTTAAATACGGAAATCATAAAGGTCGAATGAACAACAGCTATGCTTCGTGCGCACCGTTTATGTGCGAAGCACAAAGACTTTTACGCTTCGTGATGAGATCAGATTATCAATGGCAAACACTAGAGTGAGACACGCATAATTTGAATTTTGATACCACTTTTAAATACGGCCATATAACACGCACAGAAATCGGAAAAGTAATCACTTGGGAAATTATTATTTTTCCGGATTGAACCGAAGAAAGGCTGAATTGACTCGTTTTATTTAGTTATTACACACAGGTTTCAACCTCCTTCTACTGTAATCATACAACGGCGAACGCTCTGGCAGAAAACCGAGCATTCAGTAGAAAAAAATAAAAAAAACTAAGAAAAAAATAAAAGAAAATATAGAATTGTTGGTGAGCAATAGATGGCGTTGCGTGTCGATGGAAGATTAAAAGACACGGTTGGCTGTTTGGAGTGTCTTTTCCTGGAGCGATTAATTCTTGCACTCCTTTGAAGGTGTTACGTAATAATAATAATAATAATAATAATAATAATAATAATAATAATAATAATAATAATAATAACGTATAGCGGAGTAAGTAAAGAAAAACGAACAAAAGTAGGGCGTGGCAATAATGCTACAACGTGCAATATAAATTAGATATTATAAAAAATGTAACTGCATATCAGAAAGAATCACAATATGAGATTAACGATGAAAAAGCGTGTAACACACTTCATAAATGTTTATAGTTCGAAGAGAAGACGCCTGTAACGGAAGCAAATGTCATTCACAAAGAATTAGGAGTAACCATAGATGAAATAAAATACTAACAAAAATGATGTTGGAAGTTTTTTCCCACTTGGTTAGCCTAGAATAAATTTAGTTTAATCCTTTATCCAAGTGTGAGCAAACAAAGTTTGCTCGTGAAGTATCTTCAGGACTGAGGCAACTGGTGGTAAAGGTGGACCAAGCTCTTATCACTCCTTGTCTAAGTATCTCCCATAATGCAAAGCACATCCACCTAAGTATCACCACTTCTGGGTCTGGCTCCCACTGACGAGACCTCAATAAAGGTTGAAACCGGTCTGGGTAGTGGCCCTTCCCATAACCCATAGCATTATACATGTCAGCAAGGAGATGTGCTTTGCATTATCGGAGATACTAAGATAAGTAGTGATTGTGAGCTTGGTCCACCTTTACCATGAGTTGCCTCAGTCCTGAAGATATATTCAGGCGCAAACTTTGTCTGCTTAGACTTAGATAAAGGATTAAACTAAATTTATTACAACAAAAATGATCATTATATGGGGACGAATGTACGAATTGGAAATCAAATACCACCAAAACATATCAAGATTTAAAGAACCAGTAAATAATTAAAATGGAATAACGTTGTTAGTTTTAGAGAGATAAGGAAGTGAGAGTAAATAATGCATTGTACGAACATAAAGGAAACTCATCTAGGACAGATAGGCTATATAGTAACAAACAGAAACATCAGGCCTGAAGAAATGATTAGGTCAGAGCTTAACATCAGCTGATGTAGCAATCGACAATGCGTTACTCACTGGAAAATTACGATTTCAATTTCGGTGGCAAATAAAAAAAAAAAAGAAAGAAAAACTCTCAGTACGTAGCATACACATCAATAAGGTGCAAGAAAAAAGTTGAAGGTTCATGTGGAAGAAATTATTAAAGCGATGTGTGAAAAAAATAATAAGCTCAACTAAACAGGAATATTTATAATCACTGCCGAAAATCTTTAGAAATGAGATATAATAGATTCGAATAAAGATAGAGAAATTAATCTGTTATGAACTCCTTTGAAAATATGTTACGAATCTCATTAGAGATACTATAAACGAATCTCTGATATTATATGATGAACAAAAAGGTTGAGGGAGCTAGAGGATCGCGCGCAGATGCAATGTTTGCAATTAAATACTGAAAACAAAATAAGTAGAATGCAACATTTTAGAACTTCCTCATCCATAATGTTAGACCGCCAAAAGCAAGATGATCATAAGTTCGATTGCAGCCGTCGAATAGATGAACTTTTTCTAGCTGCTTCACGACTATTCGTGAACCAGCTAGAAAGCTGTTTCTAATCCCGCGACTCAGAAACACACAGTATTTCAGGCAATAATATACTAGTTAAAGTTTAGAAATACAAGTAACAGTTGTCTGCTGTGCACACTCTCTACCCGAAGTCTTCAAATCGTCAGAAGGTATGAACTCACCACTAGTGATGACTAGGACTGAAGGTCGGCTGCTTATCAATTTCCAAGAGTTATTAATGATGTTCAGATGATGTATTACTACGCCATCTGCTATTCACATAATGTAGTAATATTAAGTAGAAAGTATAAAAGATAATTTATAAAAAGAAGTATTTTATTTCCAACAGATTTTCTAAAAACATAATATGGAAATTTCAATTAAAAATACACTCGTAAATAACCAATCAGATAAAAGCTAAAAACAAATTTAACAAGTGGTGAACGTGATGAACTTTAAATACTTAGTAAGTCAGATTAACTGAGAAAGACTCACAGAGGAGGTAGTAAAAAAACGATCCCTTAAAGCAAAAAACATTTCTAGATATTTCAACGGTACGATAATAAATATGGTTTTGATGTATTAGAGTTTTAAAAATATTATTTCTGGGAAAATGTTACTCCTCTTAAAAACCATTCATTTACTGCTATTTTGCCTGCTTTCGTTAAGGAGTGTCCCTTTTTTAATGCCATTGGCTTTTTACTCAGGAAATCTTAGGGCATTGCAGATGTATTTTAGAAACAAATATATGCAGAATGATAGATAGAGGAAGAAAATTCGCACATATCTTTTTTTTTTTTTTTTTGATGTCGTTGGTTGTCTTCTTTCTGCGATGTGCATACTTCTTCTGTTAGGCTGTTAAAGAGGTTGGGGGGGGGGGAACCGGGTTTTTCCAAATTAATTCTCCCACATTGCCCCATCCCCCCACTTTTTCCAAAACCCACCTCCCCTTTTAACAGCCTAACAGCAAAAGTATGCACACCGCAGAAAGAAGACAACCAACAACATCCGAGAAAAGGTATGTGCGAATTTTCTTCCTCTATCTATCATTCTGCATATATTTGTCTCTAAAATACATCTGCAATGCCCTAAGATTTCTGGAGTGAAAAGCCAATGACATTAAAAAAGGGACACTCCTTAACGAAAGCAGGCAAAATAGCCGTAAAATTAATCATGTTAAAAATATTTCTTCAATGGAGGTGGATTAAAATATTGACATTAAAAAAGAGAAAAGTAAATTATTACTAATAATCAAAAGTGAGTTTGTTTTTTTTCAATGAGTCCACACTATGAAGCGCTGTACAAAACACCGGTCAAAGAATCATTTGATTAATGAAAACTTGGAGTGGCATGCTTGGTCCCTGGATCCACCTTTGATCTGTCATCGGCAGTGGCGCACCCAGAAGGGGGTCCAAGAGGCCCTGTCCCCCCAAAGAAAAAAAGAAAAAGGAAAAAACACTAGAATATTTTCCAAAAATCTTTTCCTAATTAATAAATTTTTAAAAAAAAATTTCTGCTTTGTCGTGTGTTCTATTTCTATACTACTTATGAATTACCGATCATTGCAGATGTTCAGTCATAGGTCGTATGCGATGCGCAGTGTATTCTAAAATCGTCTACTCAACTTCTCCCCCCCCCCCCCAAGATTAAACCTTGAGTGCGCTACTGGTCATCGGTATCAATTAAAAGGCTTTAAACGAGAGATGATTTACTAAAAAAAAAAAAAAAAGAAAGAAAGAAAGAAACGTGAACTGTAATAGTATTCATAAAAGAACAACAATTATCTTTCATCATCATCATCATTACCAACTTTACCAATAGAAATCTGTCAGCTAAGCTGATCAGAGAGCTGATGATGAATACAGGTTATTGGGATTAGGTTGTTAAAAACGAAGCAACTAAGACTATGAAATCAATGTGTGCGTGTGTGTGTGTGTGTGGTCGGTTTTCCTTTTTTTGTGAGATGAACATTTCTGCGTTTCCGAGAGGAACATCCCCGTCACGTCCATATGACGCTGAGGGACTCACCTTCAGTTGCAATGCCCTCAGAAAGGCTGCTGTCCTAGACGGGTTTCTTACTCAGATGAATGCGGGAACAAGAACAATTTAAATGATTTAAATTTTGTAGCTAAGCAAATATAAAAGTATAATAAGATTAGTTTTAACTTATTCATCCGAAGCTGAAGCAGTTAAAATCAAACTTCAAAAATACTAAACTAGAAATGAAAACACTCAGAAAAGTTGATAAGATCAGAAATGAAGAAATATTACAAAACATGCGCCTTATAACCAATACATGAATGAATAACAAACGGGTGGGGGAGGGGAAGAATGGCAAATAAAATAGAACAACAGCATGGTAACAACGTGAAAAAGGTTAGAATAACTAGATTGGAAAAAAAAAAAAAAAAAAACAGAAAACGTAGTACTATTCAGGTAAATTGAACGAAAGAAAAACAGACTAATATAATATATTAATAATATATATATATATATACATATAAATCGATGATAAATAAATATATATATTCTTTTATATATAAATCAATATAAATGGGTGACAGCCAACTGAAACAAGGTGATGAATCGTATGTATACATATAGATATATATAAAACAAAGGCTTGTGAGTTAGAAAAGAAAATATCAAGTCAACGGAAACCCGCTGAAATCTTTCTTGTTTTACTTTTCCTAACTAAATCAAACATTTTGCAATAAAAACAACTTTTGTAGTTCTTTCTGCAGAAAAATGCAACTAGTGACGTCATCACAGAAAGATTCCGCGAAGTTATTTATTGCGAAAAACACAAAAACAATATTTCAAGGATCGTTTTTAACTCTCTCTCTCTCTCTCTCTCTCTCTCTCTCTCTCTCTCTCTCTCTTTCTCTCTCTGTCTCTCGTTCTGCTGTAGTGTTGTATTAATAAATTAGACAACCTCCGGTATACACTTCAAAGAGATTAAGGAAATCAATAATGACAGCTAAAAATAAACACTTTTTTTTTTTAATGTACGTGCTTACTGCACACACTAGAATGGGATTTCTTTAACGTTTCTCCAAATTTAAAAATTCTCCGTGGCAATTCTGTCTTCTTCATTGAGGATATTGGATTAACAAAAACTACTTCTACCATTCAACTTAATCACATAAAATTTACGGAAATAAATTTAAAAAAAAACTATCATTATCATATGTCTCCGAAAGTTTTGCCTTCTTGTTGATATTTGAATGTGGATTTCTCTAAATCAATTTGAAGGATTCAAGCAATTACTGTATATGAACCAACAGATGAATTTTATCAAATGGCCCAACAAACTCTATCATTTCTCTCTCTCTCTCTCTCTCACACACACACACACACACACACACACACACACACACACACACACACACACACACACACACACACACACACACACACACACAAATATACTCTTTTTTTTTTAATAAATATGGGGAATTGCATTTGGACCTAAGTGAGTTATTCTGTCTCTTGCAGAGATAGGAATTTTCCTTCTTGAAAATCGCTTTTCATCCCCTCCTGTGAAACGAGAAGAAAGAAAGAAGAAAACAGCCAGAGAACAGCGCAGTTGACTAATGTAATCCATTCACGTTGTGTCCTCAGCCATCTTGTCTGATACCTACATAATCACAACCAGCGCCACACTACGATATCATCAGTACAATAATCGGATTAACTTAACAGTTCATTCAAATTCTGGCAGGGATAAGACTGAAATGAAATGTTTGGCATCCCTTCTTCTTCTTCTCCCCCCCCCCCAAAAAAAAAGTGGTAAAAAATTTCCAAAAAATATCAATTATGATAATTCTGAATGCCTTTGTGGCAATTTTTATTTATGTTGATTTTGAGTTTCACTTTCTGTATAATCCCCGATTATTAAAGGGAATTTCCAAAAGAAAATATCCTTAGCATGGCCGATCATTTAAACTTTGTCCATTGAATACATCGAGCCTTTATTTCAATCAATAAATATTCCTTCTAATGACTGCCTGCATTATAAACATGACTGACTGCCTTCATGAATTTTTACCGTCCTACATGAATTTTGTATGCATTTATAAATCATCCCTCACTGCCCGATAGAACATAAAATTCCGGTTCTTGTAATAGCGTAAAAGGTTTGTGTGAAACGAATATAGTTCCTCTTTCACGCTGATATCCTTGAGTCAAACCACATAATTAATTTTATCTCTAGGGAGTAAGATGATTTATTCTCTACAAGCAACAACGAACAAACGACACATAAACAACACCGTTATTAAGATAATATCGAAATATTTATTTTTATTTATTTTTACTGCAAAGCAGAGGTGCCGCCATCTATTGCAATAAGAGTGAAGTTTGAATTGCACTCGTGGTTGTATGGCGTCCATTGATCAGTGCTGTCATGATGGAGCGAAAAGATTGTAGCACTTGCCCCGACGCCAGCTTATCAAGTGTCCAACATATAAACAAAAATAGAGTAAACGAAAAGGTTTTTGTTATTTTATATTTTAATTTTTCCTTAATATATTGTTATAAAGAACTTATCTCGAACGACGAGCGAACAGCCTCTCCGATTTGCAGCCAGCAGGCTGTCGGTTTGAATTTTACTGAGCGCAGATGTTTCACTGCCGTTGTGAGAGCACCATAATCTTGCTCACTGGAGGAGTGAAGTGACATGAAGGATTGAAGTATTTCACTTCTAGAGTAGGATTTCCGTATTATCTGACCAATAGTTCATTCATTATTTCTCCCTGGAAGCCAACACTTGGAGACGGGGCATCAGAATGTTTTTCCAGGCACGAGACGGACCGGTTATGGCCTGCTCATGTTTTATGAAGCACTCCAGAAAAGATTGTTATTTTTTTTATGCGAAATCCAACCACGAAAGTTATAAAATCTCTAGTTCGTTAGAATAATGAGTGAGCTAAGACCAAACGTGGAACTTTTTGAAGCTACTCAGGTTTATAAGAAGCAAAGTAGTCGTCTCAAGTCAGAAGACGAAATTCATGTCGGTAATATCTGTAAATTGAGATGATAATGGAATAAACTGTTTTAAAATGTTAAAATAGAGGTTGAGTACAATAAAAGTGAAGGTTATGAAAGAAATTTGTTGAAACACACACATGCGAACGGTATTCTAAGGATGGGCAGATTCGTATAGAGGGTGGTAGCTGAGTGAACAAAAAAAACAAAAAAAAAATAGAATCTTGAGCAGAAAACGATGCCTAGTTTTTTAGAGGATGAGGAAGCTTTTGATGGAAGTAAATGTCAGTCCAAGGAGAGATGGATCCGGTCCTGTCATGTAATTTCTGTATTATGATGGTAAAGGAAGGTGAGCTGAGATACTCGTTGGCGAGAGAAATTACAAGACTGCGTTTTAGTGACATTGAAGATGACTAAGTCATCATCACCTCATTACTGGATGGTATGGGGGATCAATGTTTAAGGCACTGGTTCCAGATGATCTTAAAACTTGGAATGTCTGGCACTGCATGGATAATACACTCCAAATGAATGGAGTGTATTATCATCAGCAAAACCATGGATAGCATTAGTGATGATGAAGAGTTGCTATGTTATTAGAAAAAGAGGGTAGATGATAGAACATAGCCCTGCAGCACACCTACGTTGGTGGTGAAGAGATGGAAGAGGATTGAAGAGACAGAACCATCCACCATGACACACAGTAAACGATCAGAGAGAAAGCAGGCTGCAGAGAGTGCCAGGTAGACCAAAGCAAAGCATTTGTTTAGTAGACGTCTCGTCAAACACGATTAAGAGTCTTTCCAAAAGGCTTTTAATCGGCTTGACGTCAAGAATGGAAGAATGTGTTTCTCCAGACCGTTCCATGGGATGTGTCCAATGCACTTGATACTGACTAAGAGGTCAGCAGTGCATCTAAATTGTCAGAATCCATATTAGTTACCTCGATAGTGGATAAGGCGATAGTGGAGAAGTTGACTGTTGATTATTTTCTTCATTATTTTGGAGATCGTGGAGGTGATGGCAATTGATATGTACTGTTTGATAGTAGACTTTATCTACCTTTTTTTTTTTTTTTTTTTTGGAATAGGTTGGATGTTTTTTGCTTCCATGCATTGGAATAAATGCAGCTGAGTATACAAGACTGTAGATACGATACCGGACAAGTGTTAGCAGAGAAGCACAACATTTGAGTACACTGGAGAGATGCCATTGAAACTGGAACACTTTTTAAGGCTCGTGCAGTTTAGAATTCCTCTGATGTCATATTTGCTGATGCCAATGATACCAATAAAATAATTTAAAAAATAACATTAATTTAAAATAGACAGCACGGATTGTCATTTATTATTGATCGAGTCGTCCATTTACTTAGAAAGAGACAAATTTCTAATCTAGAATTGACTGAATTAAAATACTCTTTCTTTACCATTGCTATAAGCAAATAAAAATTAAAAAAATACTTTTTAAATTAAATAATATATCTATAATAGTAATCCTAATAAGGTTGAAAAGGAGGTCTTATAAGAATGTTATTCAGCTACACGTGAGTCGGACTTAAATAGGCATGTTTCGTAGCTTTCGTTGCTTTTCCATAGTGAAGAACAACAAATCACAACGAAGGGAACAGAATTAGATACTCCGAGAAATTTATCAGCCATTCCAGATTCCAGATCTGCAATAAGCAAGGCGGTGATCTCTCACGAACAATGAATCATTAACTCCCATTCCACGCCAAAATTAGCAACAAATCTCTTAGCGGAGTTGCTGACCTCAGGAGTCGACCATGTTGTTCACTGGCGGATCTCCTACAAGACGACTTGTACAATTCTCTCGTTTTTAATGTTGTGCTGGTTTTAAAGAAAGCAACTCGCGTACGTCTAACAGCCCATCAGATATTTATTTTAATAAACTTTTGTTTATTTAATGTCACCACTTGCTTTTTCTGTGTGTAAACCAGTGACGAAATGAAATCCATTTTGAGGATTTCATTTCAAAATCCTCAAAATGTTTCAAAGAAGTTCGTGTGAAACAGAGTTACTCTGGAGGAAAATCCTGAACGAGAAAAAAAAAGAGAAAAAAGTCCAGTTTATTTATTTCTTCTTCTTCTTTTTCTTTCTTTCTTTCTTTTTATTTATTTCTTCTCCTTACTACGTTCTCGGTGCTTGCATTTACGTGCATATCTCGAGACAAAAGTGGGAAAAGAAATAAGCTGTCATATTCTGATCTTTTACCAGTGGACGCTTGAGATTTATTTACTTAGAAATCTCTTTGCAACTACTCCTATTTTTTTTCTTTTTTCACTACAGCGAAATGGTGGGTCGTGTTATCGATCCTCAGCTATCTTTTCACCACGACAATCTCTACTCCACTCAGCTCATCAAAAATTCATAACTAATTTATTACTTCTCTTTTGACACTACACGTGCGTGCGTGCGGGTGTGTTCGGGGGAATATCTGAAAGATATTTTTGATGAGTTTCTGGTACCAGAAGTCTGCGAGTCAAAACACTTGCCCGAATCATCCGTAATTACTGCCTAACAACACTCAACAAGGATGCA
The DNA here is from genome assembly GCF_054136105.1 of Typopeltis vanoorti. Lineage (NCBI taxonomy): Eukaryota > Metazoa > Arthropoda > Arachnida > Uropygi > Thelyphonidae > Typopeltis > Typopeltis vanoorti. The sequence goes on from NC_143555.1 coordinate 152,847,681, forward strand.
CTTCGGGCGTGCTGTGTCGTCTTTTAGCACGTGGTAACTAACCCGAGATTTATGATAGATTTGTTTCAAGAAGTTGGTTGCTTATCTTCTCATTCTTTTAGGCACTTTTCCAGTCTTATTTGAAATCTTTAGATTTTCCTCAAAGGAATGTCCTCCCCCTCTCCCCCACTTATGCAATTTCGTGATCTTCCGTTGATGGTTTCAGGAAATTTTGCGTTGCCATGCGATTCGTCAGTTTTCGTTCCTGCGGTGCACCACAAGACCACACACCCGGAAAGACTCTTCGATCAGGTGATTCTTTTTTACGTAAGTGATAGGAACATTTCAATTGTTCCGATTATGAACCTATGACGGACTTTTAATCCTGTGGGGGAGAGGAGGGGGGTGGTTGCTGGTCCTAAAGTAGTTTTTGAGCTTTCAGTGATTGATTGCCTATCCATCCATCCTGCATGAGATCGATTAGTGATCTTTGGTTGAAAAAAAATAATTTATTTAATGAGATAAATAAAGAGCCAAAAAGGCTTCAATTCAGCGATGCAAAATTATACAAATTAAGTGGATATTGAATCCAACATTATTTCAAAGCCGAATAGAGAAACTCTAAGAGTTTCATGCCGAATATATATAGAAACTATAAAAGTTTCGGTGGATAATGTAAAGCATATCTCCTTACGGACATGTATGACGCTATGCATTATTTTGCATAGGGTTAAATGTCCGTAAGGAGATGTACCTTACATTATGCAAAATACGAAGGATAGTGATCAGAACTTACTCCACCTTTACTACGAGTTGCCCCAGCCTGAACCAGGTGTTGGCTTACGCTTGGATCCGCCGAAACTTTTATAATTTCTGTGTATATTCGGCATGAAACTCTTAGAGTTTCTATATTCCGCTTTGAAATAATGTTGGATTCAATATCCACTTAATTTGTATAATTTATTTATTTATTTCTCGCGTTACCACGAGAATCGAACTCAGGCTTTTTCCAACTAAAGGGAAAATGACGATTTAATGGCATTAAACATAAATGGGGGTGTAAATATTTTTCCTTCTCAAGACTAAACTTATTCTGAAATTACGATATCTAATGGTAAAACGTCAATATCGACTTGGCTCTTCTTTGACTAGGATCACTAAATTGTCGTCATGCAATCTTCAATAACATTTCTCTCGTAACAAAAGTTGGGTGAACCAAGGAATTTTCACTTTTACTATGACGAGGGAGAACTGCGATGCAAATTAAGTATTGTGAAAAGCTCTCTTTACAAGTCCGTCATGAGAGAACTGTCACTTGAGGAAGAAGCAGATGAATCAATATTAGAAACCCCACCAGAAATGACATCTTGGGAAGGACCCTAAAATCATCAGGAATCGACAATAATAGTGCTAGTAATTTTTTCAATGTTATGGTCAAAAGAGTGCGTACTTATAGCTTAAATTCTCGTGAATAGTAGCCATGTAAAAGTGCAGTAAAACCACTCTTAATGATATTATCACCTTAGGAAGGGGGGGGGGGTGAAGAGCATAGAATAATCATAGAATGTACGAGAAATCCACTCCTCTTCTTAGAAACAGTTTGAATTTGTTCAGAATAGAAAGCTAGCACTCTAACATACGGGGTTTCCAAGACCAGTATTTTAAATGCCATTCAACACATTTATATTGCAAGTATTAGGAATCCCCTATCTAGAAAGGAGCGTATTGATATGCTATTCGTCGTCACGTGGGTCTTACTCCCTCTGAGAAACACGTATACCTCGTACAGTTAAATGTACGTCTTTGTACTGTCAGCGGCACGTGGAGAAGAACATCCTGTAATGGTACCTCTCGAAAGAGGTGTCCTCATAGGATACAAATCAGTAATCGATTATTCGTAATATTGATTAAAGACTTTAACGGTAGGTAGCGTTATCAAGCTATGGAAACGTGAGGATCCTACCTCATCCAAAAAACGCAGTCAGATAACACCAAGGGAAGAACGTTGAACAGGAGTTCAAAGAATCTTTGGGGGTTCAGGATAGCAGTGAACAGCTTCATGAAGACCTGCATAATCTTCGGTTCTACTAAAGAATATCTACACGTAAACCAAACATTATGGCGGGTTGTACAGGAATGCACGATAGTCCTGTTAAAGGAAAAAAGTTTCAAAATACGAGTTACGTATGTTGAACCATTTCATACTTAGAAGGGTAAAAAGTGTGATCCGGACCGAATGACATTGAGATTGCGCCATTTTAAGTTTCTTTGAAATACAGTGCTATCAATACTTATTTCAATATACTATTTGAAAACAAACAGACGACAATTAATAGTGATAATCTGAGATAATTATTCATCTCGTTAAAGAGTTTTGTGGTCATGAGTGTCTTTACATTTTAAAAACGTGTGTTCATATAACAATAGTTCAGGAAATCTTAGTGTTTTTCTTGTGATACCAATAGACAAATAGCTAATATTGTCTCGGGAGGATTGTGGAATGACGAGGATAAATTATGGGGATTATAGTTTGCAGAGGTTGGAAGAAAAGACAAAGACGAGTGGAAAATAGCATTGACATCTTAAACTGGTGGTAGAATCTTATCAAATAAATATGGACAGCTATTGCACAGGGCTACGGGTGATGGAGAGAACAAGAGTCCATTCGTGGATGTGTAAGGGAATGAAAAAAATGGATTCTGCGCGAAGAGGGTACTGTCGACACTGGAAAATACATACCAAGCGAATATAAATACTTATTGTTGTGCATGCTCCTCTGATGAATCTAGTAACTCCATGGACTTGAAATAATAATAATAATAATAATAAAATAGATAAAACCACAGGCATTCTTTTGTAAAACGCCGTATTTTATTTTAAAAATATACATAAAAATCTGTAAATAATAATGAGCCCCTATGCTTCTCAAACAACTGGGGAATACACAGCACTCACTTAGCAATTCATTTTATATCGAAATATGACAATGGGAACAACGCTAAATCAGCACTCAGTTTGCTGTTTACTAACATTTTGATGCCACATCATGGGGATAATTTTTCTAAGCAATATTCTGAGGAGAACCATACCATATCACAACAGAAACTCATGAGTTTCTGTTGTGATATGGTTGAGTTTCTGGTGAACAACTCGCGGATGATATAAGTTGAACTCGCAATTTCATTTGTTAACCCACTTTTGGTTTGGCTCTTTGCTGAGGTATTTTCAGTGTTCTAAGAAAAGACGTGTATCGGTTAGCAGTACTGCACAACCTGATGATAACCTTTTACTGTGTAGCAAGGACTGTGAGGATCGGGGGGAACAATACATCTCCTAATGCTTTTTCATTCCCAATTACCAAAGAAAGTGGGAAACACTCGTTTATTTCTACCAAGACAGAAGCGCACTACCTGTAACAGTCATTGAGTTCAAGTGGCAATGGGCAGTCACACTGTAAGAAGTCAACACACTCGGAAATGAAACACTCAGCTATCTGAATGTTAATCCCATTGAGAAAAATAACTAACCAAAGAGGCGTTGAGAGGATGAGATTAAAGAGATGGTTGGAACTCAGTGGCATGGGAAGTTCGAGACAGAATAAAATGGAGGATGTGGGGAGTCTTTCTTCCAGGGGTGACAGAAAATGGCTGCCGATGATGATGCCATGAAAGACAAAGGGAATACTGTAGACAATCGCATCCATCTCTTGTTCCTAATCGTAATTTGAACTAATTAAACTAATTTAATTTCAGGAAATTAAATAACGATATTGAAAACATTAAGGATAACGTTTCCTGAAATCAAATTCAAAATAGAGCAAAGTTGGGTTTGTGAAGCGGAAAGTCACAGCTTTCTTTAAACATTCTTTTGCACCAGACTTTGTGGATATGTTGGCTACTCATTTGCTTTGAAATGTGTCACTGGTTTGATTATATGTTGTGCAAGACCAAGCTTTTTTCTGGTTGATGGAAATGAATCTGGTGCTGATGGTCCATCCCCAATGTTCATCTCTACGTTTGTATATAAAATGAGAACGTCCATAGGGGCAAAGGATATGATAGAACCCTGCCTAAGACGCTAATCGAACTGTTGAAAGTAGAAATAAAACGATTTTTTTTTATTTTAGAAGTAGCGGAACCATTACCAATGAATATTTTATTAGGACTCAAACTCTTGGTTGCAGAACAATTTAGATAAGCAAAGCGAGCTCTCTTGATACAAGAGCATTGATTACACTCGTCTTATGGCAGTCAATGAGACTGCGCATAAACATGTAGTCTTTTTATTATTATTATTTTTGGAAAAAAAAGGGTGTTTTTCCAAAAATTGGACGCTGCCAGGGGTAATTCTACCTTAAAACATAAATATGCGCGTAAAATGCAAAAAGTTATTTTTTTAAAAATGTCTTGGTTTAATTATTATCATTTACTATAATTTTCCATAATAGCATTTATTTTGCATTTTTAATGCAGAAAGGTCGCTTTGTTTCTTTAACCGATGTTTTTGCGGTTACGTTTCGTGTAGGACGGGCGAATCCCCTTCCGTATTGAACAACATGACAACCGTTAACGATTTCACTCACGGAGTTCGACAATAGTGAAACCATCCTAATAAATATCTACACACACACACACACACACACACACACACACACACACACACACACACACACACACACACACACACACACACACACACACACAGATCGTATTTTATAATTTTGTGTTTCATTGCTAAGAGAGGGCGACCTCAATTATGCATCTATCATCGTTTCAAAGCAATCTGTAGAGGGAACCAGAAGACAAAATATCGTCAAACTTAATGGATACCGTAACCAAATTATGGAGGACAGATTTTGACAATAAAAAATTAGTTTAAACATGACCGATAGGGGGGAAATATGAACGAGAAAAGCTAGTGAATTTCGCATATCACGAGCCGCAAGGCGTATAATCGAAGAACTGAGATTGACTCAACAGTCATTCGACTTGCACGACAGGTCTCACTTTCCTAAACTCGCTTTGCTTGCGAGTGACTGCAGAGTCAGTCTCGGTTCTTCGATTATACCGACTTGAGGCTCGTGTGATATGCAATATTCACTAGCTTTTCTCGCTCATATTCTACAACTGATCTGTTGAAAGGTTTTGAACTCGATATGTGATTTTGTCTTTCAAAACTGCTGCATCTGGGCGACAGAGAATCTTCTTGCATTTCAATTTACCTTAGATTCTCGAAAGAACACACCATGGATAGGATTTACTGCTACTTTTGTTACTTGTGACCTACACGGTCGTAATACAACCCCTTTATCGGGATATGTTGAGCAGTTGCCGCAACTGCAACAAAGAGGGTTCATGAACACAACAGTGTCGATGCAAGATAGACCACCACCCCCACATAGGACGTGAAGTTCAACGATTATGGCGCTAACATTTCACACAGGGTAGCTTAATCAGTCGTTCATTTTCTCCGGGATATAACACCCGGTTCCCCAGACGTTAACCTTTGGGACTTTTCGCTTTGGAATTACCTCAAAAGTATGGTGTATTGGGGTCAAAGTTCTTCCCTAGCAGATTTGAAAGACAAAATCGCATATCAAGTGCGAACCCCTTTCGACAGATCGATCAGTTGCGTTCCATTGTAGACAATGCCGTAAGGCGATATCAGCTATTGATCCTGCACGAAGGCGAACGTATTGAATGTCACCTCCATTGATCATCCGGATCTCCTTGACAAGTTCGTATTAATTCAATTTTCTTCCCTCACAGCGCCATATTTCCCCTATCGGTCATTTATGAACTAATTGTTTGTATTGTCAAAATCTCTTTCCCCAAGACGAAATAAATAAATTAAAAAAAAAAGAAGAAGTTTCCCAAGTTGCATAACAGCTTCATGCCAACTCTGTTATTATTAATAGCACCAACCCGATGCAGCAATGGATCGCAAATATCTTTGTAAATTAATCACTCCGTTTAATAAAAATACGTCGTAAGCTGTCCAAAATCTAGCGAATGAACAGTGCAGTGCTTTCAAAGAGTTCCTGCATTGCAAAAGATCTCATTTGACTTGTTTGTTATGACATCCATTATATTAATAATGATGGACATAAAGAACTGAAAAATTACATTCCATCGCTTTTCTCTCCCACGTTCGATTAAACATAAAGAAAGGATTTTTTTTTTTTTTTCCCTTTTCATTATTATTCTTAATCAAACACACTGGGAAACTTTCTCTTCCTTACAAAAGATGCTTACACAATCAATAGCCCGCTCGTTGCCCAACATCCGACTGTACATTTTATTGACTTGTCTACAGGAAACAACACGCCATAAATTATTTCTTTTCTTTTATCTGCTGGGTATTGGAGTTTCGGTAAAATTAAACGCGGAAAAAGAATGTTGCGTTGTTTGCCACAAACAAGCTGAGGGCGCGACGAACCGTAGTCACCTAGCAACAGTATTGCCAGACGACCAGTATTGTGCTATTGTTGTCGTTAATGGAATGTTTAATTTCAGAGAAAAGCGTCTAAATATCAAAATAAATTAAAATTTATCTCGCATTAAATCAGCGAAGAGGAAATTAAAGCGGATGAATAATGCATACCAGAAAAGAGAAAAAGAAAACAAAGTTGTTTTATTGCTAATTAGATTTAAAACAAAAACCTGCATTTTTTTTTATGGTGACAGCAAATAATATACAAACAAAAAAATAAAATATTGCACTACAATGGATTTAATAATAATAATATAAATCATCATATAAATTAATGTTCAGTTTCTTTCGATACACACACACACTCAAAAAAAAAAAAAAAGGAAGTGAAAGAATGATTATAATAATATAATTAAAAATGTAAATATAATGAGGCTATTAAAACATAAATATAATATTTTTTTCTCTTTCTCTGAAATATTCTGTTTAAAAAATCGACGATCGTTCTAAGCACTTAAATGCGAGCTTGCCAAGTGTGCTTGACAGCAGTATTCGCTGTTCATTCATGCTATAGACTGCGCCAATTTCTAATATCTGATTCAAGTAATCTTTTCCTACTTAACTCGTCACCCTTGCTCTAGCTGTTAACCTTTCTAAAGTTGCATTATGTGGTTTAAGGACAATCGGGTTTCTTATCACAGACGCTTTGGTACCGAGATGTTCTCCCATCTCCTTCACCTCGCTAGTGTTGTCTGTCAGATACACACACAAGTGACCCACTTCTCCGACACTCTAGCGGCTGTCAAATACCATTAAGTTTGTGGTATAATATTGTTAGATTCAGCGGCCTTCTAGAATAACTGTTTTTCTCTTTTTACTAGCTTTGTTTTGAACAGAATTGCAGAAAAAAGATGGAATATACAGAAATTTTTGTTTGTGACCGGGACTAATGTAGCGTACTGTATAGGAAATGGCACACAGTTATAAAAGTATATAGATGGAAGAGTAATCTGAACGAATTAAAAAGAGTAAGGTTTTAGGTTTTTTTACTGATAATAATGTCATTTTAAAAAAATGAAGGTAAAAAAACTCAGGTAACGATGTTACTTGTAAAGAAAAGTGGAAGATGGCATGTTTGTAGAAGTTTAAGAAATGCGGTAAGATATGAGATCCTGTAATTCTTAGGTGGATCAACAGAGTATAAGTCGTTTGCGATTTCTCAGAATAAATTCTGTATGATCGCTGTGTAAGTATTTTTCATACCGATCTTTGTTAGAGAAATAAAAATAAACAGAGGTAAAACTTTATATCTTTTATCACATGGGGAATTTTTTTTTTTTTTTAAAGCAACCCTCGTTTAACCCACGTTTAATTCGATAATTCGTCTTCCTTGTGACAATATCTGTGGTTTCCTATACTTTCTACATCCCGCACTACTTTTTCTCAAGCAAGATCATTCTTAGTTTTTTTATTACTAGCCAGTTGAGTCTAGTTTTTGGTTTGCAATGGATTATTATGTCTCCGGTTTGGAAACAAAAGCCTTTAAAAGAGGTCTGGATTTGCTAGACTGGTTGATCGAGTGGATAACGTATCCGCCTCGCCCCAGTAGTGTTCGAATCCCACGGTGGACATCGAAGTCTTTAGGTGGTAAGACGATTATCACCGCCCGATGTGAGACGACCAGTTTGCTTACTGGAGGCCTGAAGTGATTTGAAATGGCTTTGTGTTTGCTTTCTTCATCGAAACGTTTCGATGAAGGGGCCTAAAATGGCATCTTACTTCTCGAAGACTTTTCTTTGGGAGTAGTGGGAATTTGTAAGCGTTGTGTTGACTGGTTGAACTCTCAGAAAAATACCTTCCGCCTCCGATGAATCTAAGACTGATTGTATCGCATCTTGTTAGTCTCCTCCTTGTAATTTCCAAGGTTACTTTTGTGCAGTAATCCCCTCCCCCCAGTACTTTCCAGGTCATCTCTTGTCTGGGCAGCTGCTCGTAATCTGGGGTTTCATTTTCTCCTCCACACCATGGTAGGAGGGCCCCCATTATTCTTCTCCCCTTATCTCGGCTATTTTAACGAAGCCTTCGATTCCTATCTTGCTGAGGGTGACCTGCGAAGAGCGGTTGTCTCGGTTCTCCTTGAAATGGTGTGATTTTTTTTTTTTTTCTTTTTAAAGAAAGACATACGCTTCCAATTCGTAATCGCTCTACCGTCCACTGTCTTCGGTGTTGGCGGGTGTACTCTGGTACGTCAAACTAATGGTATCATTAAGTCATCGCTTTCGGCAGGATCGTGCGGAGAGTCTTAGCAGCATTTCGTAACAGGGCGATACCAAAGGACATTTCGAGGAGAGTCTTCTAAGGATATTTGCGCACATAATAAGCTGGTCGGACAACGAAACGTTCGACTGTCACTCATGTTAGATCTGTTAATTCGTCCTCAACTGACACTCTTGAAAAAAGAAATCTGCTGTGGGGATGCCAATCCTATCGACTTCGCTACTTCAGCGTTCACAAACGAAGTAAAAATTGGCTCGGAAATAAGTGAGCATCGACAGATTAGCACCACGGAAATATGGAGTGCCCAAAGTAAATTAATTTTCCACCTAAGAAACTGTGCCCTCCCTAGATACGTCCCATCACTTTTGGAAGTGCTGAGGTTTGTTCAGACAAGCGACTGATGGGTCAAACATAATGAAGACAAATGGGATCCATCAATCTTCCTCTCATTCGACTCGCCACTTATCGGATTTTACGATGCGATTCAGAACGATAACTCGACTCCTCGTGCTAATGGGGATTATGCTGAGCATGTTCCTGTTGGAATCGTAACTTTTTTCACCTTCCGGGTTTGCTTTGAATAGCAGTAAGATAACCTCCTTCTTTTTCCCCTACTTGTCGCGTATTCTCCCCCCCCCCGAAGCGTACGACAAAGGAGAGTGTGATGCACTGAAAAAACATTACCAACCTCTTTATTAAGGGTTTCCTCCGTGTGGTACGCAGTTTGGTGGCGAAATTACTGTCCGTGACACTCCCCATGACGTCATGCTACCTTATTGGGGATGGGGAGGGGGGGATTGATAAGAAGACCTTGACTCTCACACCTTCGCCGCTGTGCTGGGTAGCAGCACGTAGGAGGAGGTCACGCTTTCTGCCGCTACTATTAGCGGCCAATCAAAGCGAGGACCATTTCAAAGAGTGGGTTAGCGAGCGAGAGAGAAGGTATCATCCAAAACTCCTCTAGGAAAGTAGCAGACTTGGCAAACGTGTTATTTCGCATACGATTCCCGACTATCTTCAAACCCACCCGCGGCACGCGATTATTCGCACATGAGCTCTAAGAAGATGACTTGGAGGTAAGACTCTCTCTCTTTCTCTCACGGAAGCTGCTGGGCTTCTAGTTTTCATTCCAGCGCTCCAGATGTAAATTAATGTTAGGCTTTTATTGTTAAATTTTTGTTTTTCCCCCCTTTTTTTTCTACTAACCTAAATCATCTCTTATATTGATTAGAAAACATTTTAGACAAAAGTGCCTTCAATTCTGAGTCAAATTGTCTTTCTTAGTTTCACTTGAGATGCACATTTTCCCATCAGTCTGGCAACAAATGCCACTATTATACTTTAATATAACGAAGTATACAGAGGGTCTTATCCTATACACTTATCAAGAGATCATTCTCATATTACCGTAGAATTGTTCCTTGAGATTACTTTTTTATATTTGTACTCTCATATAAGATGTCTCATCAACGTCTATGACTTCAGCTTCTAGAATCAGCTCACGCCTAAATAAATATCATTACAACGACAAATAAATCAGTGTGTGTGTGTGTGTGTGTGCGTGCATTTATTTCCGCTCCTCCAATTAAATTATCTTGAGCGCCAATAGCTACCACATTAAGAAACCAAATTATTTACGATAAACTATTGGCCCATTATTTTTAGCGTACGTTTAATAAAAGGAGGCAAATTAATTAGTTTGGGTAATGAATGCTTTATTCGGCTGCTAATTCTAAGAGTGGCGCCTTAAAATTCCAGTTTTGGTTTGGCTTGTTTTCTAAATTATGACAAACTAATATTGACAGAATCAAACAAACAAACAATGACTCGATTTTACGCAATTTTGCTCAAATTTAAACAACAAGGGAAGTTGGAATCCCCCCCAGTCCTAAGTCGTCACTTTTTGTATAAGTTAATAACATGTATGTGTAGCAATAGTATGAAAAAAGTTAAAGGGAAGGACATTCAAGCCCATTAACTTAAGAAAATCAAGCATCCGCGTAGGAAATCAATGCACGTGCATTACTCGGTTTACTCATTTTTGTACACCACCTAAGAAGGGTTGTGGGTTAATAATCCTCAAGCACGATGAGAAATCCGAGTTATGCAAATGAGACCATTCAAATTAAAAATACTAAGACCGTTCTAGCAATATTTTTGTAATTACTTCGTAAATTCGATGAATTACGAAAAACGATATCTTTTTGTTTTAATTTTTTCGAACTTGAATTTATGAAGATTAGAAGTCTAATATGCATGTATAAGACTATGAGCAAATTAATCCTGAAAACCATTTTTATATATTCCTTTCTTCGTTTACTCATAAAGGGAGAAAAGTATTTACTTCAGTGTCCGGCCAAAAATGAGGGAACTTCGGTGATTATAATCTACAGGAGATAATAAAATCAATATCTATAATTATTATTATTAATTTATTTAATATTAATAATGAAAAATAAAATTATCAATCGTCGTGTTTGAGAAGTGCTAATAAAAAGATTGTTATTTATTCAATTTGTCATATATGTCGACTGTAGTAGAACTGGAAACACATTGCTTTAACGAATGCCCATGCGACATCAGAAATTTATTAGTGTCAAAAAAAATCCTATCGGGCAGATAATTTTCACCCGCTCAGGTGTGATACCACCATCTTGCTTAAAGAAAGTCAGAAAGAGACATAAAATCCCTGTTGGACCCACCACGCAATAACCTTACAACTAAGAAACAACGTTAACTACCTGGTTAACGTTGTTCCTTAGCCAATCCATGGTATGTTATTTATTTTATTTTATTTTTTATTTTTTTTTTTCATTTTAAGGTTTGATTTTTATGAGCAATTTGGACGCATGTTGCCGAATTCTTCTATTCTCTGGGATCGATTTGTAACCATGGTCCATTACGAATTTAGGTAAAGCTTCGTGTGTAAGACATTTATTTATAATAAAAATAACTCGGATTTTTTATTCCATAAACTCCAAAAAATCGACCATGGAACTCACAGTAACTCAGATAATAATAATAATAATAATAATAATAATAATAATAATAATAATAATAATAATAATAATAATAATAATTACTTGGGTCTAAATGGCCTCACCTACTCTCTTTGGAGAATAAAAGGCCTAAAGCAGAGAAATTGTAATCGTTCTTGGAATGATCACTGTTGCAGAAAATAACCAGTAAAGACTTAGGAATACCAGATTGCAGTACTTCTTTGCAGTACTATTGCTCCAATATCTTGAAATCATCAATAATCCTAAAGTTACTACCTTAACTGTTGACATCTTTTATTCCTAAATCCTAACTGTTAGATAGCTAAGTCGACTTTTCTGAGTAGCGAGGTTAAAACCTTTACGTGTAAGAGATTAACTGGGATCGACTCCAATTTAATCGCTCTAATGATTGGTGCAGACGAGCAACATACATCCTCTTCTCTCATCAACTCTAATCGTCTGTTTCGTGGCCTGTTTTTAAAAACGGAGCGTAGGCGAACCTGGCGAGTAATGTCGCCACTAATGGATGTCCGTTCTAGTTGGAGGAGACGCCAACTGCATCCGTAGGTTGTAAGCGATGTTCATCTTCACTAAAACACTATGAGGCCTCCTCCCGAACATCCTTCGAGATTACGGCAATGAAACTGTTCTACGCTAGATAATGTACGGACCGAATCCGATGGCAACGCATCAGAAAACTTTCCGACAGTCAGGCGAATAATTCATACTGCCAGTAACTCTGCCTAGTTTCTGCATGGAGGGAAAGATGCGTGACACGTGGGCTACTCAATACACTAGAAACTGAGTACTCTGTTGTGCGGAGTTGTTCCTGTGTGTCTACTACGTGGCCATATTTTTAACTCCTTCCAAATAACCACAGAAATCCACAACCAAAACCATTCCAAAAATCATATCCGTGTTCACTTCGTCAACGTTCGTTGATTAACACCAATTTAAATTTCAAAATGGGTCAAAATTTCCTTCCCTCATTCAGTTATTTTCATTCGCCGTGTCTGTCTCCTGCAAATTCTGATATCCATCCTGATTCTTTCTATTATTTGCGTGCATGAAGCTTGATCATCTACAATCCAAATACCCAAACAGTGAGACTTCTCCTGTTAAGGACTTCAAAATTCACAATTTTTTCCCTTCTCGAGCAGTGGCGGCTCGTGGCTTGAAATCGCGGGGATGTTGCAACTTTCGAAATATACATATACACTGTAAGTACAGTGTATACATGTTTGGATAAAATATCAAAATTATGGTAAAAAATTTAAAAAAAAAATAAATAAACATGAAAAAATATTGTCTATTATCGATAAAATTATACAGTTTAGTATAATTGAAAATTACATAAAAAAAAAATTCATTCCTTTAATTGTAATTAAAATGAACGGAATTACAATTTTTGGACATTACAATTAAATCCTTTAATTGTAATGTCCAAATATTTAAAGAGACGGAGTAAACACGATAAGCACTACGAACACTCTACTACTGGCGCAAACTGCATATAAACAACAGTGGAACTGCGCGACGGACAGTGCCGCATTACGCTAATAGCCCCCATCTCACTATGAAGTGAAGTGTATATGCTTGCGCGTGTAGGAATATGACACTGTGGTAAAGACAGTGCTGCTAGCGTCCTCCTAAGTGCTATAATATGGATTTTTATTATTTTTAATACAAAATAAGAGAATTGTATAGGATTGTTGATGATAAAATTAAATATTACAAGCAAATATAAATAAATTAATAAATATATTTATTTATCGAGAAAAATTGGGGGATGCTGCAGTTTGGAAGTGCCTATGCACGAGCCCCCCCCCCCCCTGCTCCCGAGTTTCACAGACGAAGTGAGAAAAAGATTTAGAATGGTTTTGAATAATTTTCATTTAAAATATTCAGGCATGCAACAATTTAGAAAAAAACAAAAAGTAATATCAGAAAATGCAAGTCGGCTTCGTAAGGACCGAGTGCAGACAACTTACCTCTTGCTGAATTGGCAACCCAGCCTCCTGGTTTGTTATCAAGGCCATTGAACACAACGTCTTACATGCAGATTATACTATCGTATCTACTATATTATACTCTCACCAAAAACAGGGCTTGCACCTGGGATCGTTATTCTTCTCTAATTCCTGCTTACCAAGGGCTACCCATTGCACGTCGCTTCTAGTCTCGAGAAAGACATAAGAAGAATCCCGAACAGCTTAGATGCCAACAATTCTTCTGGTCTGAATAGTGTTTTCTCTCAGATATGCTTAAAATACGCACTCCTGAATTAATACCCATTCTAAAGAATATTTAAAATTCTTCACCCAACTGGTATCTGTCGTTCATCCTAGGAACAACCAAGAAATCTTTTATCTCCAAGAAGAGAGATAAAAGCCAACCATCCAGCTCTTGTTCGATTCACCTCGACTATTATTATTATTATTATTATTATTATTACATAACCTCCAGGGAGTCCGAAGACTCATCGAGGGAGGGCACCAACTCTACAACTCTCCATCTCCACCACTCTACCAACCGCAATTACTTCATCATCTACACCAACGCCATCTATTGCCAACCACCAGCACTAGTATTTTCACAGACAATCACAAACATCCATGCCCACAGCAGGATTCGAACTCGCAACCTTTTGGCTGGAGAGCGGATACGCTTTCCACTCGGCCAACCAGGCCGGCAACTCTATCAACAACGATGAAGAAATTCATTAATAGTCAACGCCACCTGGGATCACACAAACTAATCAATTATCAGCAGGCCTTTGCTAACCTCGATTCACAGAAGATTTCTCTGTCCTCCTCACACATTTACAGACACGGAAAGGTTTGGTAAAACCCATACGTTCATTCATTCCAGACATTTCCATGCCATTTCTCTAACACACGAAAAGTCTCCTCTCCAAATTATCATATTTTCTGGTCACCATCGATCCTTTCCCATTGGATTTCCTTTCGGATTGTTTCCTAGTTAATCAATGGTTCCTTTCTTCAGGATTTCTCACCATGCCAGAGTATCTGAGGATTCTGCATTTTCTCCCGCTTTCTCCTTTTCATAAATGACCTTCTATCGCGAAAATAAAATCCACACTTCGATGATGACAACATGTTCCATTCGATTTTTTTTTTCCTTTGACAATCCTTGCGAAGTTCGTAAATCCGAGGCAACGAAATACCCAGTCAATGGCCTAAACTAATCTTGCAATATCTCATTGGAGTGATGAAAACCTTTACAATTTCAACATCACCAAAACACAATCCTGCTTAGCTCCCACAAAAGATCATCATATTATGATAATATGATGATCTTCTTTGTGTATGTGTGTGTGTGTGTGTGTGGTTAAGAAGCAATGTTTCTCTTCTAAACTTCTTACAAATAATAATTTTTATGAATTCTTTTGAATAATTAAATCGATTTTAGTAAGCCACAGGTTAAAAAAAACAATAAATAAATAAATAATATACAAGGTGTTCGGGATAAATTTGACATATTTATAATTAATTATATTTTTCCGTAAGTTACATGTATTAACACACACTTCTCTTCATTTAAAAGTTTGGACCCTTCTTCATTCATATACAAGATGTCAGAAAGGATGGATAGCTGGAACCCACCTGAATCATGGAAGAGAATAACTTGTATCATGATGATTCGTGCCCGCCATCAAAATAAGGATATTACGACTGCTGCCCAATGCTCCCTGAATACAGTAAAAACAATCAGGCATGAACTAGAGACTTGCAATGGTGACTACGAGGATGTAGCAAGAAGAAAGATCCCTAGCAGACGATCTGATTGCGTTCGTACAGCAGAATTCCTCGCAAATCTGCAGGAACAGGTGTTGAAGAACCCTGGCATTGGAATTCGGGCTTTGTTCGTGGAGTTGCTAACTGTAGTCAAGCCCTGGATAACAAGGGTAGCCAATGGTAGGCCGTATGTATGGCAGCAGGATTCGGCCCCTTGCCACACCTCTGGGAAAAGTCAAAAATGGTTGTCTGAAAATTTCTACGACTTCACCAGTCCAAATGTTTGGCCTCCAAACTCCCCAGACCTTAACCCCATGGATTATTTTGTATGGGGCGCAGTTGAAAAAGACACCAATCGCACTTCCAGTAATACAAAAGCCCAGTTAATGGATAAAATTAAAACAGTTTTTGCGGCCCTTCCCAGGGAGACTGTAGCATCAGCTTGTTCGAGGTTCCGAAGCAGAATTGAAGCTGTGATCGATGCTAATGGTGGTTATTTTGAGTAAATCTTGTTGATAGTATTGTAATTAACTCTGCCTGTAATGTTTTTTGTCAATTCATTAAATTTAATAGATACAAAGAAGATTTTCTTTTTCCTTACGAAACTGTCAAATTTATCCCGAACACCCTGTATATATATATATTATTATTTTTTTTTTGGAATAAAAAAATTTCGGAAAAAAAAATACCCCTTCGCCTGGGCTTGACTAAATTACAACATCTAGAATCGGCTGGAAAAAAGTGTTGGAAAAAAATCCTAGGCTATGAATAAAATTAAGGAACTTTATAATTACTTTTACAAATAATATTTATGGCATGATTTTTAGTATCATTACAATCCAATAACTAAAATAGATTTCTTTCTGTTGCTCTGAAAAATTGCTCTGATTTTTTGAGGCGGGTCATTTTTAAGAAAATCTCCTGTTCTTCTTACAGTGACAGCAAAATTCTAGTTGGGGAGAAAAATGGGAAAGATTCGCACATTTGAAACGTGAAAAGTAACTTTAAAAAACGATAATTTTTGTAAAATAGAAATGTTTTTGAATGATAGGAGGAGCATCCAGCAGCTACAAAAAAACTCAGATGCCGTTAATTTCTTGTAGCAGAAAATCCAAGGAAGAAATGCCAAGAAAATGCTCCTCTCAAGAGTGTTAGCATCGACAATGAAAGTGAAGCAAACACACTTCGGTTTTCTATCCTTCTCTCTCTCTCTCTCTCGTCATTCACGGATATTTCTTGATTACCTCATATCGTCCCCTTGACCTCTTAGCAAGGGGTTGTCGTCTGGGGCAGCAATAGTGCGTCGATGGTGTTTCAATTAAGTCGATTTTTCGTTCTCATTTCGAATGGGGGGTTTTAGGGAGTTTCGACTAACGAGGAAGATACGGGAGTTAGCCAATCGTCTACGTTACGTTCTGACGCTATCGGAGATGTCAAAGCTGTGACCCGATACCCAGTGGAAACTTTCTTCATCGATGCGTCATTACTTCTGGAGACCGTCTGATCGCTTCCTTTAGGTGCAGCCGTGATTGCACCAAAAGGTTGCGTCACTAAATGAATGATGCCGGCGGTGACCTCTGAACGTTACAGAAGGAAGTTTTCTCTGATTTGTCTCCCACAGCGTTCCTGAGGATTTCTGGGTTTTCGAAACGCAGCATTCAACAGGGGAATGTCGCTAACCCGCGTACGTGATTCGCATGGGCAGCGGAATGAGCCTTTCAGACCTTGCTTGAAATGTGCTAACGACGCTGTTCTGCCTGAATCTGAATCAGCCCAAAGAAAACAGGGAAGGAGGAGATTCGTGTAGTGTCTGGTAGGACAAGCCATGGAAGGTGAAATTAAAAATAAAAGAAAATAAATCCGAGGTGTGGGAATCGCTTAAATGAATATCACTCGATAAAACTATGAAGTGCTTAGAAGAAAGTTATGCTCCTGTTCCGCCACTTAAACGATATTAGTAACGGATCAAGAATTACATGGAAGTCAAAAACGGATTCCAAAGTTCAAAAATGAGGAAGGAAATACAATTTAGACGAGGCTGGTACTTTTAGACCAGCGCTTCCCAAACTGTGGGCCGCGGCCCCCTTGGGGACTGTAGGTTTTGTTGAGGGGGGCCGTGAAATAATGAAAACAAATTTAAAATATTTTAAGACTAAGTAGATTTTTTTATCTTAAAAGGAACGTATTTAAATTTATTTTATTTTTTTTAATTTTTTATATTTCAGTGGAAAGAAATCACACATTGGTGTTGGTTCACAAATTTTTCTTCCTGCGTATTTCGGCGCTTAATGAATATTAGTAAAGATATGCTTATTCATATAAGTTTCATTTCAAAGCAGAAATCTAAGAATTGCTGTTCCAAATATTTCACCTGATATTGACTTTTTGTGTAGATTGAAACACATCCATCGCATTAAATTGTTATTCAACTTCTTTTTTGTTTTTAATTCTTACTTTGTTTATTACTAATCGTTTTACGTTTCACGTGCTTGTACTCCAAATGTACAATAACAATATATCTATTGTTCAGATAGTTAGTTTTAAGGAAAAACAAAATAAAGAAATACATAGAAGAATCACACACGGGAACAAAGCATTTTGGAGTTTATTTGATACGGTTATACAGATTATTTGTTAAGCGATTTACCAGCATGTCTAAAAAGAAAACATCAATATATGAAAACTTCAATATTTCCCCTTGGTAAACATTGCATTATCGCAATGTTTACCAAGGGGGAAATGAGACATGCGCAACGACTGGAAAACAGGTTGTGTGTGGCTCAAAGAGTCTTGAAGAGAAGAATGCTGCACGTAACAAAAAGGGATAGAATGAGAAATACTGGAATTAGAAAGAAGACTGCAATAGAAGATATGGCGGAGTGTTGTAAAGCACGTACTGGAGATGGACTGGCCATATTAGTAGCCTGCCAGACGAAAGGTGGACAAAACGAAACACTCAGTGGACACCAAGAGAAGGAAAGGTCTCCGAAGAACAAGGTAGAGGGATGAGCGGATGAGTTTATTTGATACGGTTTTTCATGCAATGATGGACATTGGCTAAAGACAAACAGAACGGGAGAGTTAAGGGGAGGCCTATATCCAGCAGTGGATGGAAAGAGGCTGAAGAAGAAGTAACAGTTACAGATACAAATAATAAATACAGAATAAGAATAATAAAATCTTAAACTTATTTAACCAAGTATAAACCGAATGGCTTCAATTTATCAGAAATGAGATATTAAAATGGACGATATTGTGGATGCAGCCATGTCTTATAATAATTATTTCTATATCTGTTTATAAAATATGGTTGTGTCCATAATTATTTCCAATTTAATGATTTATAAATGGAAAATTGACTCATTGAGGGCCGACTATACTTTGGTGATTTCATTTTGCACCCACCATGCGTTCACTTATGACGAATTTAACTTCTAACAAGGATTACTGCTGCATTGTGGGAGTTATTCATGACTGCTTTGGGGAACACCACTGAATGGAACATCGGTCTTCTCTCCTTTTCAGCAATCGCTACTATCATAAAAATTGTTGTCGTCCCTGCACTACGTCCCTGCATCTTACAGATATCAGGGAAATACCAAATCTGATCCACAAACCCTTACTCCAGTTCCTTTGGAATCGTAGCGAGCAAGAACTTTAAACGTCTTCTCCTTCACTCATAAGGCGTATTTGACTTCCCAGTGATCAGATATGCTTCTTCACTAACACTAATCTTAGCAACCATCTAGTAAAGTACTTCGTAGGATGTTCTCCATCTCAGTTCCGTATAAGCAACCATAAAAGAGTGTGTGCAGAAGTTATCCCCGAATACTATAGAACTACATCTCATTAGACAAACATCAGCCAAAAGAATAAATCATCTGTAATCACTAAAATCCAAACAGTTGTACTCAAGAATCTTCCAATTTCATAATCATCTAGCACCGAATCTGAATATGGAATTTTTTCAAGTAGCCACCCCTCCAGGCAAGACCCGTCCAGGAGGGTAGCACACAAGAACTCTCCAATGAAGAGGATAAATATTTCAGACTGACAGCACAACGTTTTGCATGTGTGGACAGCTTAGAACAGTTAATCACTTCTTTTATTACTGCCCTCTAATAAGATGTATTTGGTTTCGTATTAGTATGGGCCCGAATGTTCTGATGTTAACACCGGAGGAAGTCGTATTTCTTCAATTTCCCCCACCAATCATTAGCAAAATCAAAATTCATCTTTCTAATTACAGAATTCAAGTACCGTTTATGGAAAACCCGGAAGCGGGATGGGCAAAATTCCAGCAAACAAGTTATACTTTATGATAATTGGAGCTTTCTACAGCTCTGTCTCGAAATGTTTGCTTTCGATCTGTGCATTGTGAGAAAATTCTTGGTTCATGAAGTGATGCCACCAATACTATGAAGGCTAAGAAATGACAGAATTCAAATTGGTCGGACGCTTCCGTTTGTTTACTTTTAGTAACTTCAGAACCAGCAAGTAATCCGATGAATAACGTAATACTATTCATGGGATTACATCGTGGAGGGGGGGGGGAACCCTATGAAACCCTGGGAAGAGAAGACCAACACAAGGCGGATTGGCCAAGAGGAGGGCTCCCACCATGATATGAACTTCGCCTATCTCCCTTTGTTCTTTCTTTCAGGTTTTTAGTAGCAGCACTGTAGTTGCAGTGCTGCTACATGGCCTGCAACACTGCTACTAAAGTTGCAGGCAATTCAGATAGGAAGAGGTCGGAACCAACCACTCACTGATTCTTTGTCACTGAGATCTCGGTTTACACTTGTGATGTCTTTTGAACAAACTGAACAGCCAGTAGAATCTAATTTAAGCACTAAAAAGGACGAACGTATTGTCTTTGGAGAAGAATTTATTTCTTTTACGTAGTAAAAACCAAGGCGACTTCAATGCAGTGCATTTTCATAAGCTTTCTGGTAGTTTTTTTAAGTTTCTTTCCATATGTGGCTATAAAATATTATTAGATCTATTACATTCTCTAGTACGGACAGCTCGTGCATAGGCACTGCGGAACTGCAGTGCCCCCAATATTTCTCGATCTATAAATATATTTATTAATTTATTTATATTTGCTTATAATATTTAATTTTGTCATCAACAATCCTATACCATTCTCTTATTTTGTATTTAAAATAATAAAAATCCATCTTGTAGCACTTAGGAGGGCGCTAGCAGCACTGTGTTTACCACAGTGTCATATTGCTACGTGCGCAAGCACATGCACGTCATAGTGAGATGCGAGCTATTAGCGTAATGCGGCACTGTCCGTCGCACAGTTCTACTGTTGTTTATATGCAGTTTGCGCCAGTAGAAGAGTGTTCGTAATGCTCATCGTGTTTACTCCGTCTCTTTAAATATTCGGACATTACAATTAAAGACATAACATTTGTTATAGTTTTCATTTCAGAACATTATTGGGGTTATGATGATGGATTTTATTTTCAAGTAATTTTGAATTATATCATAATTTTATCGATAATAAACAACACTGTTTCCTGTTTATTTTTTTTTTTAATTTTTACCATAATTTTGATATTTCATCCAAACATGTATACACTGTACTTACAGTGTGTGTGTGTGTGTGTATTTCGGAGATGCAGCACCCCCACGATTTGAAGCCACGAGTCGCCACTGTTTTCTAGTAATATTTTAATATTGAACTTCGCTTTGAATTGTTTCAACCAATATTATAGCCTTAAGGTGCTTTTTTATGGGAAAGTAATTGAAATGGGTGTACAAGTAAATAAGCCAAAACAAATGACAAGCACGGAAACAGCAAGAAATTGCCATAAAAAGGTATATTCAGTAATAACATTCTTGTATTATTTTATAATAATCCCCCACACGAAAGCTTGTAAACTTATAGCACGTTACGCAGCAGACTAACTAGTAATTAAAATGGCCCGTTTTTGAGATATTTCTCAGCTTTCCTTTTGCTAATGCGAGGCTGTTTTTTTTATTAGCAGAACGATTCAAAATGATGAACATAATTCCTTCTTATCTGATTGCAGGGAGTCGTGAAAATGTCTTATTATAATCAGAGTTTCATCTTTTATGTTAATTCTGCTATCAAGATGACCGAACATGCAAAACACATCCAGCGGGTGAGCTTATGAAAAACGGTTTTGAGTTGAATTGTTGGGAAAGAGAACTCGCCTGTCAACGTGGCAAATATGCTACTACGAAAGGGCTTGATGATTATTCTATAAGCATATTCTTACTTTTTATCATGTTTTATCTCTCTCTCTCTTTTTCTGTGGTTATTTCTTTAGCTCGGTGACATACGTGTTGTAAATGTAATATTGTGTTATTTAATATCGTAATTAAAATGGTCTGCATAAAACAAGAAATTCCACTAAGAGTCTTATGACTCCGTGGAGGCTCTGAATAATAATAATTCAAGTTAATAATAATAATAATAATGATAATAATAATAATTATTATCATTATTATTATTATTATTATTAATGATGCAAAGAAATAATAATATTTCTTTGCATCATTTGAATTTAATTGGCACTTCACATTTGAAAACCGTATCTAAAATCAACTGATTGTTTTCACTGCTTGGGGTGATCAGTGCACGTTTCTGTTTTTGTATTTTCTAATAATCTGAATGGGGCATCATTTGTATTCCGCGCAATAAAAACAGAAGCAAATCGCTTGATTAAACCATCTTAAAAGGTTATTTAACTTTTTTGTGTTATATTTTTGTATTCTAAGAAATGACATTGGGATTCACTCTTATAAAAGTTGAGGTGACAGGCTGGCTTCTTGGGTGGATCGATAATAAATGACATCGATTTGGTTTAGTCTTACTATTAGCATAATTTTAATAAAACAATTAATCTTTCTCCTGTACGTTTTTTGCATTCAGGAAAAGTGGCGCGTGCGTTTTAAGGGGACTTTCGGTTTGTACAAGTGACAGCGAGTGAATTATAGAACTGACCTAACAGTATTTAATGTTAACCTGGTCATACAACTTGAGGGAGTGATTGCAGCTTGCTGCTATGACCAGATAAGGCCAACGAACTATTAATTGTCTTATCTGTTCTAGGATTGGAGTCCAGTTCTTGGCAAGACTATTAAGCCTCGAGGGATGTAAGTTTCGAGCCGTTTGTAGCATTCCGAAAGGAATTGACTGAAGGAGTGATAAATCGCTGACTAGAAGAAGCAAGTACATCATGGGACACTCCTTGTGATGCAAAAAAAAAAAAAAAAAAAAAAAAAAAGCCACTCCGGAGATTGCAAATATTGTGGCCTGTAAAAGAAGTCAGCAGTTCGTGAATTGGCACCGAAAGCACCAACAGTGTTTCAGAGGAGGAAAAACACGACGTTTGAAGATAATAAGATCGGAATATAGAAGAGGCCACACTTAAACATGAAAATAAGAAGAAAAAAAATCTTTAAATTGACAGAAAGTATGAGGATGCTACAGATGAGGAAATTTACAGACGAATGCAACCAAAAGAAAACCTGATCGAGAAAATAATCAAAAGGAAACCACGTCTCTTTGGCCATATATGTAGAATGAACGATGAGAGGAAAATAAAAATGCTGCTGTTCGGGATGATTGAAGGAAAGAACAAAAAAGGAAGACCAAACAGAGAACGGGGTGATGACATCGTCAAATGGGGCGGAAACACAAACTGAGTCATCTTGCACAAAACAGAATGCAATGGAAGAATCATATCAAGATGGCAGCAGACATTACGGGCGTTGGACCCATGGTTGATGATGATGATGAGAAAGCTACCTTCGTAGCCTAAGTACCATTTAGGATTAGGAGCACGAAAGAGCGGAAACCGTCTGCCATATTCTCCCGTTATCATCTTCATCCACTACAGTTACAATACGCACTCATCGGAGAATAAAAAACTGTAGCGATTAAGAAATTTCGAAGCTAGTAATCGAAACAATATTCTGAGCAAGACATTTCTATGACTTTCTTGCCTACAAAACAAACAAAGAAATAAAAATATAAAAAGAAAAAAATGAATGAAGGCTTTAATTAGAATTTGAGAAATGTTAAAAACCACACTGAATTTTGTTGCTGTAGTTCTTGTGGGTCGAGTTCGGCCGCGAGTTGAAACAATGGAACAGCCACCATTAACATACATGCAGAAAAACACGCGCCATGCACACTGACAGGATGGGCCTGATTGTAATGAGAGTTAGCGCATATTATTATTATTATTTGTAATTAAAAAAAAAATAATCCTCCATCTGAGTAGAGCCTCTCCTAACATTTGCGGTGCCCACGATAAGAGCACAAATGGAGGTCCTTATTAACATACGTCTAAATATTTAAAAGATAATTAATTAAGCTAACAAACTGTTAATTAAAATAAATTCTATAGGAATGGCGAACTTCTTCAGGCGTGAGAACATTAAAAGAAAACATAAAAAACACCATAAAGAAACATTTGTACCACTACAAAACCGACTATTAACCACAGTTAGCTTTGAACTGAAGCTGCAGTCCGGGCTAAAGTTCTATTGTTAGGTATCTGCGAGCGTGCGACTTCACGAGTGCGCCAGTATCTGATAGCAGAGCTAAATGAGTCCGGAAAACTGTAACTACGGTTACTGTTTATGTGATGAGAGTCCAGGACAATTTCTTTAGACTCGACTATGCTGCGTTCTACCTCGTCGTGGCATATATGAATGTTTGATGTTGTATTCCAGTATATTTCCTGTTGGCGGCTTTCATTATGTGTGTTCACTGAGAACAGGACATGCCTTGAGAGTGCGCTTGCTCTGGTTCAACTATAAGCGATGTCTCTCCAATGTTCTTCGAGGACACAGAAGGATGGACTTCACAGTTTGACCATATTATGGCCAAACTGAGAAGTCTATCCCACAGGCCCAAATTATTTTATATACACCTGGAAACTGAAGATGGTTGTGAGCCTGTTTCGGTTGGCTTAGCGAGCTGATGTAAGGTAAAGCGATATAACCCTTGGGGGTTGTACTGTGTCTCTGTTTTGAGGACGGCGGTATATATATATATATAGAAAGTATTTTACCTTGGGTATAATAAATGTTAAAGATACCAAGCTATTTTAAACCTCGTTTTACTCCATTTCCCAAGTAAGCAAACAGACAAACAAGTTAATTTTGCGCCTGCAAGTGTTGCAAGTCTAGCTGACCCTGCACGTAGTGCAAGACCAAGGCAACTCATGGTAAAAGTAGAATAAGCTCTGATCACTAATCTTAATATTTACCCTTAATGCAAAACACATCTCCTGGAGGAGATGCATGATGTTTTGTATTAAAGGCAAGGGGGGGCCACTACCCAGACCGGTTTCGACCTTACGAATAAGTAAAGCCGTCTCTAAAAATTCGGATGATCCCTAGGCCACTCAATTGTGGGCGAAAGACCGTCCATCTCAGCGTTGGCTCCACTCGGTAATGGCCTTCCACCCACCACCACCACCGAGCAGAACCGCTCATATTCCTAAGAAATGCATTCACCGACAAAGCCCCTCACCGGCCCGTGCCAGAAAACACTCTCCCCGGAGACATAAATTGCTCCCTTAAGGCAAAAACCTTAAGAGAGCGAACTCATCTTAGCAATAGCCGAGCTTCAGTTAAACTTCATTGGCTACAGCATTGCCAGACCGGTTTCCACCCTCATTGGGGTCTCATCAGTGAGTGGGTAGACCTTTATTGAGGTGTATTTAAGTAAAGACCTCTCTAAAAATTAGGACAATCCCTAGACCACTCCATAGTGGCCGAAAGACCGTCCAACTCAGCGTCCCCCACCAATTCCGACCCCTATCGGGGTCTCATCAGTGGGAGCCAGGCTAGAAATACCAAGAGTTTAGTAATACAGAGCTTATAAGTATTTTACCAGAGCAAGTTACCATAAGGTGTTTTAACCTTATTAAATAAAAATCTCTGGAGGAGATATAAATGTAGAAAGTATTTTTCCTTGGGTATAATAAATGTTAAAGATACCCAGCTATTTTAAACCTGGTTTTACTCCATTGGTCTTGCACTACGTGTAGGATCTGTCGACTTGTTTGTCTGTTTGCTTACTTGGGAAATGGAGTAAAACCAGGTTTAAAATAGCTTGGTATCTTTAATATATATTCATATTTATATATACTGACATAGAACCGAGACTAGAATAACAATTAAATTTATTCAAAACGCAACATGTTTCTCGGATTGTCCGACTTCTTCAGGCGTGGGAACATAGAAAGCAAATAAAAAGCACTCTAAGAAACATCGTATCACTATTAAAACGACTATTATAAAATTCAGTTAGCTTTGAACTGTAGCTACAGTCCGTGTTGAAGTTCTATTGTTGGGCAGCTGCGTGCGTCTGACTTCACGAATGTGCCAATATCGGATAGCACAGCTGAAAGAGTCCGGTGGATTATAGCTAAGGTTATTATTTATGTGATGAGGGTCCATAACAATTTCCTTAGGCTCGACTATGCGTCGCTCCATCTCGTCGCGGCCTATTTGAAGGTTTGAGGTTGTTGTCCAGTTTATCTCATGTTGAATGCCTTCATCATTTGTGTTTACTGTAAACAGTACATGGCTTGACAGGGCACTTGCTGTAGTTCTTTTGTAAGCAATGTCCCTCTGGTGTTCTTCCAGACATAGGAGGATGGATTTCTCAGTTTGTCCATAGTATTGCTTCCCGCAGTCACACGTGATTTTGTACACTCCTGGGAATTGTAGATGGTTGTGAGCTTGCTTGTATTTGCTTAAAATCGATCTTAGTTTAGGAAGAGTAGAGAAGCAGGTTTTTATGTTGAACTTTCGTAAAATTCTTCTTAGTTTCGTGGAGAGCGAGCTGATGTATGGTAAGGAGATATAACCTTTGGGG
Source organism: Typopeltis vanoorti (assembly GCF_054136105.1). NCBI lineage: Eukaryota > Metazoa > Arthropoda > Arachnida > Uropygi > Thelyphonidae > Typopeltis > Typopeltis vanoorti. The sequence goes on from NC_143555.1 coordinate 152,874,008, forward strand.
TTGTCTTGTGTTTCCTGAGTTATTTTGATGGCGGTGGTATAGATACATATTAATAATTTTCGACGAGTAGCCATTACTTGTGAAGGTTCTTTGTAGATGTTATAGTTCATTTTTTAGCTCTTCCTCATCTGACAGTACAGATCTGGCACGATGTGCTACAGTTGAGATGATACCCACCTTCTGTGCAGGACAGTGATGCCAGGACGCATGTAGGTATCTCCGTGTGCGTAGATTTTCTAAAGATTGAGATTTTAATAGAATCAGATGTCTTAGTAAGTCTTACGTCCAGGAATGTGGATGACATATTTCTTATCTGTTCCTAGATAAGAAATATGTCATCCACAAATTTCAGCCAAATTTTTGGTTTAAGAGTTGCTTAGGAGATTGCCTTTTTGTTCAAAATCTATATATATATATATATATATATATATATATATATATATATATATATATATATATATATATATATATATATATATATATATATATATATATATATATATATATATAACGTTGATTGGGCTGCAGGAGTTCTGCATATTTGGGAATAAAAGACAAAGGTAGACGGTTTCTTTTATTCTTTATTTGTAAGTATTAAAAACACGATCCTAATATTGCGTTTCGTGTTTGTGTTCCCTAAATAGCTTGGTCGGGCATTAGCTTTTACATTTTCAGCATAGTCTACGTAACCCAATCACTAAAGCTGTTTTAATGTTACCGCAAGTATATTTTTGTGTGTTTTTTTAATAACCCACTTCTTCCCTTCATACATAACTTGGAAGTTACTATTTTTGCATGTGTGTGTGCACATAATTCACCGAGTTCCAAAAATGTCAAAAACATCCTTATTTGTGATTACGTTGTTTGTTGTGATCGTTTCTAATGGGACTTGGATGAGTGCAAATAAAGTTATAAACTCTGCAAGAGAGAAAGCAAACGGAAGTATTGACTCCGCAGTGGGACGGGCGTGCGTTTGAATCGAGTGGCCTAAAACTAGCGGTCTTAGGCTTTCCTTGACCATAACGATGGCTTTCCTGTTGGTTGTGTGCTGTAAACGCAAGGGGGGAGGGGGGGGGGGCTTCAAGGCTAACTGGGCAGACTTCACGACAAATTCAGACAGATAAGGAAGGCTTAGCGGTATCTCGAGCCAGGAGCAATCCTTTTGTTGCGGGTTTCAAACTCGAACAAGGGGAGGGGGGGATGGCGAGACTTACAGAGATATACGCGTAAGCATTTTAGCTTGCACCTGCCTCCATAATTGCCCCGAACGTGACATCGTTTAAGCTTTAAACCGCCTTGAAACAATAGTCATTAAAAGCGTACTATTTTGTCCGCTGGTAGCGACATTCCGTGCCCGGAGAACAATGACAAGAGAGCAGCACGCATTCTCCGCACTGATGTCAGACACCCTCTCGCACGTCACGAATATGAAAACTAAATAAATTCAAGGACGAATCCGTTTGCTCGGTGGCAGATTTCGTAATGATGGCATTCGGTAAATGGTTGGAGTGCAGATAAAAAGAAAAGCACAAAACCTACTCGGAAATTTTCTTCAGGGACTTAAAAAAGCGTCTTTTCATCCCCAAACGTTAAAAATATTCCACTCTTAAAATAAAGCCAGCTCATCGTTGTTAGCGATAATTAAATATTGGTTTTGGTATTTGTTTTTCTTGTCGCATATTAAAGTCGTTTTAACTTGCCAAATGGTTTTTTAAAATCGATGAAGGCAATCTGTGTTTCAAGGTCGTACAATTTTTTTTTAATTTTTTATTATTAATTTAATAAAGTGCGAACATAAACATCTTTTGTTTTCGATGCTTCTCGAATAAAATAGAAATAGTTTGTAAGTTGCTTACTTTTTTCCTTTTTTGGGGTTTTTCCAATTTTTTTTATCATTTGTCCACTTCTCACACAAAAAATTAGAAACTTTTTAAATTTATAATTATATATAAATAAATAAATAAATAAATAAATAAATATATATATATATAAAATTTATTTATATTTATTATAATTAACTAGCGAAATAGTTATTTGTAGTGAATTAACAATTTAGTAATGAGGGAGCTCTTTTCAAAAGCCCCCGAGTGAGGATGTACCTGTAGCAGTAACCGATATGAAAATTGAAGTTAATGAATTAGAGATACTTAGGATATTGCAGAATTTAAATGCAAATTGGGCTGTTCATTTGCATAAAGAAGACTCTAAGAGTTCGGTAGAAAATTACAGACCGATGGCCGTCTCGGAGTGATGGTAAAAGTATTGAAAAAGTTGATTAAATACAGATTCGAGGAATGGGTGGATAAACTGCTGGATTTTGCAAAGGCATTTCACAGGATACCTCCATGGAATACTGTTGCGCAAATTAGAACCAATGGGGGTAGATATTAAACTGGTGATGTGGATGCGAGAATAGCTCATGGACAGATACCGAAAAGTAGCGTATGGAGGAGCAGAGTCCAGGATGACGCAGGCGACCAGTGGTGTGCCCCAAGGCCCGGTGCTTGGGCCGTTATGGTTTAATTTTTTGTACATAAATGATATTGGAAATGGTTTGAAGGGAGATGTTCAGTTGTTTGCTGATGATGGAAAGATGGGTGACGTAATAACTAACCAAGATGATAGAGAGCTTGTATGATGATTTAAATAAGCCGGCAAAATTGGCAAAAGGTAATGGATGTCAGTTCATTGTGGAAAAGTGTAAAGCAGTGTTTCTCAACGTGGGGCGTACACCCCACAGGGGGGAAATTTGAATATTGTGGGGGCAATTAGAAAATGTACATATTTATACATATTTATATTATACTTTTTCAGAACTTGGCTGACTATTATGCTAGAGGGGGAGGCATCAACATCTTTGAGACGTTGAGGTGAAGCATGATCCAAAAAACGTTGAGAAACATTGGTATAAAGGTATATAAATTGGTATATAAAAGTTGAGTACCACACTGATGGAACGGTACTCCAAGAGATTGATGAGGCTAGGGACTTGGGGTTGTTACGGATAGGGAGTTGAAGTTCAGAGAGGACATTGCTAAGGTGTCCAAAATAGCTCATAGGATTATTGGTTATTGAAGAACACACTAACACGCAGAGGTAGAGAAGTTGTCATTCCTCTTTATGAGGCCTTGATACGTCCACATCTGGATTACTGTGCTCAGTCTCCTGCATTCCTTGGAGATGTGGAAGTGGAAAAAAGATTCAGAGGCGAGTGATCAAGTTGGTGAGTTGTCTGAGGAACGCTCCCTACATTTCTTGCACCACATTCGTCCCCCCCCCCCAATAGCTTGAGAGTTTGTGGATTACAGAGGTTGGTTGATAGACGGAGAAGAGGGGATGTGATAGAAACATTTAAGTTACGAAAAGGTTTTTATAGGACGATGCAGGGGAAATGTTTCAGCTGTGTGATAGTGATGGAAGAACAAGAGGTCGATCATCCCTGGAAATTAAGTAAGAGTGTGGTTAAGAAGGGTGTGAGAACTAGATTTTTTGCTTGGAGAGTGGTGAATGAATGGAATGCGTTGAGTGACTCGGTTGTGAGTGCTTCGTCTGTAAATGAGTTCAAGAAGAGGGATGATAGATATTGTTTTGATAGCTTGGGTCTCTCGCGATGAGCCTCCTGATTCCATGAAGAGTTCTGTATAATAATAAAATAATGATAGCAAATAAATAAACTGACTTGTTGGCAATTACGCATGAAATGCTGATTAAAGTTATTAATAAGTAACGTTACGTGTTGAATAGTGCGTGTAATCTTATTCAGCTTCTACGAAATGAGCGGGGCATTTCTTTCTTAGTGTTGTTTTCATATGAAAACAACGCTTCTTATATGAAAGGGCACCTCTGAATGCGTCTGACCCAACTCTTATCTCACCGCTTTTAAAATGAAGGAACCACAAAAACGATGCATAAAATAAAACTTGCGTTGGATGCGAACGTAACATAACAATAAGCTTGCAGGTGGGGCATAATTTTGTCTGTTATGCTTCTCCCCTCATCCCGAAACAATTCATATTTTCTTCTAGTAGACAACTGTTGCAATCAACGTCCAAAGAAAACCAGTTTACTCGGAGTATAATCACTGTTTTAAATCGCATCGATAGTACAGAGGACAGGAAGGCTTTTTTTTTTTTCTCCTCTGCTGGTAAGTTCTTGATTCGAATCGCGTCTAAGACGCGACCAACCTTTATAAGGACTGTTCAAGCGGAGGTGAGTTGACTTGTTTAATACTGATGTGGAAAAGTGTTTCATTATTCGAAAAAAAACAGGAAATTGTCCCGAGAACACGCGGAATTTACAGACGTAGAATACTAGTCTGACAACGTTGGTTGATTCGAGTGTAATTCAAATCGACTACCAACCAAACTGTTTTTTAGCGAGGCCATAAAGGCGGAGTAAACTATGTTAATATTATTGCAGGTTTATGAAGACATTCAAAAATGGGGAACAAAAAAAAAAAAAAAAAACCGCTTATGTGAATGTTTTGATTCTGATAGATGCGTGCGTGACAGATCACTTGACTTTCGTACTCCACTTTCTCCATCCGGTGGTCGCAGATGTTCGTGCGTTTTCCCAGCGCAGCATCTAGAAAACATTCTAGACAGAGGAAATCACTTCTTGCAAGATTTGAACTCTCCAGTCGGTTAGTTCGGAGTTGCTGTGCCATCGTAAGTTTTTCTGATGTTCTGATAATTATGAACGAGTTCATTGCTCAATGCGTTCGTCTTCTGTGGTTAAATTATAGTCACGACAGATATTATCGTCCAGGTGGATGTTCTTGTGTGTCCGGGTCACTAATGTTGGACCTGGACATCCGTCTTGAGATCAGCACAGACATTACACCAACCTGAGCTGTTTCTGCGATATGATTGCTTCTACCAGTTGAAGATCTCTCTAAGTATGATCATATTCCAGTAATCCTACCATCTCCTGAATGCTGATGCATCTGTATGACATTCACGTGATGCCATCTGGCGGGCATAATAGGAAACAGACGACCATGAGAAGCAAACGCCATGTTCACCTATTGAATTATCCCATGTGAATAATACGATTTCAGAAATGCCTTATTTTTCGTTCTTTCTTTCTTTTTAATATCTCATAGATTAGCCAGTAGTTGCTTTCTGGCCTGGCATACCGATGATTTTCGCTCACCAGAGGTCATTCATTTATTATTTTGTTTTTTATCATTTTTTATTATTTATTATTTTTTGACTCAGTGTACCAGCGCGATCCTGCTTCGTAAAAGCAGACGACTCCGTACAGCTTCATTACGCAAGCATTTATGAAGAATTAATCAAATAAATATATACATCGGACTTCCGAAATCGTACGACCGAACGTTATGTAAAATTAAGTTTGAAATATTTACAAAGGAGAACGCAGTTAAGAAAGATAAAATAATTGAAAGAAAGAGAAGAAAAAAATAGAAAAGAAAAATCAATGAAATTAAATACGACGGAAGCTTCTTGATTGTGATTTTAGAAATACATTTTGAAATATCCCTGAAATATTAAAATAAAAGTATGAAATGCGAATAAAAACGCGCAACCAAAGTCATATTGTTGGAATTTTTTTTTTTTTTTATTTACTCAAGTATGCCATCGTTATTCTTCTCGTGGATACGAGGCGAATGAGGTTGCATTCGTTTTCCTGGTGGTAACCGACCCAAACAGATGTGTACAGTATATGATGTATATTTGTTGACGCACTTAATTTTTTAGTACATATGACATTATTTCATTTTTTTAATTTATTTTTTATTTTTATTTTATTTTTTTAAGGTGGTTAACACGGAAAATAAATTTACTGGGCACGTCACTGAAGACAACTCTATGTCGTAGCTTGACCGAGCGAACTTTTGGTCAGCTGCCGATATTCACTCCCTCCACCTAAAACTGGTGAGGGCGAAGAAAACATGTCTTAGTTGCGCCTGCACTTTTCGAAAACATTACTCGACTAAACGATATTCAATTGAAAATTCCTGTGATGATTATTTAAATTTGTCATTTTTAATTTATTTCTAATTGCTATAAAAAACTTTCTTTCCCGAGTTCATTCCTGTTTCGTAACGTCATCGAGATACACGCAGCTTGTTTTCCTATGGACTGAGTGTCTTCCACAGTACGTTTATATTCCTTCATTTTTTGACAGATTAGGGTGACGATGACTTGTAAGACGCATCATCTTGAAAGGTTTCTGTAAATATGTTTAGCAGTTGCGTACAATGCAGAAGTCACTTGGAAAGTCAATTTCGTTTCTATTTTAAAATAATAAAATTTGTTGGGGTAGGTACTCGAAACTTGAAGGTCAATGGTTGGAATTATAAGGTTTAAAAGAGTACTTAAAAAAGCTTGAAAGGGGAAAAAATTGCCGAACGCACTGATTCCATTCATTAAATAATCGAATTTTGAAGTAATGGGGGGAAAAAATAAGGAATTCAGACAAAACTATGCCATACTTGCTTTACAAGGTAAGTTGGTGTAAAATCAAAAATCAAAACTATGTTTCGGTGTATTGAGGATTTATGCTCGTCGTTTACGCAAAGAATCTTAGCTTTACACATGGCAATGTAAACAAGTTTTTGTAATTGATAATAAAATAACACATATTGAGTTGAGAATTCGTGTATTGAGGCTTAAGTGCTGTGAAGAATTCATGTTGGAGGTTAAATGGAATATTATCAGCACTGAGAAAGGATTAAAACTAATTTTAATACTTCCAATATTTCGTCTCCGTCACAGAGACATCTTCAGAGATTACAAAAAACAAAAAACTTTTTGTAACAACACACACACAATACAATAATGAGTGAAACTAAAGTCCTATCTAGGTGATGCGCCCTCTGTGTGCATTTGCAGGTGCCCTAAGATGTAAAGAGGGATCTCTAATAATTAATGTTTCCCAAATTTTGAGAAGTTTAATGCAACCGTATTTGTTTAAATTAGGTTGTTCTTTGAATCTGCATCTGCACACTCAGGAATCAACCTCATTTAAACAAATACGGTTGCATTAAACTCCCCAAAATTTGGGAAACATTAATTATTAGAGATCCCTCTTTACATCCTAGGGCACCTGCAAATGCCCATAGAGGGCGCACCACTTAAATAGGATTTTAGTTTCACTCCTATTGTATTGTATTTGTGTGTGTTGTTACAAAAACTTTTTTTGTAATCCCTGAAGATGTATCTGTGATGGAGACGAAATATTGCAAGTATTAAAATTAGTTTTAAGCCTTTCTCAGTGCTGATAATATTCCATTTAATCTCCAACATGAGTTGAGAAATCTCAGAATCCTGAGAGGAGCCAGAGTTGGTCTAGCAGATCGTACCCACTCTTCAACCAATAGGGTGCGGATTAAAATTCCGCCTTCGGAATTAAAATTCCACCTTTAAAAAAATCCATACCTTCGGTATGGATGTTTGTAAAGGTCTTTAAATGGCAGATGCTTTTTATGAAACATGGTGTGAGAGCAGAGCCTTCGTTGTTGAGATGGTATCAACGGAGTCCTTTGGTTAGAAAGAGCTGTGTTCCACTCTTGTTGAAGAGCCTTAATCAGGGCTTCTCAATTAATGGTGAGTTAAATGGAGGTGTAAGGTTTTTCTCTCTAAAACTCGAGTTTTTTCCTACAAACAGGCAAACTACCTCTTGAACACATATCACATATATGCAGACATAAAATACTTGCCCTTAGGGGATGCAGCAGAGCCGCTGAATTAATTGCCTAAAACTGCTAATTAGAGGACTCAACTCGTCTCGGACAAACGCACGAGAATTGGATGATGACGTGAGACTCTGCTTATTGGGAGTGTGAAGTGTCGTGCCAAAGGAATGTCTCCAAAGGAGGGTTTGCATTCTTAGCCCACCCACGGTATTAAACGGCTTTAGATTATCAACCTATTTTGTTCTACTTTGTCAATACATTTCACCAGATTATTTTGTGCATTTTAATGGCGAATGTAAAAGATTTTGAGACATTCAAAAAAGTCCAAAACATTCGATTTGAAATAAATTCTTCAATGTTATTTTTAGAACCTGACAGATCACGTTGTTGCGAGTTTAGGATATCCAGGAAATTAATCGTACGTTGGATTCTTTCTTGGACAAACAATGCCTGCAAGTCCAGAGCTTATTTTTTGCCGGTTTGTAAAAGATGATATTCATGATCTGAGATGCATATTTGAAACTTCTGAAAACAAAACAAAAAACGTTTTAAAATGAAGAAATTCGGACGTTATCGATCTCGTGCAATGTTATGGCTGCGAAAGCACGCAATTAGTTGTGCATCCCCACTTCCGCAAAACAACTAAAAGTTTTTATTGAATTACATCGAAAATTACTTTCAAGCAAGCTTTTAGTCGAGTGAACTGCCGAAGAACCGGAAATCAACTTCCGAGAAGTTTCTTCTGATAAACAAATTATTATGGAAAAATATGCGAAAACATCTTAAGACCGGAGTTGAAGATTACTTAATAACAACCTTGAGGGAAGTTTTCGTTTATAATTTCGTTAGGATTCGACTTTGTGATCAAGTCACGATTGAAACTTTGATAAAACTCGAGAAGTTTAAGACTTCACTTTGAAGCCGCTTCACTTCCTGTTTTACGCTCACCCGTAGACGCACACCGTACCATGGGTTTTCGAGATCAGCTGCGACGGAATTCGGGTGATTATTCCTTATTCCTGTAAGCGCCTACATCCGTATACTGCATGCGTTTTTTTGTGTGCCGGTTTGTCTGTTTTTGGGAGTGAAAAATAAATTTCCAAGAGAAAATCCCTCTGCTAACTATCTATGAGACAGACGAAAAGAGCCTGATAAAGGTTCTTTGCGATTCGAATCCAGGTCTTTCCAGCTTACGGCATCGTGGAAACCGACTGAGCCACAGATGATCCAGCACTTTAGCTAAAAGGGAATTTTGGAAGTGCGTGGAATTCTAAATCCAATCCTTACACTTTTCATTCCACTTCGCTTCTCCATTCATAACCTATCACTATACAGCAAGCATCTGATCGATCATTTTCTTGATGGCATTTACTTTAAGCCTTTCGGGGTTCAAAAATGTAGTTCTTTTGCTCAAGAGATTACTTTTCAACTCTACGCGTACTAACGCTGCATGCATCGAAAATCTGTCCAAATTTAGGATATTTTTCTAAAGCTTGGCATGGTGAACAAACTGCAAACTTCCCTAAAAATCCCAGACGAAATCATTTCGGCTACTCAATAATCCTCAAAACTCACAAATGCAAGTTTATGCAAAAAGGCTTTACGTCTTTTTGTAGATACTTGCATGGGAGGAGGGGGAATTCCACTGATGTTGTCCTTCGCTTTCCTTCAAGCTTATAAGAACGCAATAAATAAATATTCTATTCATTAGCCAAGATCTACAATCTACAGCTCTTACAAAAAATATTAACACGTTTCTCCTTTTTCCGTAAGTTGCTCTCCGTACATGTTTACTGCAACCACTCTGTGTGTGTGTGTGTGTGTGTGTGTGTGTGTGTGTGTGTGTGTGTGTGTGTGTGTGTGTGTGTGTGTGTGTGTGTGTGTGTGTGTGTGTGTGTGTGTGTGTGTGTGTGTGTGTGTGTGTGTGTGTGTGTGTAGAGTTGATCTTCATACTGTCCGACCACAGATGCAAGACCCCCTCCACACTTCTGCGTATGGAAGAAGAAGGCGAATCCATTCCAATAACAGGGTAGTCAATGATGAGTGTTTATTATTATACGTCGGAAAATTAGCTTCTTTTTTATGAAAATTCTAGTTTTTTTAAGTGGCAATTACTTTGCCTACTACAATTCGAAAATTTTACGTATAAATAAGTGATTTCGCGTGTTGGTGACGAATTCGTACATCGCCTTATTCCATTCTCCCCTTCAGCATGAATTGACTTTCTTGCCAATCTGCCAGCCAAGGTTGAGATCAGCCAACACACAAAATTCGTACAAAGAGTCACAAAATTGTTTATTTATCGATTGTATTTAAATGCCGTATATTGGCTTCTTTTCTGTGCAGATAATAAAGATAGTCGACTTATAAAGTTTTATGCTACCATTCGTCGAATCTTCATTTAAATTTTTCTAAAATATTGCATCATCGAAAGTTCTTGCCAACAGCGCCCTCACTCGTGGAGCGGAAAGATCAAAAGCATTTCACAAATAATCTCATTTTCATTGTCATCTTGAAATGTTCTCAAATTTTATTGTTTGTTCTTTGCTCTTTACCCATTTTGATAATTTTTAATTATAACTACTAAAAGTTATAAACCTAGAACACATCACTATTACTTCCATTGGTGAGCTGAGTGTTAGATAAACAGAAGCCATTGTAGAGACAAAACACAGAATTTTTTTGAAGGCCTCCAATAAGTAGGATGGTGATATCACACCAAGCACTGAAAATCATTTAGCACCTACTGATAATCATAAATATCCAATTCCACCCTAGGAATGATTCGAAATTCGAAACCATAGTCTGTACACCCCGCCAACCACAACCAGGCCAACAACAGAGAGCTTTCTTATTATTTGAGAACAGAATGTACGGGTAAAATAAATAAATAAAAACATGGTTCGTTCCTAGACGGGACTCATAAGACCCGACTCAGTTATCCTGAGCTCCCGTGCATCCACCCGAGATCCTACAACTGGCTGACTAAACGTGAACGTGAATGTAAATGCGAATACGAGGATGTGCTGAAAATTTGTGGTAAGCGCCATGAAGGAATTGAAGTGTCTGACACGACTCTTGTATATCCTAAAAGAAAAGAACAAATGATTACAATTTGATGAAAGATGGGGGTTAAAGGGTTTTGAGATCTGTTCTTTCTTGTGTTTATATCAGTTGTTGCTTTAATTCATTTTTGTTCGAGGTGTTTATCAGAACTTTCAGCCCTCTCATAAATCTGAAAATTTAAAGTAAAAATTAATACAATTTTCCATTCATGTTTTGTGATATATGCGACTTAAAAACTCACAGTTAGTGTAGTGCAAACTGGACAACTTTAGTAACGTGCCAGCTACAAAGATTACGAATTTCGTGGAAAGAGAAAAATTGGAAATTCATTCTCTTTCAGTAATATTCACTGAAGGACGATAGAACTTTGATTGCGCTATTATAGTAAGTTATCAACCAGAAACAGCATTAGTTGCAGTTATGGGGATTTCTTCGAACTTATTAAAGGCTTTGCTCTTATCAGAAGCGCGCACGACTTCCTTGAAGGTTGTGTCCCTTACAAAAAAAAAAAAAAAAAACTTGAAATTTCCTCAATTTGTAGTGAAGGACAAATTCTAGAAGGTCAACCAATCAAATCTCTTCTTTTATAATAGCAGCGGATGATAAAAGAAAGAAACGGAGAAGGGGATGGAAACCAGTTTCATCTGTCATCACACTTCTCCTTAGTAAACAATGCATTTCAATCTCAGAAGATCCTTTCAGATATTCTCCTCCAATTAACCTTGCATTAATCTTGCAATAATTCCAGTTTATTTATTTCTCTTTACAGGACTATTCTGGCCATCGCCATCTTGGTGGTGATCTCAGCTCAGGGGTTATCCGAAGAGGTCAAAAGTACTGGAGAAGAGGATTCTTCTACTTCTATCCAGAATCGTCGACTGGGCATTTTCTCTCACTCTCAGGAAGCTCCAAGGTCTCCCATATTCAACTTCCGCTTCAACTTGGACATAAACCACGAGCACAAGCCTCTGCCTAATCCTCTAGCTCCCATTATAGATCCACTGTGGTCCCATCTTCAGAAAATTCCAGAGAAGCTGGATCCACTGAATATTTTCGGTGGTTCAAACAAAAAAGAAAACGAAGAGGACAAAGAGGAGGTCACAACCGAAGAGAGAGCGGAACCATCCACCGACGTTCCAATCGAAGAGATCATCCAACCAAGAAGCCGTATCATTTCTCAGCGTTCATCAGACTCGAAGATTGTCCGCGTGCCATTGACCTTCGTATCTAATGGAAAACCCACTGGGGTTGTAATCCACAACCCAGAGAATTTCGTTTAGACGCCTGCATTCGGTTGACGTCACACCATAATCTGTACAGACGACGACACTCCTTTCCCCGCCATTAATGCAGTAGAATACAGCAGTGGGAGCAAGCTAGCATTTCGAAATACTTCGTGGTGGCAATTCAGAATGTATGCTTTTGAGATCATGTTTGCACAGCGCCATCTAGAAGGAAAACAGACATTGAAAGGAGGTGTTCGACTTTCAGACAAAAGTGACAAATGTGAAAATGCAAGTCATGTGTTTGGTCAATAGCGTTTCTTATATTAGATAATATCGACAGTATTGTATATACATTTAATTAATAAAAAGTTGAACTAAATTTCTCTCTCTTTACCATAATTAATAATATAAACAAAAGGCTTCATGAATGCTTGACACCTCATCTCTAATGACAAATAGTTTTGAAATCTTCAATGTTGTAATTATGTAACTGAGAATGTAAGAATACTCGTGATAACTATCGTCTCTTATTTTTAATTCTAGATTCTGTTATTGTATAGAATATCTTCTGAGTTTTTTTTTTTTTTTTTTTTTTTTTAATCCGGGAAAAGAGAAAACACTACTTGTGTCAAAGATGTTACGGCGAGCTACTCAGACAGTTCTATTAAGAGACATTATTTCATATTTCAAAAATTCTTTTAAATTAAAAAAAAAGAAGTTCAACGGTACTGCCATCTAGTGTTGAAATTCTAATGCTCTTTGAATTTCCAGTCATTAAATATTAGATTTAGGTGTAAGAATGAATACATTTTGTCTTTTATTTTTCATCTAACCAAACTGCACTTAATTTAATTATAAATAATAATAATAATAATAAAGATAACAAAAAAAAAACATTTTATAATCCTCTTAGGCTATTTGGTGTCATACCCGCGTTGATTTCACGATCACTTTGATTTTAACAAGGAATGACTTAGTTCACATTTAACGGAAGTGGGGTGTGCAGGAAGAAAAACCAATCGGAGTGACCGGACTTATAAAAATTGGCAAATTACTTCTTTATTGGAAAAATAAAAAACAACAACTTCAACTTCATGGAATTTTCAATCCGAAGCAACACTTTTATTGAGATAATAACATTTTCTTGGAGAAAAATCTCCAAGAAAATGAACTATTATTATGTGACACCTCCAGGGAGACCAAAGACTCATCGAGGGAGTCAACAGCATCGAACGATTGATCCCTCCAACTACTAACCGCGTTCAGACTTGCTTAACTTATTGCATGAGCCATTAGTAGCAAAGGCTCTACCAATCGACCAACCTTGCTGGCCATGGAATGAACTATTCTAGCTATGAATTTCTGTTTAAGGTGTTTTCTTTCCCTTTTTCTACAAAAAGCAAATACCTACTCATTTTAACTACTCAAAATAAATCTTCAAATAAGCTGACGTTCACTTTGGTCTAGAGATCTAAAACGATTCTTGAAATTCTCTGCGTTCCTTTTCCTTGAAAGAATTTTTGAAAAATTACCTTCTTAAGTAAAAACCAGCAAACTGGACAATATTCTCGTACTCCTTCTCAACACACACACACACACACACACACACACACACACACACACACACACACACACACACACACACACACACACACACACACACACACACACGATCTTAAATGCGCCAATGACAAAAAAAAAAAAAAAAAACTTCGAAGTTTCAATCCTACAGCTTTCTCGTTGGTTCTGTTTTATTCTTTGTATAAAATGTGTCAAATGTGTTTGGTGCACTCCAATACGTCATTTAATGAAACAAACAACCATGAACCATGAAGTAAAAGAATTACAAAAAAAAACAACAACTAAATCTGAGTCTTTTCCCTGTAATCAAATGCCGCTGTTCTTTGCTGGGAGTAAGAGAAATACGAGAGAGGTCACCGCCTCGCAAGCTGGTAATTTGGCGAGGTCTCGCATTTTTTTGAGTAGATGTTGTGGGAAAGTCTGCAGTTTAACTGATTTTTTATGGTTGTTCTTGAGAACGTTTGTTGCTTTCCTCGTTCTAAGATGGACTTCAGGATACACTGCTTGGTCAGAAAATTAGAAATCTTATCATCTTGAACACAGCCATCACAATTTTAGGTTAAAACTGAAACAATTATGGATAAAGAAGGTCTGATGCTGCTCATGAACAAGTATTACAAACCATTGTAATAAAGGTGATGATTGAAAAGATCAGTAATGATGCAAAATGCTGACTGTGCAAAAATAAAGAAGAAACAATGGTCCATCTAGTTCTTGCAGGAAGATAACCCATTAATATGGCATGATCAGATTGCAAAAGTTGTATGTTGGAACTTTTAGAAAATCTGGTTTTCCAATTTGCAAACCCCCTTTGGAACAAACGGTTGAAAAAGTTATTGAAAATGAAAATGCCAATTTAAAGTCATATAAGGATTTAAATTGGCATTTAAAGTATTTTGTATTTTGCACTATTTTTGTCGTTATTTGTGATTTCCAAAATCAGTGTTTCTGCATGTTCGAAATGCATTTGTTTTTCGGTCACTTTGTATTTTTCTTTGATAAATGACATGATTCCGCCCCCTCCTTTGTTTGGTGTAAAGGTGTAGGACTGGTAGTTATTAATGTTGTATGCATAAGTTTCTGTGTCATTTATTACAACTTCGGTCAAGATTAGTACGTCTATGTTTGTCAAGGTGTAGTTGAGAAGTGTTATCAATGAAAACCACAGTTTGTGTGTATGATAGTGAAGCCGATATTGGTGGAAATGTTGTCTATCCATTTCTTCAAAGAGTTAGATTTTGAAATTTATATTTTCTGACTGCATATGTTTGCCCAGATTTGGGATCTCCGTGGTATTGTTTTTAAGAGATAATTTCAAATATTGCTCTTAAGGAAGGGGAGAGTTAATGTACCATATTGGTAGACTGCTTAGGTTGGATTTTCTTGCAGTTGTATTAACTGGAGTGTTTTCATTCTGTCCCATAAATATCTGTGAATCCTTAGTCCATACAAACTTGTAGTTTTTTTCTGCTTTCATTTTCCTTACCTGGTATAGTTAATTTTTAAAGTATGGGGTCTAGTGTTCAGATATATATACGTGCAGACTGGAGTTGGGAGCTGCTTGTTAGGATCGATGTTGTTGGTCTTGTTTCTTGCTTGCTGGTAAATCGAGCGATGATTGGTGGCAGTATCTCTTTATTTTATTTTTGTGGTTCTCGATAAACAGAGGTGATGTCCGTGATTGTGACTGGAATCCCGATTTTGGTGCCAATCATTTGCACTATGGAGCTTAAATCTTCTGTCTTTTTTTTTTTTTTTTTGTATTCCCTCTATTTGTAGCTCATTTTTTCGTTCTTTTTGTAGTATATGCTCGATTTGGCACTTGAGTAATAATAATAATAATAATAATAATAATAATAAACAAAAATCCTGCTATTTCCGCTATTATTAATAATAACAACCTTGAAATGAATGAAAATCGGTTTAATGAATCAAATGGACAATAGAGGGCACTATAAGAATATTTTTTGTGGAAATTTTTTTCAAGCAAATTTTTTTGTGTGTTCCACATTCTAAATCAACAACGCTATAACAAATCACAAAATATAAATTCGCGCGATTCTCATTTCTTTCCCCTCCACTACGCAAATATATCTACTAAACAACTTATCACAAATCACGCATCACACGTCTATAACTGAAATTATTCTTGCTTTCAAATTTATTATAATTAATTTACTTTGTTATATTTCAAGGATATTATCAGATAGAATATAACAGTAACGAGAGATTTAGTTTAACGCTGTTGTCGAACTCATTTACAATGCAAGGCACAGCCCATAGGAAGAGAATGCACTATCAATGGAAGAAGTTCTGAAGTTGATCTTATTGCCGAAGCACCGGAAAGAATACACTCAGTTACAGGCATAATACCCTGACTTCATAGAATTAATGTCTATGGTAGTAATTCAATAACAAAAACTTTGCTCGCCTTCTTAAACGGAGTGGACATCATCATCGCTATCCAAGTAAAACAAGCGACGGGTTTGGATCTGATCGTCAGCCTGGATGTTCGTGGATGTGATCAGGTATTCGAGGCTTTTGTTCCCGTTTCATAAAGGCTTAATATTACATGCTTCTGTTCTAATGTTGTCAGGAGTGGATTAAGCTGGCTGAGGGTTCCTGGCAGTAAAATTTAAGGGACCTCTAAACATACTGCATTTGAAAAAATTGACATTTCTCTTGCAGCCTGGTATACTTGTGTGACAGTACTGAATTTGTCTTTATCTTCTTTTAAAAATAGTAGAAACCGTTTCAATTCATCGTCAAAATGCGTCATATCCATATCGTTCTTACAGATCTCTTTTAATTTTTCCACATAGCTCGGAGGCCCCTGGCGGCTGCCACTCCGACACCCGCTTGATCCGCCTCCGAATGTTTTTCGCCTCTTTAAGGACTTTGTATTCTCAAATTCAGTTTTCTCTCTTTTCGGATATTTTTAAGGGAAATAATAAAAGCGACGTTTTATTTATTTATTTTTTTGCACAGATTTGTATACAATATTTTGTGACGTAAAAGTTTATTACTGAATAAAGAATAAATCATGCTGATTCAATTATTAGCAATCATTCACGCCAATTGCAATATTTTATTCTCGGTTGTATTCTTTGGTCTCAGTAATGCGATAACCAGCCCTTGAAGAAGTGGCGAACTCAGTATTCAATCTTGGGGGAGAGGGGGGGGGGCACTCAAGATTTAATCTTCGGGGGCCGAGTTGAATAGACGATTTGAGAATACACACTACACATTACATACAACCTATGACTGAGCTTCTGCAGTGATCGCCAATACCTGATACCTGTGATCTCCTCTGGCCCGGCTCGGGCAAACGAAGTAGCGCTCGGTAAGCCCGAGCACTATTTCGTTCGCCTTGTTTTCACAGCGGCTGTGATACCCTATAGGGCAGGGATGCACAAACTTGTTAAGGCCGAGGGCTGCATAGTTCCACTGTTACTTATGGGAGCCCCCCCCTCCAAAAAAAACTTGAAAGTTATCTACCATATATTGTTTATTTTATTTGTACCTATCATAATTGTTACAAAAAAGGTAATAAAAAGTAAATGAATTTAATTTGATGCGTGACATTGCATTGATTTGACAATTGTTTTGATATTTGATTCGAGTTTTGTATAGCCAACCGCAAAATTGATTCTACATTTTCGAAAATCAGTCAAGCGGTTCCTATTTTACGATTTGTTAATATTCACGACTGAAAAAGTTTGTTCACAAATATATGTTGAGCCAAAGAGGCTTGCACATTTTAATGCATTATCTAGCGACCATTTATAATTGTTTTTATCGACACAACGATAGAAGTTTAATAAATTGCCTCCTTTGTTAAATTTATTTCGCAGGCTCTCATCGTTTTGAATGTCGATGAGTTCAAGCTGTGCTGATTCGGGTGCATTTTCGGGCAAAATGGCAAAAGGATTGCTAAATACATCTAGCGCCGTTTCACTTTTTTAAAATCAGAAAACCGATCCTTGAAGGCTGATATCAAGTTATCAATCTTTTCAACATACATAGTTTTGAAGTTGACATTGAACTTTTCAGAAACTTTATTATAATTAGGAAAATGGATGTAATTCCCTGACTTCAGTTGGATTTGAAATAGTTTTAACTTGCACTGAAAAGACAAAATGTGGCCGTAGTGTTGAGTAACTAATTGATCTTTGCCCTGAAGTCGCGTATTTAACGTATTTAAATGATTAGTAATGTCAACCAGAAAGGCTAAGTCACATAACCAATCCAGATTTTTTTTATGTCAGGGACGTTTTTGTTTTTTTCAGTCATGAAGATTTCAATTTCATCAATTAAATTTAGGAACCGCTCCAATGTTTGTCCACGACTTAGCCACCTCACTTCTGTGTAAAAAATTAAGTCACGTATTCACTTTCAATGTCTTCTAAGAAACTTTTTAAATTGTCGGTGATTAAGGCCACGGGATTTTATAAAATTAATCGTTGAAAGCACAACTTTCATGACATGTTCAAATCCAAGTTTTTTAGGGCACAAGCTCTCCTGGTGGATTATACAGTGGAATTGTATCAACTCATCGTCGTGCCGTCCCAAATGCTGTTTCAATAATGTTACCAATCCAGAATTAGCTCCTATCACGGAAGGAGCTCCGTCAGTCGTGATACCTGATAATTTTGTCAGATCTAAATCAATTTTGGAACACTGTTCCAAAAGCCCAGTGAACATGTCATTACCTTTCGTTTGATCTGACAATGAACTCATTCCAATCAGCTCCTCACTTACCTCAAACTCTTGCGTTATTCCACGTGCAATGTTAACTGGGCTGAGGAAGTAATGTCAGTTGATTCATCAATAGCTAATGAAAAATAGGCACATTTCTTTGAATAAAATGCTAATTGGTCCTTTACATATTCCGACATTGCAGTAATTCTTCTTTGCACAGTCATCCTGTTTAACTGAATTTTCTCAACATTTTTGGCTGATTCAGGACAAATTTTTTTAGCAGCTATCTCAAGGCAATCTTTAACGAAATCTCCGTCTGTAAATGGTCGGCACCTTTTTGCTATAAAGCGAGATATTTCGAAACTTATTTCTGTTGCGATTTCTGAATCTTGAATAGGTTTTGCAAATAACATTTGCTGACCTGTCAATTCTCGTTTCAAAAATGGAATCTTTTGTTTACGTAGTTCTTCGGGTAGATTTGAAAATGTAGAATGCAGACTTTCATAGTGTCTCCTTATATTGTATTATTTTGGTATGGCTACAGCACTTTTGCAAATCAAGCACACGATATTATTAAACGACTGCACAAAACCATATTTTTCGGCCCAGCTATCCTGAAACTGCCGTTTTTCATCCTGTACTTTGCGTTTCCTACTTGGCCCTGCTTTATCCATTGTAGAATTTATTTTTTACCGTTTCCTAGGGGTGATAATTAATTGTAGCAACCGCACCTACGAAAACAAAATACTCATATGACAAATAGACGAATTATAAAATTTGTTAACATTATTACTAACCGATTATCGTAAGTAGACAGGCAATTGTGACGACAGCTACTTTGCTTTGCTCATGTACCATTTTTAAAAATTACCTATCGTGTAACTTGTTAAAGTTAAAATAATAAACGGTGAGGCAGACCGCCAGGAAATCAACGGAGGGCCGCATGCGGCTCGCGGTCTGTGCATCCCTACTATAGGGTATTTCCACCTTATGTGACTGCTAATTCATAAGTTAGAAGACACGACACAACATAAATAAAAAAAATAAATTTTAATTAGGAAAAGATTTTTGGAAAATCTTCTAGTGTTTTTTTTTTCCTTTTTCTTTTGGGGGATAGGGCCCCTTGGCTCTTCACCTGAGTGCGCTACTTGAAGTATACTCATTCCGTTTCAATTCATGATCACAATGGAAAAATTTTACCAGTCGTAAAATCGGAGGTGGAAAAGTTGTAAAGCGAGATCATATTCTATACTATCTATCTATCTATATTTCTCTCTTTTCTTGTTCTGCGTTTGGTCAAATCAGAAGCGTTAATAGTAAACACACTTCGCGGGTGACCTTCAGCTCTTTACGGCTCGCTGATCACGTTAGGCCAATTTCGAGATCACATCTTCGTGACCCGTGTCCCTTACTCAACCCTCTACAGAAAAAAAAAAAAAAAAAAAAAGAACGCGTCATCACACTTTTCTGGAATGTGCTTGCCATTTTCACGTGTAAAACTACAGCCAACAGTTTCCCATTGTCCTCCAACCTCCCATTTCTTTTGAGGTAGTAATCATGATGTGTAGACATCACCATTCCCACGGACCACACAGTAATACGACTGCATGCCACACTTAAAAAAAAAAAAACACTATTGAACCAAGGTAAACTCAATCAAGAGTATATTAATACTCTTGACTGAGCTGAGCTGAAATGCTCCCTGAAGCATTTTATTTTGGTGTTTCGAAATCATCAACTAACAAAGATTTATTATTTTTGATTCACGCTTAAAATATGGAATTTGACATCTGCTTCCAATATTTACGATATATTTAACTTCGATATATTTCAATACAAAGCTTTTCGAAGTAGTAATAAGACTTTGTCCATAAAAATCTTTCATATTTAATACTCACAATTCTGTTTTTGATCGCTTATAAAGTTCGAATATTTAAAAAAAAAAAAAAAAAAAAGTACCGAAATAGATTCAAGAAAAGAGGAAACAGAAATTCTGAACTCCTTTGAAAGTCCACAAACCACTACTTTAATTAAGAAACACATACACGTCTTCCAAATTCTTAAAAAGTTCCGATTATTATAAGCATATACACTGAATATGATGGAGTGTGTCTGTTGCAAAAATATATTTTCACTTCGATATACATCATCATCTTCAAATTCCTGCCATGTACCCTCAAGGGGTGTACAGGACATGATAGTACTACATGAAAAAAATTACATCATTACTAACTTCCTATCTACAATTTTCCTGCAAATCAGTCTGCTACATGTCAAGACTAACATTATCAGATCTTATATTTCTATCGTCTAAGGCACTTTGTACCGTATCAATCCACCTATGTCTTGGTCTTCCTGTAGATCTTTTTCCTGCCAACCTGGCATAGAACAGTTGTTTTGCTAATCTTTCCTCTCCCATTCTATTTAAGTGACCACCACCTGAGATTAGCTCTGCTAACTTAACATGCATTCCTGCATGTTAAGTTCTTTAATAATATCCTCGTTTTTAATATGATATTGCCATTGATGCCAACTGTTCACGCCCCTAATTTTTATCTCAGGGCTATCGTATCTGCGGTGTTTGGCCAAGTGTTTTACTTCTAGCCCAGCTCTCAAATCCATAAGTTAAATTGGTTTGAACACTGTCTTGTATACGCAAATGATGGTCGATTGGAAGAGCCTCTGCTATTAATGGCTAGCAAAAAGTTAAGCAAGTTTCAGCGCGGTTAGTAATTAGAAGGGATTCGATCGTTCGATGCTGTTGGCACACTCTCCTTCGATGAGTCTTTGGACTCCCTAGAGGTGTCACATAATAATAATAATAAATAATAATAATTTAGTGTTTTGACTAATTTCTCTCTTATTCAATAGAGATTTATGCAGTTGACTTCCTACCATACCATCTTTGTTGATTCTGTTGTCTATTTCTATATTTGATTTACCATCTTCACTAAAAATCGTGCCTAAGTAGCTGAAATGTTTTACTTGTTCCACAGGTTCTCTATTCACAATGAAGTTGATATTTTCAATGATTCTGCCTATTTTCATTGTCTTTGTCTTTTTATTGCTGACCTTCATGCCATATCTATTACAACTTATTCAATTTAGTCAGAGAATCTCGTAGACTTGTAGAGGATTTATTTAGAAGTATAATATCGTCTGCATAAAGCAAAGAGCTGAGATTAACATCCCCAATTTTGATATCAGGTTTAATACCGCTTTCCTTCATAATGTGATCCATATGGATAATGAGTAACAGAGGAGATAAATGTACATCCTTCTCTGACACCAGATTTAACATTAAACCACTTCCTGAACTTCCTTGTATTCTAATTGCTGATTTACAACTCAGATAAAGACTAAATCTTGCTTGATATAATGTCCCATTGACACCATATAACTGTAGAGTTTTGAATATGCTTTTTACAGATCGACAAAACTTAAATACAGATCTTTGTTATATTCCCATGCTTTCTCAACTATTTGTTAAAGTGAAGATCTGATCCTGACAGCCTCTGTTTGGCCTGAATCCAGCTTGTTCTTTACCAAGTTTTCTTCTCCACAGTTTCTCAAGTATACTTCCACAAATCTTACCAGGAACACTCAGTAGAGAGATACCTCTGTAATTCTCACATTCAATTTTTATTTCCCTTTTTATATATGGGTACTATGAGAGCTCTACTCCAATCATCTGGAATTCGTCCCTCTGTCCAGGCCTTCTGAACTATGCAGTGCAGTTGCAGTAAGACTTGTATACCACCATACTTCAGCATTTCTGGTTGAATATCATCTACTCCAGCTGCCTTTCCACATTTTTCAAGCCTTTGATGTGTTGTTTTTTTTCTTCACTTCACGTGTGGATATGTATTCCTGACTGTATGCCTGTTGAGTGTTTTTTTACCAATATGCTTGTGGATTAAACACAAGTCAAACATTTAGTAAGAGAAAATTTCCAGAGAACGAGATTGGAATTTAGTAATATTGATAAGAACAATAGTCCAGGTAGTTCAGAAGCGAAAACCATCTGTGACAAAGTGAAACTAGTTTATTTTAAAAACACAAAAATACAACTAATTTATTAAATATATCTTTATAGAGTTCATAATTAAAAGGACTCTAATAATAATAGATTTCTACAGATGTGTCTCATCTTGTTTTGGTATTATCAAGTTATTCTGAAGCATTATGAATTTTGCTATTTTATTATCATGCCGCTAATATTTCTTCAAATGCGTCACTTTTTACAACAAAACTGGCTAAATTATGTTGAATATATCTGTTTGCAAATATACTCAAAATCCCTTTGACCTAATAAAAAGGCAGAATGCTGATGAAACTTCATCAGCATTCTATCTGTTAAAATGCAATCCCCCCCCCCCCACGCCGTTAACGGATTATTGTCTTTATGTGCACTATATTACTTGGAATTTCTTTACTGTCCTACGATATTTGACCATTTTTTGCTGCACAATTTATTTATCGTCTCTCTTCCCAAATAAAAACGAATTTCACATGTGCGAAAATAAATAAAACGTTTGTTTACATTGGAAATATTATGTCAAATATTTATATTTTTTAAATAACATTTATTGAAATAAATATAACATTTTGCTTTCTTTCCTTGCAAAATAAAATTATTTGGGTCGCACATTTCAATTTTAGGAACGATTTTTTATTTTATTTTTATTATTTTTTTAATGAACAACAATGGTGTTAAACTGCATTACTCGTGGTTTCCGATTGTGAGTCTTTTTAATATCAAAAATTTATATCCAATGGTATTTTATCAGATATTCTTTGCCTTTATATTTTGCTTAAAACTGCAACAGTACAATTACTTTGGAAAAATAACGAATTCAAACAAAAAGAAAGTGCACATATGTTATCTAGCAGTATTTTGTGTGTGTGTGTGTGTGCGTGTGTGTGTGTGTGTGTGTGTGGTGATAATTTTCGGAAGGGGGGGTGGTAGCCATTAAAACGAATTAATTCTGTTATGAAAATTTTGGAGATAAAATTTCATTTTGAACATGCACCTACACATGTTTCGAAGGATAAAGTGCTGGGAAAATATCGCTACTTCAAAACTGCCGCATAATATCGAAATTAGCCGAAAATATATACATAATTACATACAGCGCCTCCGTAGCGCAATTGGAAGAACAACGGTACATTGGCCCTTCGATTGGAATAGGCCTAAGTTCGATTCTCGTCGCGACGGGAGGAATCTTTATCTGGCCGATTTCAATCGATGGTGAGTTAGCCGATCTCATACGGAGGTAGCAGGGTTTTTTCTACCGGAAACTCGGGTTTTTCATCCCGCATACATACAAATCGGCCTTTCAGAACACACGCAATTTACAGACAAAAATTACTAGTTGTGGTGGTGTTGGAGGTGGGCGGTAGATGGCGTTGATTCGTAGTAGAGGTAAGGTGTAGAGACAGTTGAAGATGTCCTCCCGCGATGAGTCGTCGGACTCCTTGGAGGTATCAGGAATAATAATAATAATAATAATAATAATAATAATAATAATAACAGGTGACTTCATAACTGCCGTTTATTTCGATTTATAGGGAGTGATTGGGAGAAACCAAAAAAGTTGAAATGCAAAAACCTACAGATTACGTTTATCAAAATTATGCATTCCATGATATGATTCAAGATATTCATATGATTCTCTATAAAGCAAAATTTAAAAGTGCGAACCTTCGCGCTATCTGTGAACTAACCTTCGAACTAAGATCATGAATAAAAACAGAACTTAATTTGGAACAGATGGAGGCTGTGCTTATTTTTAGATACGGATTTTCATGAATTTATAAAATAATTGTGTGACAAAAATAATTATCTTCAATGAAGTTCTGTGAGAATTTTAAAATGTATTGGTGATTGAAATAATTAGCGAAAAAATTGATAGTGACATTGATCTCCCATAGTGATACAATATGAAGTGAAGAAAGTATGAAAGGATTTCGTATTTTGCGCTGGCATTAAAAACTATAATAATACGATAAAAACAAGCAGCAAAATGAACATAACTCATAGGTATTTAGTCTGATCCGGTTACCGAGCAAACGGTAAGAAACTGCTTTTCATAGCTACTACATACGCCAACTAATCTAGTTAAGTGTTCTTTTCAGCATGAAGGATTATTGCCCCTTCTAATGGACATGACTGTCAAATGACACTTCTTATCCATGTTCTTTCAGCAAGTGGACAGAATATTATCCAGGTTGGCTGGACATATATATACGTCCAGCAAAGAAATGGTACGCTTACACACATGAACTTTATGGAATACAGGAGTTCCTGTTAGTTTAATGTTTAGCAAAATCTGGTGCCCCGAAGTCTTCACGCCCATAGGCGATTGAATGGGTTCGCCTAATGATAAAACCGGCCCTGTCCTAACTACATGTCTGTTGAGTGATTTTTACCACCGTGCTATCATTGCTTGTTTCATTTAGTAATTTTTCGAAGTAACTACTCCATACTTCAAGGATATCTTTTTTCCCAGTTTTCGTGTCACCTTTGTCATCTTTAATTCCTTTTACAGCACTCTTTACTCAATTTTTGACCACCTTCAACAACCTCCAGAATATCTTGTCACCTTCTTGATATTTATTTTCTATGTTCTTACTAAAGTCTTCCCATGACTTTGTTTAGCTAGTTTTACACAGTGTTTAGCTTTCTTACATTTGTCTCTCTATCCTCTAAGAGCACAAGCTGACTTATTTGCCAGGAACTTTTGATATGCTTTCTTATTTTCCTTAAATGCCTCTTTAACTTACTGTGTCCACCATGGAGTTCTGATTTTTCTATCCTTGCAGACAACCTCACCACATGCCTCTCTGGCTGAATCAATCAGGGTTTTCTTCAAGGCTTGACACTGAATCTCCAAGGTTTGGTTCCTGTTCTCAAACTCTTTCATTTTTCTTCAATAATCTTTGTGTATTTTAGTCTACAGTTCACATTTGAGAGCTGCTCAACTTTTATTTGTCTTAAAACTTTCTTACATGTTATTCTTTTCAATATGAAATTCAATTTTATCCTGCTCAAGACTAAATAGTGATCGCTTCCAATTTCAAATCTTCTGTACACTCCGGTGTCCTGCACCAGAGAGAAAACGTCTCTATCAACTATAATATAGTCAGTGAGACTTTTCTTATTCCTTGCCTCTTCTCTCCATGTGAATATGTGCACATTTTTATGTTGGAACATGGTGTTAGTAATAACCAGTCCATGTCCTGAGCAGAAATTCAACAAGTATTTGCCATTATTATTAGCTTTGCTCTTTTCTCCAAATTTACCCCAAAAACTTTTGTCTCACAATCATTTCCTACTCTGCTATTTAGATCCCCAAGAAGGACCAACTTTTCCTTTTTCATTGTGTCAGTTTCTCTCTCTAAAGCCTCATAAAATTCCTCCACTTTTCTGTTCTACTAAGGTAGAACAGCAGGGACCATAGGCACAAATAACTCTCATTGTCCAGTCCCCTATTCCCATATTTGCCCACATTACTCTACATGAGACTGTCTGCCATTCAAGAAGATTAGCCTCGTATTTTGTGTTGAATACTATAGCTGCTCCTTTTCCTTGATTGTCATTGCCTGAATATAACATTTTGTATTTATTTCTTACCGTTCCTTCATAATTCAGGCTGCTTACAAATGTTTTCAGCTAAGAAGTTCATGAGCAGAATTTCATCTGCTCATGATGCGCCACCTGGGGGTATCAGGAGCAGATGAAATTCTTAGCTGAAAACATTTGTAAAAGAAAACATTGCTGAAATGCTGAAAATATTGAAGAGATGGACGAAAAGATTATATATTTGATTTCTGATATAGAGACAAGACGTTTATTAAGGAGGACGAGTTTTATTAAAACAGAACAACAAAAAAAATCTCTGTAGTCGTCGGACGTACATCATAAAATAGTATATCTCCTTTACATCTGTCTCGAAGTATACGAAGAAGAAAAAAGGGTTGAACTTCATGGTATACAAGAAACCAACCACAACTGTGAAATTATGTAATAATACAATCACAAAGACATTATGGACAGAATTTAAGACACAAATGGGAAATGAAGAACTTTGTTACCTTAGCTATACTCTCGTCCTCAATGGGTACGAACTGAAGAGGTTTCATAAAATTTTAGACACGAGCATAATCTGCCCAGATTTTCAATTTTTTTTACACGCAATCTCTCCAGCGACAGACTCTGGATCAGTATATCACGGACTTTTATGTATGAGAGGCGAGACCGGTGCATTCTGGCACTGATAGTTACTAACTTGGCTTTCTCAGCCATTGGACAATAGAAAGGACAATAGTAAGGACAATGATGGACTGGGTGGAGTTCCTTTAGTCCTAGCTTACTCGAGATCAATGGGCAGCAGTCTCTATCCTTCAAGAACTTATGATGGCTATCCCGAACTATCGATAAATCAAAGCCTTTTCAGCAGAGAGAGAGAGAGAGAGAGAGAGAGAGAGATACACAGAGAGAGAGAGAAACAGTGTACTAGACAATTGTTGCCATCTAATGGCTGGCTATAAACTTAACACTCGTATTATTGTCAGTAATCGTATAAGTTCCTCGATCGATTGTCTTAAGATGCATGTTTAAAACTAGTTTCAGGAGGGGGAAAAAATCCTAATCTCACGATGTTGAAACCCTTGCAGGTTACTCTGGGGTCGTTCTCCCATAAGTAAATACAGGAACATTCAGTTATGCAGAAGGTCCATAATATACAATAAGGAATTCTTCTGTGATTTAACTAATGAGCAAGTTTTTAACTTGAATCTATGTTTCATAATGAACAGTCTGCTTTGTCAGATTGTTACTTTTTCCCTTTTATATTAGAAGTACGAGGATGAGTCAGAAAGTATCAACAATGCATTTATTTAAATCACTACAACCTCATTGTAGAGTGTTAGTGCAACGTTTTTCAATATAATCCCTCAGGTTTTGTATACCTCTGGAACAGGTATATGTACATTTGTGTTATGATCGTCCTGAAGTAGCTTGTAAAAATTTGGTTTCTGGAGAAGGATTTGCGCATTATCTAACGTTTGTCCCCGGTGTATTTGCACCTTAAACTGGCTAAAGTTTACAACCCTTCATGGTTGGAATTAACATAAAAGTTTTGATAAATGCCTGAAGACAATCTCAATTTGTGTGGATCCATTAACTTGTGATACTTTCGAGAGAAAGAGAATGAGAGCAAGAGATAGTTATTCACATGTGATGTCTTTTTTTGACACTGTATGGACACTTTCTTACCTCATTTGATTTTTTGGAAGCGAAGACCTCTGCTAGAAGTAGAAAGGTTACAGATGTCCTTTCCATACAGAGTTAGCAGGACGATCACAAACGTTCATGCCTCTGGCGAGATTCGAATCGCAGCCTTTTGGCTGGAGAGAAGAATGACTAATTTTGGAATTTCTAGAGGTCATTTCTCTACTGTCAGAATTGTTAAACGTATAAACAAAATCCTGTTAGAGAGATGAATTCAGTAGATGTAAATGATTCTGCAAATAACTTCCAATTGCATATCAGTCTCTATTACATTCGTAATACTATTTCACTAACATATCATGTACCCAGATGTCACTGCAGTGTAACTCAGATATCACATTTCAAGTGCAAAAAATACAATAACAGAGGATTAATCAGAAAGTTATACTACTGTAAACAATGGCACTTACAATCCAATCCAAATAAAAGTGAAGTTCCTGCTATGCACTTAGTAATAGACAGTCGAGTTAAGCCCCTAACATCTAGAAATAATGGAGAAATCCAACAGAAATTGAAGTTTCTTGGAGTAATTCTAGGCAAATCTTTGAACACTCAAGGAAAATTCGATATGAAACACTTCACAAAGAAGACTTAATATAAAATGTTATCTGTAAATACGCAATTAATTTCTAGCTTGCGGGGTTCGCTGCTTTTGCAGGTAAGTACTTATTGAATAATTGCATCCCGATGGATTAAATTGCAGAAATCCAGTTGCAAAATCTTCCAATAACAACTCACAGAAACTAGTAGGCTCTTCATGGGGTACTTACGCCAGCATATAAACCACAATACTGGCAATGTATTCTGCAACAAATAGCATGTCCATAGTGTGACTTAACAATGCTTACACATCGGTGTTTGATGTTCATCTCAAATAAGCCATAAGATCTATCTTATTATAAGCTTCCGAATCAGTAATACAAGTTGTCCTCCATTATGGAGAAAAAGGGCTTTTAGGCAACCTGTACGGAAAATTACTGAAAACGTCTCTCATCATGCAGCTGCTCACAGACATAAATCTAGGAAAACATTTGCCCCATCTAGGAAACCTGTCTGGAGAACTGCTGCATAAATATCGCATGAGCACACTCCGACTTACATGTCACTATTTATGATCCAGCTACTAGGTTAGTCGGCTGTGATCTTTCAAGAAAGTATGATCGACACCAAACAGGATTAAAACTGAACCCGAAAAATGCAAACACATGCTCTACAGATGCAAATAATTTGACTCTCTGTCAATACTGTGATTGTCAAATTTAGCCAAGATCATAAAATGTGTCGTCAGTGACTGTGTATCGTTCCATTATTCTGGAACTTATATGGACTCGTTCTTGTTAAGCTGAAGTTTTAATTTGGAATCAGAATCCAACTGTTAAACAGTATTGGTACTAATTCCATCTCTAATACTAATTCCTCAGAAATTTTTTTGATTTCTGATGATATATATATATATATATCATCAGAAATCAAAAAAATCAGCGAATGTCTTTTATTCCCTTATAAGGAATAAGCGAATACGCAGCTGTATGGAGTCCATAGACTAATCGCGAGAAGTCCATTTCAAAAACGTTACCAATACCAGTACAATTTCTTTCAAAGAAAAATTCTTTCTTTCATTTATCTTAATCCACCTCTCCTACCTTTATGGTGTCGAGGTTTTTTATTCTTACAACCGCGACCGCCTCGAGGATAAGGTGATTGGCATTATGCCTCCATGTGTGTCCTATGTCTATAGATGCATGTGTCCATGGGGTTAGTTTGCCTGTTCTGGGGGCGAAAAAACCGAGTTTCCGGGTGAAAAACCCTACCTCCGTAGAGACTGGCTAATGCCTTTTATCGAAAGAGATCAGATAAAGATTCCTCACGTCACTGACGGGATTCGAACCCAGGTCTTTTTGACCAAAGGGCTTCGTCGATAATGACTCAGATATGGAGGCTCTATGTGTACAACACCCGTCATAATTTGCCTTGAAATCATTCATAGACAAATCACACACAACTGCCTCTGGCTATCTAGTCCACTTAATTTACCACTCTCCATGCAAAAAAAAAAAAAAATCTAGTCATCACTTCCTTGCTGACCACAGTCTTACTCGATTTTCATGGATGACCTCTAATAATTCTCCCTACATTATTCATGTACTGAAATATTTCCTTCACATCAATCCTATACCCTCCCAAGCAACTTATATGTTTCTATAACATCTGTCCCCCTTATCTGCAGACCAACGACCCACTATAATCCGCAAATCTTCAATCTCTCTCCTCATATAGAGCATCACCTACCCACCCACTCACTCACATACCTGGCACCATCTTGGTCACTTGCCTTTGAAACTGCCACATCTCCAAGAAACCCAGACGATCAAATCGGTGGAGAGTAATCCAGACGAGGCCTTATCAACTCCTTAAAAACAGGAATAATAACTTTCTTATCTCTGCATGCCAGGGGATTCTTCAATAACCAGGTGATCCTATGTGCTACTTTATCCACTTTAACAATAAGTCGTCTGAACTTCAAATCCCTGACTTCGTCACTTTCAAGGAGTACAGTTCCATCAATATCGTACACAGCTGGTAATCTTTTAACTCCAAAAATGCATAACCTTACACTTTGCGATATTAAATAGTCATCCATTCTCCTTTTTCCATAATACCAGTCTGTTTAAATTATCTTAAAAATATCAACCTCAATTTATTGATTATTGCTCTACCTAATTTTGCATCACACACAACGGAATATTTCCCCTCAAATCATTTCCTATATCATTAACCACCTTACCGGCAATTAAAGATCAAATACGCATCCTCAATCGCTTCGTATCCATCTTATATTTGAATGTAATATCAATGGTATTACAATTTTAATATGCACTTCGCATCCATGGAAATGTGGACGTATATATACGTCCTGGCCAGTAGCGTGGTTTTAATGAACAAATTAAATAGTAGTGGCCCAAGTACAGAGCCCTGTGGAGGCACAGGCGCCTTCCACAGAACCGTGAAACGAACTACTCTCTGGTACCCCTCTCTCTCTCTCTCTCTCTCTCTCTCTCTCTCTGTAACAAGCACCCTCTTATCTACATCACCCTTCATCCACATCATTTGGTGTAATTTACATATCAGCATTCCGTTAGGTATCCTCTCAAACTCTTTTGCGAAGTCTAACAATATCACCGCGCAGCCCTTACCCTTATTCAATTCAGCTAGCTGTCACTTTTCTATAAACAAAGTGAGTAAGTTACTAAAGCATGACCTATCATTTGCAATGACATGCCTCCCCATACAATATCTCATTCCTATCCATCTCTTTCTGATTTTTTTTCTTTAATTAACTTCACCAATATTTTGACACCCACTTCGGAAATGCTAATCGATCAATAATTTGATACTTTAGTTTTGCAATCTCTTTATGCAATGGAATATTTTATCTCGTTCCCTTCCCATGGGACTTTAGCAGAACTAATACTCAGATTACACAATCTAGTCAGAGGGAATACGAATTCCCTAGCACATTCCAGTAACACACGAGGTAATATTCCGTACAAACCCATAGATGTTTTCACATCCAGATTCTGTAATACTTGTATCTTTCTATCCTTACGTCCACATTAATCCCTGTCATATCTATTAATGTAAGATCTTCACCTGAATGATACGCTCTTGCAAAATGATCATTCAATAGTTCAATTATTTTGTTTGCTTTATACAATTCTTTATGGCCACCAGACTTAATCCACACATCCAGAAACTGCACTCCATTCCTTCTATATAATGTACATATGAGGCGTTTGCAATTATGGCCTTTCTTCGCAACTCATCTCTATCATACCACCGCAATAGATTCGCTCTTTTTACATTCTCACTCTTCTCGTTTGCTGCTGTCAATAACACTTTCATGTATTCCCTCATACCATATACTGTATTTGTCTCTTCCGATCTGTACCTACCAAAACAATCAGCATTTAACTTTACCTTTCTGGATGCAAATAGCATCACTAACGTCATTAATCTTTGCAGTTGGGAAATATGATTTCATCTTTCCCTCATAAAGCACTTCTCTTACCATACATGTATAATCTCCATAGAAAATTCTAATTGTATTATCACTGTCATTCTTTGACGAACATTCATTTCTCTTCCTTGCTACCTCTTTCTTTCTTTCTTTTTTTTTTTTTTTGTGGCCAACACCACCCCCCAAATGTTTATTTACTTTCTCAAGCTTATACTACGTGTTATTGAAGAATACACTTATCATTCAATAAGACGAAGGTATGGAAGAATATCAGATCTCATATTGCTCTCATAACATGTCTTTCATCCACCACTTTTTCAAAAACTCTCATATATTCTTGGAACCTTCTCATTACAATTCTCATCTCGAATCTTTCAGTTTCTTCTCATTTTCTTGACTGTCTTTTACATTTCCTCTTGAAGTTTTTTATGTTAGTTAATCTTATTTGAAGCGTTCTGCTTTCTCCTTTCACTGTCTTCACTCGAATCTCCAAATCTTCTACTTCTTTTTCCACGGAATGGAGAGGGAGCCAGAAAGAAATGATAGGCAATCTTTACGGGTCATGTATATATATATACAGGGTGTTCGGGATAAATTTGACAGTTTCGTAAGGAAAAAGAAAATCTTCTTTGTATCTATTAAATTTAATGAATTGACAAAAAAACATTACAGGCAGAGTTAATTACAATACTATCAACAAGATTTACTCAAAATAACCACCATTAGCATCGATCACAGCTTCAATTCTGCTTCGGAACCTCGAACAAGCTGATGCTACAGTCTCCCTGGGAAGGGCCGCAAAAACTGTTTTAATTTTATCCATTAACTGGGCTTTTGTATTACTGGAAGTGCGATTGGTGTCTTTTTCAACTGCGCCCCATACAAAATAATCCATGGGGTTAAGGTCTGGGGAGTTTGGAGGCCAAACATTTGGACTGGTGAAGTCGTAGAAATTTTCAGACAACCATTTTTGACTTTTCCCAGAGGTGTGGCAAGGGGCCGAATCCTGCTGCCATACATACGGCCTACCATTGGCTACCCTTGTTATCCAGGGCTTGACTACAGTTAGCAACTCCACGAACAAAGCCCGAATTCCAACGCCAGGGTTCTTCAACACCTGTTCCTGCAGATTTGCGAGGAATTCTGCTGTACGAACGCAATCAGATCGTCTGCTAGGGATCTTTCTTCTTGCTACATCCTTGTAGTCACCATTGCAAGTCTCTAGTTCATGCCTGATTGTTTTTACTGTATTCAGGGAGCATTGGGCAGCAGTCGTAATATCCTTATTTTGATGGCGGGCACGAATCATCATGATACAAGTTATTCTCTTCCATGATTCAGGTGGGTTCCAGCTATCCATCCTTTCTGACATCTTGTATATGAATGAAGAAGGGTCCAAACTTTTAAATGAAGAGAAGTGTGTGTTAATACATGTAACTTACGGAAAAATATAATTAATTATAAATATGTCAAATTTATCCCGAACACCCTGTATATATATATATATAAAGGGGGTATGTTCAGGGTGTGCTAGGTGTGCACTGCACACCAATGGAGTAGCAATATCAATGATATTATATTTTTGCATTTATTCCTGTTAAAGACTCCGCTAATTGTTTCTTGGCTTCGTGATTCCTAATATTAAACACAATATATTAATGCCTCATTCATAGGATACTTTTCGACGCCTAAACGTTGCATCACATTCGCGTTAATAGCCCCGGA
This sequence comes from Typopeltis vanoorti, assembly GCF_054136105.1. Classification (NCBI taxonomy): domain Eukaryota; kingdom Metazoa; phylum Arthropoda; class Arachnida; order Uropygi; family Thelyphonidae; genus Typopeltis; species Typopeltis vanoorti. The sequence continues at coordinate 152,907,283 of NC_143555.1, forward strand.
TGTGCGATCACAATTACGGACACCTTTGTGCCCTTTGTACATATGGCGCAGAGGGTAAAATTTTTAGCGTTCCAGTGGTTTAAACCACCCAAAAGGCGAGGCAGGGTATGTGCTGAGACAATGCGCCCTGAAATCAGTGGCAGTGGTTGGTTCTTGTGTCAACCAATCCAGTTGAACGTTATCGTTTGTCATTAGTTGCTGTTTCTGTTTTCTGAGTTTCATCTGTTTTGTGTGTGTGAACTGGTGTGTTTAGGACACCGGTATAGACAAGTTTTCTCTAAATAATTTAACTCTTTTGCCCATATTTACAATGGAGAAAAGTGCTGGCAATCTACTGAAGTTCCTCTTGAACTTTTTATGTTAGTTAATTTTATTTCATCTTCATTGTGCCATCTTCTGCAAGAGGTTTCAGGTGTATGACTATAATTATAGTGGAAGGAGGCTGGAACTTGTTTATAAATAAGCAAGTAAAACGAGTTGTTTCAGCCTTTCTTAGGTTCAATTACTGAAAAAAATAATTTTTCAAATGATGACTTTTTTTCGATTTCTGTGCGTATTATAGAGTGAGACACAGATTATTTGAATTTTGATACGAATTTTAAATACAGATCATTCGTGTCTCACTCTAGTATTTGCAATGATAATCTAATCTTACCACGAAGTGTAAACTCTTTATGCTTCTCACATAAACACGTGGCAAATGAACAATAGCTAAGGCTATTGTTTATCTTTATGCTTTCCATATTTATTATTATAAAATTACATTAATTGATAAATTAAAGCATTCAAAGTTATCCTACAATTAATTGCATTGGATCAATTAAGATGAGCGCTGATGCCCTATGGACTCTTAATTCATTCATGAATAAAAATGCAATCATACTGTCAAACTTACGTGAATTTTGTAGGGCGAGTTGCATAAGCCATACGACAGCAAAACCAACTTAAATGGTTCGCGACGCCACTGATATATATTACATAATCAGGTAGCTCAGTGGAAGGGGTGCTTGCATCCGCTACGCTAAGTCGCCTGAAGATAGACTTAAGTTCAATTCTAGTCGCCAACTGGAGGAACGTTTTCTAAGCTTTTCTTCAACCGATTCCCGAGTTAGTCGATCTCTAGCATGGGCAAGGGAGTTTTTTCGTCCCGTAAACTCAAAAAAATCGATCGTAAAACCCATGTTATTTCAGACAACAGCATATTCTGTTAGGGTTAGGTATCAAGAGATGGCAACACTTGTTTCCCATTTCGTCATCGCTTGCCGCTTATAATTAATGCTATTCATGTGTGGGGATATCTCTGATTGGCTACCGGTGGTGATTAAACTGGCCACTCAGTTCTCTAAAAGCTAGATAGAGTTAAAAGGCCTCCCTTACTCTCTATAAGGGAATAAAAGGCACTAGCTAATTATTAATTTATACTGCCTCCCATCCAATAATCATGAAAAAAGTCTCACATCAGGATGAAATTGATCTCCCATCTAAAAACTGCAAACATCAATGCCATGGCGAGTTTCGAAGCTACATATTTTAGTTGGGAAGGAAACGATAACCAGTCGATCAACCTTGCAGTTCCATGTATAATTCGATATATAAAGTACAGGGTGGCATGTAATGATAAATAATAATAATAATTGAATGGAGAAGGTGTCTTCTCTTTTGGTGAATTATTTATTAACGATGCTTTTATTTACCTGAAGTTAAACCTGTGTAGGTATTCTAGGCAAAAATATTTGAAGTTAGTAAAAGTCGAGTAAAATAAAGTAAAAACGAGTAAATACTCAAGAAGTAAACACTATTCTTCTTCTTTTCAGCCATTTTCTGTCCACTGGCAGACAAAGGCCTTCTCCAGTTCCTTCCACCTTTCTCTGTTCTTGGCAATGAGTATGACAATTCATCACTGCACCTTTTAGGACGTCGTGGGCCTCAATTCCCTTCTTTTGGAATCCAGTTCGTTAGTATGGTGGTCCATCACTCGTTCTCTTCTGGATAGATATCTGGCCCATTTCCATTTTAGTCGCTTGTGGTGAAGAATGATGTCAGTGATATGAGTCTGTCTCCTTATCCAGGTGTTTCGTTTCTTATCTTTTAATGTGATGCTTAGCTCTACTTCTATTTTTCTTCAAGTTGTTGCTAGTTTATTTGCCAGTGTTTACAAAGTGGGACATCATTGTTTTGAAAAATGCTTTCAATTTCCTGAATGCATTCCAGGCAAGTTGAACTCTTCTATTTATTTCCTTTTGGAGTCCACAGTTTTGATCAATCACATGAGCTAAGTATGCATATGAAGAGACTCTTTCCAAGAAATTGTTTTCTGTTATGGCCGGCCTGGTTGGCCGAGTGGTTAGTGTATCCGCTCTCCAGCCAAAAGGCTGCGGGTTCGAATCCCACCGTGGGCATGGATGTTTTTGATTGTCTGTGAAAATAATAGTGGTTATGGTGGACAGTAGATGGCATTGGTGTAGATGAGACAGTTTGTGAATGAGGTTGAGTGGTGGAGATGGAGAGTTGGTGCCCTCCCTCAATGAGTCTTAGGATTCCCTGGAGGTGTCTAATAATAATTATTATTATTATTATTATGTTTTTGGTGTTATAAAATTATTAAACATGGTTTTAGGTTTTTCTCTGTTTATTTTTAGACCGACTTTTCTGCTTTCATGATATAAGTCTTCTATCATCATATTAAGGTCTTCTGGAGTGTTTGCAAAAATTATATCATCTACATATCCTAGGCGTGTTAAGTTTCTGCTATTAATTTTTATAACAAGGTTTGTGCAGGTTATATTATTAAATACTTCTTGAAGGACTGCTGTAAAGATTTTGGGTGATGGAGAGTCTCCTTGTCGGACACCTTTTTCAATTGATATTTTATTGCTACTTGTGTGAAGTTGGATTGTTGGTGTGGCAGTGTGGTATATTTCCTGGAGGAGATCCATATATTCTCTAGCAACTCCCTGATTCTGGAATGCTTTGATTATTGAATTAGTTTTATGGAATCAAATGCTTTTCATAATCAATAAAGGCTAAACAGAGAAGCAATTGTTTTCTTCTGCGTTTTCTATTATTTGTTATGTTGTTTCATCTCCATTTAATTAATTCTACGTGAATTAGGTCTTCACAAGGACATTTTTCACTTTTCATTTGTTTTAATGCTTGTTTTATTTTATCTAATGTGAATGGGGAGATGAATTCCATAGGTGATGGAGAAGAGTTATTTATATAGTCATGCACTCTAGGAATTATTATTGTGATGAAATATATATAAACAGGCCTCTAACACAAAATATACTTTTTTATTTATTATTATGATTTTTTTTTTAATTGTGAAATTTTTATGCTTTCTGTCACAAAGTGTGTTATTTCCAATGGCGGAACTTATTGGTTTGAAAAAGAATACTTCTGGGAAATGTGTTTTTGGTATAGGGTGAAGGTTAGTGTTGTGTATGAATGACAAACGTGGTGCGCAAGGTTTTTAATTTTAATGTTAATACCAGTTTCAGCATATATCAGAAGCTGTTATTGCGCTTAAATTCATTGATACTCTAGACATGCCCTGGTTATTCTTGGTTTGAATACTGATAATGTCGGGAATGATAATAAGGCTAGCGAGACATCATACTTGCTGGCTGAATATTTAGCCACATACTGAAAAATTTTCCCCACCTTCATTCTGCGAAACCTTCTTAGTAGTTTGAATGTTTCTCTAAAGGAATGAAAACAGATGTAAGAAGCGAAATGTGACAATTTTGATACGCAGATAAAATATATGAAATGAATAACAGAATTCTAAGTTTCTCACACAAATGACGAAAATGAAGAATAATACTGCACAAAAATAAATTCCACTACAGCAAAGTTTTTTTTTTATTATTATTTATTTAGAAGTACTGTATTCTATGGGAACAGAATTTAATTTGAAATAAAATATCTGGGATACAATATGATGTCTCTGTGATAATGGAGATGGAATACTGGAACTCTTAACCCCGTGTTTAATTATTTCATTTGCTGTTTTGATTCCATTAAACCTGAAGATGGATAATGTAACTACAACCCTGTTATTTTTGCTAGTCGGTTACCTCCTACTCAGTATTGCAGCAATTCTCTAGACAGTCTTCCATGATGTTTACAATATCTCTCCTCCCTTTCCAAATTTTAATTAGATTAGGATTTTGTTATGCTGAGTATGAGAAGTGTAGTTTGCACACCTTGGGGAAGGTGTGCAAACTCTATCCTAGTAGATAGGAGGAAGAGGGATGATATGATAGCGACATACAAGTTGGTAAGGGATTGTAATAGGATTGTTGTTCAAGAGATCTTTCAAAAAATGGTGAGAGATCAGGGGAGAACAAGGGATCATCCCTGGAAGCTGTATAAAGATGCGAACAAGGGAACAAGATGCAGGTTTTTTTGCACACGAGTTGTGAATGACTGGAATGCCTTGCCTGAGCATGTAGTGTTTGCAGAGAATTCAAATGCGTTTTAGGCAAGATATGAACTGTGTGTAACAAAGGGACTCCTAAATGAGTCTTTGACTCCATGACCACATGGAGATACTGCACAGCATCAGCTGATGGGAGAACAAAAAGTCATCCTTGATAACTGTATAAGAGTATTCTGACTAAGGAATGTATAGTACATTTCTTTCTTGCTTAGAGAGTGATGGTTGAGTGGAATGCATTGCTACAGTCTGGATCTGTAATGAGGCTAGTGACTCCATGGAGACTTAGATATCATACTAATACTCCTAGAATAATTAACAGCTAGGGAAAAAAATCAGATACATGAGATGTATTTGTATAATAATAATAAAAATAATAATAAACTGTGTTTGCTATATTATGTGGCTTTTTGAAAGCTTGTTTTTTTTTTTTGATTTTTTTTGATATTGAAAAATATAATGTGGTTATGAACTTGTTTGCAATGTTAGGAAATAAATATCTATTGGAACTGTTTTTTTGTTTTTTTTATCTGGCTTTTGCTCATGTAAATCTTTATTATATTAGTACTATGGGTGAGTTAAGATTTTTTGTTTTTTTTTCTGAAATGTAGAAATCCTGTTCTAGAGACCACACATGGAACTTTTTTCAAACCACTTCAGGTTCAGTTAAATGAGATGGTTGTCTGATGCTGTGTGATGAAATTCATCTCCCACCTCTAAAGACATTCATAAGGCATCCATATCCATGGAACAACATTCATCTTGCATGGAAGTTGCAGTCTGTTGGTTGGAGAGTTGGTATGCTAACCACTCAACCAGGTTGGCCAAATTTATTATGCAGAATAAGGCGAGTGCAAAAGAAAAAAATTAATATACAGTACTAAATTAGACTAGCCTTTTTAAAGAATTGTGTTTTAAGCAAAAATAATGTTTATGATATTTGCTTATTTCTTTATACATATTCAAAATTAATGAAAAATTTCTCTTTTTTTATTATAGTGCATGTGGATATTTACTTTGATGGATATGCAGATTTGATTCATCATAAAGTTCCTACAGAATAATACTACTGTATATAAAGAGTGTTTCATGAGCAAGTTATCCTGAAAAATGCATTTTATTAAGTCATATCATTATCCTTTCTTAAATAAAAGGCTTTGTGTGTTGACACTTAAGGAAATGTGGACTCATTGAAATTTCAGAGTGAAAAAAACTACTATGCCATGGAGGTAACACTCACAGCACCATCTGATTACCCAGAGGATGATGTTGATTTAGTTCAACCACATTTTCCCCTATTAAAAAAAAGTCTTATTCTTTCTGAAGAAATTGAAGATATTGGAAAAAATATTTCTCATCCTGCATTTCCTCTTCCTTCTGATGTGACTCCAGAAACTCTGTTATCTCTATTAAATCATAAAACAGTGTTTCAAGAAGGTTATGTATATTATCCTTATTTTTTTTCTACTGACAAAATATAGTTTGGAAAAACTGGATGAAAAATCTTTTCTCATCAGCCAAGCAAAATGCAAAGTCTTCTTTTAACGTTGTTGCTGAATAAAAATTTCGAACATATGTTTTTTATACCACTTAACTCATGAAATTTTCTTTAAAGGATTTTTTTTTAAAGCTTTTCCAAACTAAACTAAATATGTGTATCATGCTTAAATCACATTCTAATTCAATGTTTAAATAATAATAAAATTTAGCCTAATATAATGCAAGCTTAACATAAATCTGGAGTGCATAAAGGTCAAGCTGAATAACTGGAGGAGACCCCTATGTAGTCTTTTAAGACATGCAGAGAACTGTCTAGGACTTCTGACCTGATGTCTAATCGTACCTTCTCATTGTACACTCCCATCAGTAGGTATTTCCATGGATACTGAACAAACAAGCAAGGGGTGCAATTTTGGATTTAGCCAACCAAATTGTATTCTTATTTTCTTAAACCAAAATAAAATGATGGTACAACATGATAGAATTTCATGCTATTGGGATGTCATCCAGTTAAACAAGCTCTGTTGTTTTTGCTAGGTAATCAGGTCGAACAGCAAAAATTCAGCTACCCCAACTCGACATCAGCAGGGTTCAACATTTAGCACCATCAACATAAGAAGCATCAATGGAAAAGAAATGGAACTACCAGAAGAATTGGATAAGTCCCAATTCGACATAATCATCATCATCAAATTCCTGCCATGTACCCTCAAGGGGTGTATAGGATATGATAGTACTACATGAAAAATTTACGTCATTACTAACTTCCTATCTACAATTTTCCTCCAGATCAGTCTTACTTGTCAAGACTCCAACATTATCACGTCTTATGTTTCTGTCGTCTAAGGCACTTTGTGCTGCATCAATCCATCTATATCTTGGTCTTCCTCTGGGTCGTTTTCCTGCCAACCTGGCAGAGAACACTTGTTTTGCTAATCTTTCCTCACCCATTCTGTTTAAATGACCATGCCACTTGAGATTAGCTCTGCTAACGCATTCCTGGATGCTGACAATGCCAAGTTCTTTCCTAATATATTCGTTTTTGATATGATATTGCCATTGATGCCATCTGTTCACACCTCTAATATTTCTCAGGATTCTCATATCTGCAGTCTCTAGTCTTTGGTCAAGTGTTTTACTTCTGACCCAGCTCTCAGATCCATAAGTTAAAACTGGTTTGAACACGGTCTTGTATACAGCTAATTTAGTGTTCTGACTAATTTCTCTCTTATTCCATATGAATTTATTCAGTTGACTTCCTGCCATACCAACTTTGTTGATTCTGTTGTCTATTTCCATATTTAATTTACCATCTTCACTAAAAATTGTGCCTAAGTAGGTGAAATGTTTTACTTGTTCCACAGGTTCTCCGTTCACAACGCAGTTGACATTTTCAAAGATTCTACCCATTTTAATTGTCTTTGTCTTTTTATTGCTGACCTTCATATCATATTTATTACAATGGTTATTCAATTTAGTCAGGGAATCTTGCAGACTTTTAGTGGATTTATTTAGAAGTATAATATCATCTGCATAAAGCAGAGCTGAGATTAACATCTCCAATTTTGATATCAGGTTTAATACCACTTTCCTTCTCTGTTACTCATTATCTATATGTGATCCATATAGATAATGAGTGACAGAGGGGATAATGTACATCCTATACCACATTTAACATTAAACCATCTTTTTGTACTTCCTTCAATTCTAACTGCTGACTTACAACTCAAATAAAGACTAAGTATTGCTTGATATAATGCCCCATTGACACTATATAACTGTAGCATATTAAATAGCTTCTGTCTTGGCACCTTGTCATATGCCTTTTCCAGATCTACAAAACTTAAATAGAGATCTTTGTTATATTCCCATGTTTTCTCGACTATTTGTCGTAAAGTGAAGATCTGATCCTGACAGCCACTATTTGGCCTGAATCTGGCTTGTTCTTCACCAAGCTTTTCTTTCACAATTCTTCTTAACCGTTTTTCAAGTATACTTGCATATATCTTACCACGAACACCCAGTAGGGAAATACTTCTGTAATTCTCACATTCAGTTTTATTTCCCTTTTTTACTATGAGAGCTCTACTCTAATCATCGGGAATTCATCCCTCTGTCCAGGCCTTCAGAACTATGCAATGCAGCCACTGTAAGACTTTTATACCACCACACTTAAGCATTTCTGGTCAAATATCATCTACTCCTGCTGCCTTTCCATATTTCAAGCCTTTGATGGCTTTTTCTAATTCAAGTATGAATCTGTATTCCTGACTACATGCCTGTTGAGTGTTTTTTTACCCACTGTGCTATCACTGCTTGTTTCATTTAGCAATTTCTCGAAGTAATTACTTCATACTTCAAGGATATCTTTTTCTGCAGTTTTCATGTCATCTATCATCTCTAACTCGTTTTACAGGCACTCTTTCCTCCATTTCTAAGCTTCTTCAGCAACCTCCAGAATATTTTGCCACCTTGCTATTTATTTTCTATGTTCTTGGCAAAGTCTTCCCTTGACTTTGTTTAGCTAGTTTTACACAGTGTTTAGCTTTCTTACATTTGTCTCTCTATTCTCTAAGAGCACAAGCTGACTTATTTCCCAGGAACTTTGGATATGCTTTCTTCTTTTCCTTAACTGCCTCTTTAACTTCCTTTGTCCACCATGGAGTTCTGATTTTTCTATCCTTGCTGACAACCTCACCACATGCCTCTCTGGCTGAATCAATCAAGGTTTTCTTCAAGGCTTGCCACTGAATCTCCAAGGTTTGGTTCCTGTTCTCAAACTCTTTCATTTTTTCTTCAATAATCTTTGTGTATTTTAGTCTACTATCTACTTTGTTACTGAACGAACGAGGATTGGCTATCAATTTGGGATTTAGCTGACCAAATTGTATTCTTATTGGTTAAACCAAAATAAAAAATGATGGTACAAAATTTCATGCCGGCTGGGGCGTCGCCCGGTTAAACAAGGCCCCCGTTGTTTTCGCCAGGGAACCAGGACGAACAGCGAAAAGTCAGCTACTGGAACAAATCTGAAAACAAACCCCAACTCAACATCACCAGAGTTAAAGATCGGTACTATCAACGTAAGAAGCCTGAATGGCAAAGAAATGGAGCTAGCTGAGGAATTAGAAAAGTACCAGATCGACATAATAGGGGTGACTGAAACAAAAAAGACCAAAACTGGTGAGATCTTTCTGAGCAATAAATACAAAATGTTATATTCAGGCAATGACAATCAAGGAAAAGAAGGAGTAGCCATAGTATTCAACACAAAATACGAGGCTAATCTTCTTGAATGGCAGTCAGTCTCAAGTAGAGTAATGTGGGCAAATATGAGAATGGGGAACTGGACAATGAGACGTATTTGTGCCTATGGTCCCACAGAAGGTTCTACTAAGGTAGAAGTGGAGGAATTTTTTGAGGCTTTAGAAAAAGCAACTGACACAATGAAAAAGGAAAAGTTGGTCCTTGTTGGGGATCTAAATAGCAGAGTAGGAAATGATTGTGAGACACAAAAATATTTTTGGAAAATTTGGAGAAAAGAGCAAAGCTAATTATAATGGCAAATATCTGTTGGATTTCTGCTCAGGACATGGACTGGTTATTACTAACACCATGTTCTAACATAAAAATGTGCAAAAATTCACATGGAGAGAAGAGGCTAGGAATAGGAAAAGTCTCATTGACTATGTTATTGTTGATAGTGATGTTTTCTCCCTGGTGCTGGACACCAGAGTGTACAGAGGATTTGAAATTGGAAGTGATCACTATTTAGTCTTGAGAAGGATAAAATTGAATGTCATATTGAAAAGAATAACATGTAAGAAAGTTTTAAAGCGAATAAAAGTTGAGCAGCTCTCAGATGTGAACTGTAGACTAAAATACACAAAGATTATTGAAGAAAAAATGAAAGAGTTTGAGAACAGGAATCAAACCTTGGAGATTCAGTGGCAAACTCTGAAGAAAACATTGATTGATTCTGCCAGAGGCATGTGGTGAGGTTGTGTGCAAGGATAAAAAAAATCCGAACTCACTGGTGGACACAGGAAGTTAAAGAGGCATTTAAGGAAAATAAGAAAGCATATCAAAAGTTCCTGGCAAATAAGTTAGCTTGTGCTCTTAGAGGATAGAGAGACAAATGTAAGAAAGCTAAACAGTGTGTAAAACTAGCTAAACAAAAGTCATGGGAGGACTTTGGCAAGAATATAGAAAATAAATATCAAGAAGGTGGCAAAATATTCTGGAGGTTGTTGAAGAAGCTTAGGAATGGAGGAAAGAGTGCTGTAAAAGGAATTAGAGATGATAAAGGTGAAATGAAAACAGGAGAAAAAGATATCCTTGAAGTATGGAGTAATTAATTTGAAAAACTGCTAAATGAAACAAGCAGTGATGACAGCACAGTGATAAAAAACACTGACCAGGCATGCAGTCAGGAATACATATCCATACTTAAAGTAGAAAAAGCCATCAAAGGCTTGAAATGTGGAAAGGCAGCAGGAGTAGATGATATTCGACCAGAAATGCTGAAGTATGGTGGTATAAGAGTCTTACAGTGGCTGCACTGCATAGTTCAGAAAGCCTGGACAGAGGGACGAATTCCCGATGATTGGAGTAGAGCTCTCATAGTACCTATATATAAAAAGGGAAATAAAACTGAATGTGAGAATTACAGAGGTATTTCCCTACTGAGTGTTCCTGGCAAGATCTACGCAAGTATACTTGAGAAACGGTTGAGAAGAATTGTGGAAGAAAAGCTTGGTGAAGAACAAGCTGGATTCAGCCAAATAGAGGCTGTCAGGATCAGATCTTCACTTTACGACAAATAGTCGAGAATGCATGGGAATATAACAGATATCTGTATTTAAGTTTTGTCGATTTGGAAAAGGCATATGACAAGGTGCCAAAAGAGAAGCTATTCAATACGCTGCAGTTATATGGTGTCAATGGGGCATTATATCAAGCAATACTTAGTCTTTATTTGAGTTGTAAGTCAGCAGTTAGAATTGAAGGAAGTACAGGAAGATGGTTTAATGTTAAATCTGGTGTGAGAAAAGGATGTACATTATGAAGGAAAGTGGTATTAAACCTGATATCAAAATTGGAGATGTTAATGTCAGCTCTTTGCTTTATGCGGATGATGTTATACTTCTAAATAAATCCCCTACAAGTCTGCAAGATTCTCTGACTAAATTGAATAGCTGTTGTAATAGATATGGTATGAAGGTCAGCAATAAAAAGACAAAGACAATGAAAATAGGCAGAATCATTGAAAATGTCAACTATGTTGTGAATGGAGAACCTGTGGAACAAGTAAAACATTTCAGCTACTTAGGCACGATTTTTACTGAAGATGGTAAATTAAATATAGAAATAGACAACAGAATCAGCAAAGCTAGTATGGTGGGAAGTCAATTGAATAAATTCATATGCAATAAGAAAGAAATTAGTCGGAACACTAAATTAGCTGTATACAAGACAGTGTTCAAACCAGTTTTAACTTATGGATCTGAGAGCTGGGTCAGAAGTAAACACTTGACTAAAGACTAGAGACCGCAGATATGAGAGTCCTGAGAAAGATTAGAGGCGTGAACAGATGGCATCAATGGCAATATCATATTAAAAATGAGGATATTAGGAAAGAACTTGACATTGTCAGCATCCAGGAATGCATTAGCAGAGCTAATCTCAGGTGGTATGGTCACTTAAATAGAATGGGAGAGGAAAAAGTAGCAAATCAAGTGTTCTCTGCCAGGTTGGCAGGAAAACGACCCAGAGGAAGACCAAGATATAGGTGGATTGATATGGTACAAAGTACCTTAGACGATAGAAATATAAGATCTGATAATGTTGGTGTCTTGACAAGTAACAGACTGATTTGGAGGAAAATTGTAGATAGGAAGTTAGTAATGATGTAATTTTTTCATGTAGTACTGTCATATCCTGTACACCCCTTGAGGGTACATGGCAGGAATTTGATGATGATGATGATGAGTTCACATTTGAGAGCTGCTCAACTTTTATTTGTTTTAAAACTTTCTTACATGTTATTCTTTGCAATATGAAATTCAATTTTATCCTGCTCAAGACTAAATAGTGATCACTTCCAATTTCAAATCCTCTGTACACTCTGTGTCCTGCACCATGGAGAAAACATCACTATGAACCATAACATAGTCGATGAGACTTTTCTTATTTCTTGTCTCTTCTCTTCATGAATTTGTGCACATTTTTATGTTGGAACATGGTGTTAGTAATAACCAGTCCACGTCTTGTGCAGAAATCCAATAGGTATTTGCCATTATTATTAGCTTTGCTCTTTTCTCCAAATTTTCCCAATATATTTTTGTATGTCTGAGAATCATTTCCTACTCTGCTATTTAGATCCCCAACAAAGACCAACTTTTCCTTTTTCATTGTGTCAGTTGCTTTTTCTAAAGCATCAAAGAATTCCTCCACTTCTACCTTAGTAGAACCTTCTGTGGGCACAAATATATACAAATAATATACAAATGTGGGTACAAATAGGTACAAATAAGTCTCATTGTCCAGTTACCCATTCTGATATTTGCCCAAATCACTCTACTTGACACTGACTGCCATTCAAGAAGATGAGCCTCGTATTTTGTGTTGAATACTATGGATACTTCTTCTTTTCCTTGATTGTCATTGCCTGAATATCTGCATAATATAGACATTATGTTGACATACCAAGACAAAGAAGACAGAAACAGGTGAATTTCTTTTAAGCAACAAGTACAAGATGTTATATTGAAATAACGATCAGGGAATAGTAGCTTATTTCACATGAAATATGAGGATAATCAGAAATGGCAGGCACTATCAAGTAGAGTGATGTGTACATATCAGAATGGGAAACTGGATAATGCAACTTATTGTGCCTTAGTCCTAAGAATATTCTACTAATGCAGAAATGGAGGAATTTTTTGAGGCATTATAGAAGGTAGCTGACCCAAAGTAAAAGGAAAAGTTGATCCTGGTTCTTGTAGATCTAAATGGCACAGTAGGAAATGATTCCAAACATATAGAAATGTTTTGGGGAAAATTTAGAGACAGCAAAAAGTTAATAATAATGATAAGTACCTACTACATTTCTATTTGGTATGTTTGGCTAGTCATTATTAGTACCGTGTTCCAACATAACGATGCACACAAATTCACATGAAAAAAAAAAATCAAGAAATAAGATAAGAAAAGTCTCATTGACCATGTTATTATTATTATTCAGGCCTCCATGGAGTCAAAAGACTCATCGTAGGAGGTCCTTTCTAAGAAACAGAAGTCTATTAAGACTCATTGAGGGAGGTCCCTCCTGGGAAACACAAAATCTATCATAATAAATTTAGTTTAATCCTTTATCCAAGTGTGAGTAAACAAAGTTTTCGCCTGAAAGTATCTTCAGGACTGGGGTAAGGTGGTACAACACCGGGCAACTCCTTGCAAAGGTGGAGGAAGTTCACAGCACTCCTGTCTCGGTATCTCCCATAATGCAAAACACATCTCCTTGCGGATATGTATAATGTTCTGCATTAAGGGGAGGACCACTACCCAGACTAGTTTCGACCTTTATTGAGGTGTCTTCAGTGGGAGCCAGGCCTGAGTGGAGATACCAGGCAGAAGCATTAGCAAGGTCATCTCTACCTGTAGGAGTTGCCAAACAGTGTGCCACCTTTTTATTAAATTACTCCGGATTTAGAGAAAGATGTTGAAAGTTTATTTTTCACTTGGTTACACTATAATAAATTTAGTTTAATCCTTTATCCAAGTGTGAGCAAATAAAGTTTGTGCCTGAAAGTATCTTCAGGACTGGGCACCTTTGCAACAAGTTGCCCGGTGGTGTTCTACCACCTACCCCAGTCCTGAAGATACTTTCAGGTGCAAACTTTGTTTGCTCACACTTGGATAAAGGATTAAACTAAATTTATTATAGTCTAACCAAGTGAAAAATAGACTTTCAACAAAGTCTATCATACCACTCCTTAAATGCATCGACCGTTCTCGCTGTCACCACTCCATCAGGCAATGCATTCCACGGTTCAACCACTCCTCACCCTCTTTCTCACAGTTTCCTTTCATAACTTCCAGGGATGGCCCCTTGTCATGACTCCTTCCCGCTATTCAACCAAGCGAAAGAACTCCCCAGTGTCAACCTGTAATCATCTCTCAACAGTTTAAAAGTCTCAATCATTTACCCCTCCTTCTTCTATCCACCACGAACCGCCCTTATGCAATGGCACTATCTTACCTTCCTTCCATTCCATGGATATCTTTCCAGCCAGACTTTCATTGAAAAGCCAGGTCAAGGGCACTCAGTTTCTTAGCACATTCTCTCAAAACTCGTGGTGAAATACCATCCAGTCCCACAGCTTTACTAACATCCAGAGTACTCAGTATGTGGAATACACTCTCCTCCTGCACCTCTAAACCTCGAACCTGCTCTATCCCTCTAGTATTCAAATTGACTCCTCCAGGATGAAATACTCCAATAAAGTGTTCATTGAGCAATTCCACTATGTCCTCTGCATCAGTCACCCTATTCCCATTTTTATCGCCCAATGTCATTCTTCCACAGTCATTTCTCCTCCTACTTGCCACATAGCTAAAAAATTCCGTAGGATTTTCCTTGGATCTTAGTGCCAATCTCTTCTCATATTCCAGTTTTTCCTTCCTCACCATACTAGTCACTCTCCTGGCCTGTGTCTTATATTCTTCATGCATCTTCTCTTCATCTGTCTCCTTATATCTCTTCCATAGCATCTTTTTTGCATGTAGCTCCTGTTTAATATTGTTTGTCATCCACTTTACTCCAAATTGTGTCCTCTTCGTCACTCGTGGAATACAGCCTTACCATTGCTGCTAACAAATATTCCTTCACAATTTCCCAAGCACTAATGATATCCCAGCCGTCCAATTCCTCTCTCCACGAAACTTCCCCAAGTTGATGTCTAAGACTATTATAATCACCTGCTTTATAATTCCACTTACGTTCATGTCTCTTTGATACTCCTGCATGTCTATTCATTTTCCAAGTCAAAACCATATGGTCACTCTCTCCAACTGGTGGGAGAGATGTCATCTCAGTTATTATCAGCTCTTCGCATGCTATAACCAAATCCAAAACTCTTGAACCTCTTGTTCCCTCTGTTACATGTTGCCTAAGGCATTTGTCCCTCAAGAATTCTAGAAATTCCATTCCCCTATTTGCTACATGCATCTTCTTTTCCCCAATCTATACTGCTGTAGTTAAAATCTCCCATAACAATCATTCTTCTTGCACTTGCCATGCTCAACTGTCTCAACATCTCCTGGTCCCCACCCTCTGTGCTCCTGGGTCTGTAGCAACACTCCACTAAATATCCTGTCTTGCCCACCTCCACCTCACACTATATGCTTTCAAAATCATCAGTGTCATAGCCTTCCAAAGCCTCCACTCTTAGAGGACATAGGTCGTCACTTATCATAAGCAGTACTCCGCCACCATGCTTTCCCTTCCTATCCTGCCGAAAAATGCTGTACCCAGCAACTTCTATTCCTGTTATTATATCCTCTTCTGTCAACCACGTCTCTATGATCCCAATAATCTTTGGCCAGGCTGATGCTATCAGTGCCACCAATTCTAGATTACAGATTCTGGTTAACAGGTAGGACCATGCTTACACTTTTCGGGGCCCGATGCACTAGAGTGATAGATAAATAAAAACAATCAATATATACAAAAAACTTTTATTACGTTTATTAAAAAACTTATGCTAAGTAAAGATAATACATATCAAAGAATATATATCAATATTTAATACATATCATTTGATATGTATTAAAGATAATACATATCAAATATGTATTATCAAATATGTATTATATATAACATTTGATATGTATTAAAGATAATACATATCAAATGTTAAACTATTGCTAAGTAAAGACACTACAAATGTTTTTTTACTAAACTTTCTTTCACAAATAATTGATACATTTGTGTAAGTAGTGCACTCAGGGTTTAATCTTGGGGGGGGGGGGAGTTGAGTAGACGATTTCAGAATGTACACTATGCATCGCATACAACCTATGACTGAGCATCTGCAATGATTGCTAATTCATAAGTAGTATAGAAATTGAAGACACGACACAACATAAATAAAAAAAATGAATTTTATTAATTAGGTAAAGATTTTTGGAAAATTTTCTAGTTTTTTTCCTTTTTCTTTGGATGGGCCAGGGCCCCCCCCCCCTCTGGATGCATCACTGGTATCAATAGTATCACCATAATTCAAATTATTCATAACATCATTTTCAATAAATAATAGTGATAAATGTGTCATTTTTTCCTGATGCAAAGAGTTCCGTAAATAATTTTTCACCCTTTTAAGAGCAAAAATTGAACGTTCTCCACTGGCATTACTAATGGGCATTGTTAGAAAAATTTTTAATATTGTTTCCACATTAGGAAATGTTGATCTGAGTCCATTATTTATCAGATTGTACATGTCTACTACATTATAAATATTTTCTTTTATGTATTCCAGAAACTGGATAACTTCATCTTTAAATAAATTTTAGATAAATTTTTCAAAAATCTTGATATCTGGTCATCTAGAAAATTGTGGGGATTATTTTCTGGCCCAAATCCCAGATCCTTGTTTTAAGGAGATTTACAATACATGAGGGTAATATAAATTCTAAAAATTATTTATGACATCAATTAAAACCATAAAAAGAGCAATATAGTAATTCTTTAAACATTTAAAGAAAGATGTTGGAAATTTTTTTTTTTCACTTGGTCAGACTATAATAAATTTAGTTTAATCCTTTATCCAAGTGTAAGCAAACAAAGTTTGCGCCTAAAGTATCTTCAGGACTGAGGCAACTCGTGGTAAAGGTGGACCAAGTTCTTATCACTCGTCTAAGTATCTCCCATAATGCAAAGCACATCTCCTTGCAGACGTGCTATGCATTAAGGGAAGGGCCAATACCTGGACTGGTTTCGACCTTTATTCAGGTCTCTTCAGTGGGAGCCAGAACCAGAAGTGGTGATACTAAGGCAGAAGCAATGGAGAAGTCATTGTTCGCGGTAAAGTAGTTCGCGAACGAAGTAGTTCGCGAAGTAAAGTAGTTCGCGAACTTTACCGCGAACGAAGAGTTCGCGAACTCTTCGTTCGCGGTAAAGTAGCTCAACTAATGGCGAGGCTACGTCAGGAGTACCGAGTTTTAGCAGAAAAAGTGGTAAAATTTCTAATGCCTTTTGTCACAGTGTTGAAAAAGACTTTTCAACACTGGTTTTTCTAAAAAATAAATATAGAAACCGATTGGAAGTCGAACCGGATTTAAAAATAAAGTTATCTTTTCCTCCAAACCTGAAGTTTCTAGTTAACAAACAACAGCATCAAACTTCTCATTAATAAATTACTTGGCTTTAGTTTAATTTCTTTATATTTTTGTAAGAGTAAATGCTTCTTTATTATAATAATAATAAATGAAAACTCTACGAACATTCAAATCTGTTTTATTTTACCAATTGGCGATAAAAATTTTAATGGGTTACGATGAAGTATTAAAATAACCGGGCCATGGAAAAAAAAGTTTGGGAAACCTTGATCTATATGGATCACGTTATGAAGGAAAGTGGTATTAAAGTGATATCAAAATTTTAGATGTTAATCTCAGTTCTTCATTTTATGCAGATAATGTTATACTTTTGAATAAATCCAATACATGCCTGCAGAATTCCCTAACTAAATTGAATAACTGCTATAATAAATTTGGTATAAACGAACTAAAGCCCACAGATAAGAGATTTAAAAGAGAGTTTCAAGAAAGGTTCAGGAAGTGAACAGATTGTATCAGTTGAAGAATCACATTAAAAATTAGTATGTTAGGAATGAAGTTGATATTGTTATCATTCAGGAGTGTGGGAACAAAGTTTATCTCAGATGGTATGGTTATTTAAGCAGAATGAGATAGTAAACGGTAGCTAAACAGCTGTTTGATACCAGGAAAAAGACCTCATCACTTGCCTTAGTATCCCATAATGAATAGCATTATACGTGTCCGTAAGGATATGTGCTTTGCATTATGGGATACTAAGGAAAGTGATGTGAAGCCCTTAGCTTCTATATACGAGTTGCCCCAGTCCTGAAAATATGTCAGGCGCAAACTTTGTTTGCTTACACTTGGATAAAGGATTAAACCAAGTATAATTTCTTGGTATCTTCAATTTATAGCAGAGACATTGTTTATTCAAACCAGACTGTGATAAAACAGAACAGATAAGATTGACTATAGAAATTAGAAATCAGATTTGAAACAAGAAGACAAAAAAAAAAAAAAACATTTTTTGTATTCTTAACTGTTCTTTTTTTAACGTAACTTTTTTTTTTTATAGTTAAGGATCTTAACTGTTTTTTTATAAATAACTTCTCAACTTTGCCACCATTGGAATTCAGCAGTCTAGTTTTCAGTAATGTCAGCCACTATCATAATTTTGATACATAATTTGCATAATCGCCAGCCTGGGTTTTTTTTATTTTTTTATTTTAATGTTGGGCCCATATACAGGAGGTTGGCTGGTCAACCTATAGTATGTTAGTACCGTATATGGGTGATGGCTTGTGAAAGGAGAAACTTGTTTACATTTGATTTGAACGCCTGTATATTGTATTCCTTGGGAAATACACAGGGGAAAGACTGTTCCACAGTACTGCAGCAGCAGGGATGAATGAGGATGGTTGGCCGAGTGGTTAGTGTATCTGCTCTCCAGCCAAAAGGCTGTGGGTTTGAATCCCACTGTGGTCATGGATGTTTGTGATTTTCTGTGAAAATACTAGTGGTGGTGGGCAGTAGATGGCGTTCATGTAGATGATGATGGTAGTTGTGATTCGTTGTAGTTGGTGGATTGAGTGGTGGAGACCGAGAGTTGTAGAGTGGGTGCCCTCCCAGGATGAGTCTTTGGTCTCCCTGGAGGTGTCATGTAATAATAATAATAATAATTAATTAATGGATAACTACATCTTCCTACTGTTTAAAAGTAATTCACTAATATTTTGCCTAAGCTTTATTAGGCAACATCAAAACTGCAAGCAACAAAGCTGTAGCTGATTAGAAAGCAAATCTTACTGGAAGTAAATAAAGCCATCAGGTATGACACTTGTTTGCTAGCTACTACTTAAGAGGCTGGATATTTCAAGATATTAGTCTTTCAAATGGCAAAATAAAACTTATTTTAACTAAGTAATTATACTAATACTGATAATAATGACAGATATAATGAATTTTAAATCTGTCTTTACTGTAGTATATCATATATGGATGGTGAGCATGTTTCTCAGATAGTAAATTTATTTGTACATCATCCTGAAGTGGAGGACTCATCGAGGGAGAGCAGTGCTAACTCACACAATACTTATCACAGCCATTCTTGTACTCATTCACTAACATTGTACTTATGATACCTTCTGACAACTCATTTCACTTATTCCCTATTCTCAAGTGCAAAATCTAGAATCTAGTTTTCACACATATTACCTGATCAAAAATATCCAAATGCCTTCTTATCCATCATGTTAATATGAAAAGCATTAATATGGACTTGCTTGATCCTTTGCTGCTGTGATAGCCTTCTATCTTTTGGGAAGGCTTTTTCACTAGATTTTGGTATGTTGCTGCAGCATTTCCCCTCCATTCTTCCAGAAGAACACTGAGGTTGGTCACTGATGTCAGGCAGTTCAGCCTGGCCTGTAATCAGCATTCCAGTTCATTCCACAGGTGTTCGATGGGGTTGAGATCAGGGCCAGTCAATGTCTTCACCATCCATCTTATTAAACCATTATTCCTGTGCAGATGCAGACCTTGCTTTGTAGATGGGGGAATTGTCGTGCTGATACAGGAAAAGGCCTTCATCTAACTGTTGTCGTAAAACTGAAAGCACAGAAATGTTTAGAATGTGATTATAGGTGCAGCATTAAGATTCCCTGTCAACGGGAACTAGGGATCTCAGCCCGAATCATGAAAAACAGCCCCAGCCAATGATGCCTCCTCTACAAAACTTCACAGTTGGCACCACACATTTGGACAGGTAGCATTCTCCTGTCAAATGACATGATTAATCATGCTTCACAGACTGCCAAATGGTGAAGCATGATTCATCACTTCAGAGAATGCATTTCCAATACTCCAGAGTCCAATAGTGGTGAGCTTTATACCGCTCCACCTAACACATGACATTGCCCTTGGATTGCATTTTAGAAATCATAAAGCTCCATAGGCATAATACATACATACATCTTCAGAGCCCACCTTTCCTAATTGGGTTGTCGGGGCAACAGCTGCAAGAGGAACTTCCAATGGTCACGGTCCTCTGCCACCAAGCTCAGGTGTTCTGGTGTGATTCCCAAATGTGTCCACCCAAGGTTTTGGACATAATCTATCCAGCGAGTCCTTGGCCTTCCATGTGGCCTCCCACCCTCTGGCTTGGCAAAGAGGGCCTGCTGAGGGAGCCTCTCTTGTGGCATTCTTGTGCCCGTACCGATGTAACTGTGATCTCTCAACACAGAGAAGCAGCGGTTGAGTATTGAGGGTTTCCCGAATTGCAGAGCTTCTGACTCAGTTGAGTCTTGTTAGCCCCCCCCCCCCCCCGCAACCCCTCGAAGGAACCTCATTTCAGCCGCTTGGATTCATGTCCGCATTCTTTTGGTCATTACCCAACTCTCATGACCATAGGTGAGGATGGGGACATAGACTGTATTGAAGACAGTCTATGTCTTCAGTACAGTCTTTGCCTTCAGTACAGTCTGGCTTAACTCCCACTTCAATACTACCGAACGGCCAAGCTCCTGCAATATTGAGCTTGCTAAGCCAATTCGAGTATCTAGCTCTGCGTCCCGTTTTCCATCATTCGTGAATATGGACCCAAGGTATTTAAACTTCTCCACCTGCCTCATTGGGACTCCACTTACATGTAGAGTGCACTGGGATGGTTGTCTTGAGACCACAAATGTTTCAGTTTTGGACACACTGATCTTCATTCTGGCATCTGCACAAACAGCTACAAACCTATCCAGGGTTTGCTGGAGGTCATCTGTGGAAGAGCTAAGCAGAACTAGGTCATCTGCAAAAAGCAGACATCCAATGCTACATCTTCCAATTCTGACACACTCACTGTGCCTATCAATCCAGTCCATAAATATTATGAAAAGGAGGGGTTGACAGAACACACACTTTGCAGAGGCCAACGGAGACTGTGAAAGGTTCAGACTTTGTGCTGTTTACCCTGACACAAAACTCTTGGCATTCATACAGGGACTTGATGGCAGCTAATAGTTGGCCATCCACTCCATACTCCTGTACTACTTGCCAAAGCTTATCCCGAGGAACCCGGTCATATGCCTTCACCAAGTCCACAAAACGTGTAGACATTCTTGGCATATTCCCAAGATTTCTCAAAGACTTGCCTTAAAGTGAAGATTTGGTCAGTTGTGCTTCTACCAGGACGAAAGCCACATTGTTCTTTCTGGAACTTTGACTCAACTATGCTCCTGCACTGTCTTTCCAAGCACTTAGCATACACTTTCCCAGGCAGGCTGAGCAGAGAGATGCCACGATAGTTACTGCAATCCTTTTGGTCTCCCTTCTTAAAGACTGGTATTATTATGCCTGTGTGCCATTGCTTTGGTGCCCGCCCAGATATCCAAGCAGCCTGACACACTCGAGTCAGCCAGAGAACACCGTCTCGATTTAAGGCTTTTAGCATTTCGGGCCGAATTTCATCATCGCCAGCAGCCTTGCCCGAATTTAGCAATTTTATTGCTAAATGGACCTCTTCTGCTGTGAGGCTAGTCATTGCCCCGATCTGCACCTCTTGGATGTCCACAACTGCTGGACCACCCGGGGTAAGAAGGCTCTCAAAGTATTCCCTCCATCTGTGGAGGATATCCTTCTCGGTTGTTAAAAGTGCACCATCAGAGGCCTTAATTGCCCTTGCTGTGCACGATTTCCTCCCTCGAAGGCGGTGGATGGTCTGCCAGAATACTTTGTTTGTATTTGCATAGGATGAGTCTAATCTTTCTGCAAAGGATTCCCAAGCCTTCTGCTTTGCTGTCTTTACTGCCTCAGCAGTAGCTTTTCGTGCCTCAGCATACCGCAAACGCATCTCAGGTGACCTGACCCTAAGCCATGTTAGGTAGGACTCCTTTTTTGCCCAGACAGTTTTTTGGACTTCTTGGTTCCACCAAAGTGTCCTTTTCTCACTGCCCGTTGTCACGCCGAGCTGCTTTCTGCCACAGCATGAGAGTGCAGAGGCAGTGACAGCTGTTCTTCTGAACAGCTTCCACTCCTCCTCAACATCTGCAGTATGCTTGGGAATCTCTTTGAACCTGGAGGAATTGTCATCTGTAAATTTCTTCCTTACAGCGTCATTTTCCAATGTCTCCCATTTCATGCGGTATAGCTGCTTAGGCCTACCAGCGTTGATGGTAGCATCTGGTTTCTGAAGCCATAGAGTGCACACAACAAGGTGGTGGTCGGATGACAGTTCTGCTCCTCTTCTCACATGAATGTCCAACACTCAGAAAAATAGGTCTGCTGAGACTATAAAGAAGTCAATCAGAGACCTTTGTTCTAGTGTATCCCTGTACCAGGTATACTTATGGACTTCTCGGTGCTGGAAGAAGGTATGGACAAGCTGTTAGTACAGCAGAAGTCCAATAATTTCAACCCATTCGTGTTAAGGTCAGGGGCACTGTTCCTCCCAACCACACCCCTCCCTGTCTGGTCATCTGTTTCAACATGTGCATTGAAGTCACCCATTAGTAGGATTGATTCCATGTCTTCCACCCTGTCAAAAGCAGCATCCACTTCCTCTAGGAAGGCAGAGTATTCTGACTCCAGATTAGGTGCATAGGCTTGCACCACAGCCAAATCATGGTTTTTCATCTGAAGCCTTAACACACATACCCATCCCCCTAATGGGATCCACTCAGCAACACAGTCTGACAGCTGGGGGCTTGTGAGTATCCCCACACCCGCCTGAGCAGACATTGTCGCTCAGGCGGGTGTGGGGATACTCACAACTCGACAGTTCCAGAGCCTCTCCTCTTGGTCGAAGAAAGCCTGACTAAGTCTAGCCAGTAGCGCTTGGCTTCCTCGACCAGTTCCAACTCCTTCCCTGTCAGAGAGAGAGAAGATGTTCTAGTTGCCTAAAGCCATAGTCTGGTGCCGTTGTCATTGCATTTCCGTCCTTTTGCAGAACCATTTCTTTGCGCTGCCTCTAAATACCTCCCCAAATGGGTAGCGGGCGCATTGATGGAGTTTCCTCTAGCAGAGTGCTAAGGAGTGGTGTCTAAGGGAGACTGTAACATATTTTTCAAATGGGTCCCTCTGCCTAAAACCTGAATGCGTCCCTTGGTAACCCGTGCGACGGACGATGCGGTATGAACATTTTTTGATGGCCTGATCATGTTACAGTGTTTAATAATGTCCTGTTAGCACAAGACAAAGTGGCACAGCAAAATAGGAAAGATTCCCCTCGAATACTTTAATAGCATTCAGGGGAAGGAGCAAGAAGAGAAGAAAGAAAGAAGCAAGGGAGGAAGAGGAGGGACCAGTCTACAGATAATATAACGATGTATATTACATGAAGTAAGGCATGATCCAGCATCAGGTACCTCGGGTTTGCCATACCCGTACTCACTAAAGTGAGCCCCTGAGGAATAATACTAGATAATACTACAACTAATAATACCTGAGGAATAGGCATAATACTATGCTAAAAGAAATTCACTATAGCAAACTATCTGTTATCACTATTTCTGTGATATCTAAGAGTTTACTGTAGTGAGAATTCACTTATATGCACATTTAAAATTTTCTTGCTCTTTTTTTTTTTTTTTTTTTTTGTGAATGATGTTCAGTATAATTAAGAGATATAGCTTTGTGGGCTGGTCTCTTATACTTCTGAGGGTTTATCTTCCTCCCCCCCCCCCCCAAAAGATTAGAATGCATTTTTCATAAAAAATGGATTCTGTGACATGAATGGAATGTGACAACATAAGTGAAAAAATTGTATTATCATTTGATTCTCACTGTAGTAAACTTATGGGAACTACAGGAATAGTTTCTTATAGTGGGCAGTTTGTTACAATGAATTTCCTTTAGTAGCATTGTGCTATAGGGCTATTGGGAATTGTAAGTAGTTTATTACAACTCTGTTTGCTATGGTGAGGGTTAACGGGATAAGAGTTTAGTAATTTATAATAGAGTGACCACTGTGTTGTCACTGTCAAATGTGAAATAAAACATTAAAAAATGTAGAATAAAGTAAAGTAGAATAATGTAGAATAAAAGGGGTGCTTAAGGGTCAAAGCTGTATAACTGAGAGGAGACCTCCACATAGCCTTTAAAGGAATGCGGAGAACCGACCAGGGCTTCTGACCTAATGTCCAATCCTCACCTTCTCGTGGTGCACCCTGTTGGGTATCTACTTTGATACTGAACGAACGAGGATGGGCTGGCAATTTGGGATTTAGCCGACCAAATTGTATTCTTATTGGTTAAACCAAAATAAAAAATGATGGTACAACATGACAAAATTTCATGCCGGCTGGGGCGTCGCCCAGTTAAACAAGGCCCCCGTTGTTTTCGCCAGGGAACCAGGGCGAACAGCGAAAAGTCAGCTACTGGAACAAATCTGAAAACAAACCCCAACTCAACATCACCAGAGTTAAAGATCGGTACTATCAACGTAAGAAGCCTGAATGGCAAAGAAATGGAGCTAGCTGAGGAATTAGATAAGTACCAGATCGACATAATAGGGGTGACTGAAACAAAAAAAGACCAAAACTGATGAGATCTTTCTGAGCAATAAATACAAAATGTTATATTCAGGCAATAACAATCAAGGAAAAGAAGGAGTAGCCATAGTATTCAACACAAAATACGAGGCTAATCTTCTTGAATGGCAGTCTGCCTCAAGTAGAGTAATGTGGGCAAATATGAGAATGGGGAACTGGACAATGAGACTTATTTGTGCCTATGGTCCCACAGAAGGTTCTACTAAGGTAGAAGTTGAGGAATTTTTTGAGGCTTTAGAAAAAGCAACTGACACAATGAAAAAGGAAAAGTTGGTCCTTGTTGGGGATCTAAATAGTAGAGTAGGAAATGATTGTGAGACATACAAAAATATTTTGGGAAAATTTGGAGAAAAGAGCAAAGCCAATAATAATAATGGCAAATATCTGTTGGATTTCTGCTGAGGACATGGACTGGTTATTACGAACACCATGTTCCAACATAAAAATATGCACAAATTCACATGGAGAGAAGAGGCTAGGAATAAGAAAAGTCTCATTGACTATGTTATTGTTGATAGTGATGTTTTCTCCCTGGTGCAGGACACCAGAGTGTACAGAGGATTTGAAATTGGAAGTGATCACTATTTAGTCTTGAGCAGGATAAAATTGAATTTCATATTGAAAAGAATAACATGTAAGAAAGTTTTAAAGCGAATAAAAGTTGAGCAGCTCTCAGATGTAAACTGTAGACTAAAATACAGAAATATTATTGAAAAGAAAATGAAAGAGTTTGAGAACAGGAATCAAACCTTGGAGATTCAGTGGCAAACTCTGAAGGAAACATTGATTGATTCTGCCAGAGATGCATGTGGTGAGGTTGTGTGCAAAGATAAAAAAATCAGAACTCCCTGGTGGACACAGGAAGTTAAAGAGGCAGTGAAGGAAAAGAAGAAAGCAAATCAAAAGTTCCTGGCAAATAAGTCAGCTTTTACTCTTACAGAATACAGAGACAAATGTAAGAAAGCTAAACAGTGTGTAAAACTAGCTAAACAAAAGTCATGGGAGGACTTTGGCAAGAATATAGAAAATAAATATCAAGAAGGTGGCAAAATATTCTGGAGGTTGTTGAAGAAGCTTAGGAATGGAGGAAAGAGTGCTGTAAAAGGAATTAGAGATGATAAAGGTGAAATGAAAACAGGAGAAAAAGATATCCTTGAAGTATGGAGTAATTACTTTGAAAAACTGCTAAATGAAACAAGCAGTGATGACAGCACAGTGATAAAAAACACTGACCAGGCATGCAGTCAGGAATACATATCCATACTTAAAGTAGAAAAAGCCATCAAAGGCTTGAAATGTGGAAAGGCAGCAGGAGTAGATGATATTCGACCAGAAATGCTGAAGTATGGTGGTATAAGAGTCTTACAGTGGCTGCACTGCATAGTTCAGAAAGCCTGGACAGAGGGACGAATTCCCGATGATTGGAGTAGAGCTCTCATAGTACCTATATATAAAAAGGGAAATAAAACTGAATGTGAGAATTACAGAGGTATTTCCCTACTGAGTGTTCCTGGCAAGATCTATGCAAGTATACTTGAGAAACGGTTGAGAAGAATTGTGGAAGAAAAGCTTGGTGAAGAACAAGCTGGATTCAGGCCAAATAGAGGCTGTCAGGATCAGATCTTCACTTTACGACAAATAGTCGAGAAAGCATGGGAATATAACAGATATCTGTATTTAAGTTTTGTCGATTTGGAAAAGGCATATGACAAGGTGCCAAGAGAGAAGCTATTCAATACGCTGCAGTTATATGGTGTCAATGGGGCATTATATCAAGCAATACTTAGTCTTTATTTGAGTTGTAAGTCAGCAGTTAGAATTGAAGGAAGTACAGGAAGATGGTTTAATTTTAAATCTGGTGTGAGACAAGGATGTACATTATCCCCTCTGTTATTCATTATCTATATGGATCACATTATGAAGGAAAATGGTATTAAACATGATATCAAAATTGGAGATGTTAATGTCAGCTCTTTGCTTTATGCGGATGATGTTATACTTCTAAATAAATCCGCTACAAGTCTGCAAGATTCTCTGACTAAATTGAATAGCTGTTGTAATAGATATGGTATGAAGGTCAGCAATAAAAAGACAAAGACAATGAAAATAGGCAGAATCATTGAAAATGTCAACTGTGTTGTGAATGGAGAACCTGTGGAACAAGTAAAACATTTCAGCTACTTAGGCACAATTTTTACTGAAGATGGTAAACTAAATATAGAAATAGACAACAGAATCAGCAAAGCTGGTATCGTGGGAAGTCAATTGAATAAATTCATATGGAATAAGAAAGAAATTAGTTGGAACACTAAATTAGCTGTATACAAGACTGTGTTCAAACCAATTTTAACTTATGGATCTGAGAGCTGGGTCAGAAGTAAAACACTTGACCAAAGACTAGAGACCGCAGATATGAGAGTCCTGAGAAAGATTAGAGGCGTGAACAGATGGCATCAATGGCAATATCATATTAAAAATGAGGATATTAGGAGAGAACTTGACATTGTCAGCATCCAGGAATGCGTTAGCATAGCTAATCTCAGATGGTATGGTCACTTAAATAGAATGGGAGAGGAAAGATTAGCAAAACAAGTGTTCTCTGCCAGGTTGGCAGGAAAACGACCCAGAGGAAGACCGAGATATAGGTGGATTGATACGGTACAAAGTGCCTTAGACGATAGAAATATAAGATCTGATAATGTTGGAGTCTTGACAAGTAACAGACTGATTTGGAGGAAAATTGTAGATAGGAAGTTAGTAATGATGTAATTTTTTCATGTAGTACTGTCATATCCTGTACACCCCTTGAGGGTACATGGCAGGAATTTGATGATGATGATGATGAATAAAGTAAAGATGGAATAATGGAATATTTCCCTACTAAAGACCTGAGTTATAAAGAATGAACTTTAAGAAACAAAAGTATGCTTCTGTGGATTACAAATGCAATACTTCTTAACTTTGTGGAAGAATGAAAGAAATAAAGCTAGGAAAAAAAAGAAGGCTATAAGGAAAGGAACAATATCAGAGACTAAAAAGATTAAGGAAGATTGCGGGAAAAAAAAAACTGGATGGAAGAAATACGTAAAGAAGTTGAACATAAAAACAGGAGGAGGTGATTAAGTCAATTTATCAGGAGTGAAAGAAGTACATGAATTTTACAAAAATGTAGTATTAGAAGCAGTGGTTTATTTTGGGGGGGAAGGTACAGTGCACCAGCACTTCCATTAACGGTGGCACATGACATTCGAATGTAGTATGCTTTAATTTGCAACTTTTCTTTCTATTATAGATTAGAAGTATTAAAAAGTTGTACAGTGCTGTATAACTTTTTAATACTTAAGTATGTATGGCTCAGCCAGATTAGTTAAAATTGTCTCTCTCTCGAGTGAAGTACTGAAGTCCTCCAGAAGATGACATACGGTAAGGCAAGTGTTAGCATTCACACATGTGCATAGGGCGTACTTACACTTTTCCTGAGGCAGGTGGAGTCCAAGACACTAGAGTGCTCTAGGGCCTCTCCTCATTGTTTGGGGACCTTAAATTGACCCTAATTTTTTTTGGGGGGGGAAAGCATATGTAAGTGATCTGTCTTCAGCAGATAAAAATATATAAGATAACCAGGAAAAAGGAACTTCCTGATCAATTGGCACATACTACTAAGTCCCTGCTCTGGGGGGGGGGGGCTAAACATGACAACTGCCACCACTGCAGGCCTCAATAAGCAGGGTTGTGGTGATGATAATAATTATCATTTGCCACCTATTAAGTCTTGGCATTTCTATGGGAATGCTTACTGATATTGCTAGAGTTCCTTTGTGGAAATGGTTACAAATCGACAAAGGTGGGGGTTAAACAACTTATTGGGAGAGGACTGTATGCCTCACATCACTGGATATAGTTTTAGATATGTCTATACTTTAGGCTTATGTTACCATAACATTCTTTTAATGAAATGGATTGAAACTGTTTATTAGCCTAAAATTTATGAAAGACATCACAACTAATATTTGATTAGTTGTTTTTATTTAACAATTAGTATATTTAACAGCTAAAATATTAGTTGTTTAATCTTTTAATAAACCTACCAAATCTTAGCAGTAACAAAAGCATATTTGAAAAGGAAAAAAAAGACTAATAGTGGTGAGCATGCACAGTTTCATATTTTATTATGTTGGCTGACCATGTGATGAGAAAAGCAACCTAGATCTACTTGTCAGGTTTTTGATGAAAGATGACCAAACCCAATGCAGGATAATAGCTTGTTTCTTATTGCATGGATCATTGATATGAGTTCTTTGAATGCTCTGATGGCCATAGTACTTGAAGTTTTGGATCTATTGTATGTGCTGCTAGTGGTCATTTGTTTTTTTTTCCTTCCCATCCTTGATGTGCTCTGATATGCATATTTCTCTTGATGGACCCATCTGTCACAATAGCAAATTCTACATGAACTTGATCTTGTATACTCCTGATTTTTTGAGTGCTGAATGGGAAGATCGTGGAGGTTGAACAAGACTTGAGGTATTATTTACCAAGGAGAAAGCAACTTTTATTCCTAGGTGACATAACATCCTTACTATGTTATCCATGACAAACTGTATCTTTGGAAGGAATATAGCTCCTTTATATTCTTGTTTTTTCTGTCTGGTTTTGTTTCAAGGAGACTCCTAGACAACCTGCTAAACAAGATCTCAAATTTCCTTTCACCTCCAAAATTCTCATTCACCCATAAAAAAAAAAGTATACAACATCACTTATTCATGTGGAATTTGCATTTGTTTTGTGGAACAAAAAAGAGAGAGAGAAATACATATCAGAGCACATCAAGGATGCAGGGAAAAAAAAAAAGACTGGTAGCATATAAAAATGACCTATATTGACTATAATTTCTTTGTCAGAACATTCAAATAGTCATTAGAAATGTTTAAAAAAAAAAGTGTAACAAGAAATAAAGGTACAATCCTGTATGAGACTTGGTCAGCATTCATCAAAAACGTGTAGATCTTGGACATTCTTCTCATCATGTAGCTAGTTGTCATAATACAACATTAATCACGCATGCTTACCACAGTTAGTCGTTTTTCAGATATTAATTTGCTTCTTGTTTAACTTAGTCATTGATTGTATTTTTTATTTCTCACCCTGATAGTGTGCTGTAATGTATATGAAACTAGTAGAGGTTTAAACTTAATGTTCTCCATCCACAGAAGCAATATTTAATAAAGTTCTCTAATTATCATGTTTATATCCATTTCATTTAAATAATGGATCTAGGTTAAAATGGGAGTTACAGTTGAGAGATGGTATAGGTTGGATAAGTTACAAACCCAGAAATGAATTGGATCATTTTGTTTACACCAAGATATCCAAAGTAAAGGGGAAGAATTCCCTTATATAGCTGATTTGTCCCAAAATCATTGGTAGCATAATGGGATGATTAGAATGATATACTGATGGGAATAAAGATAAGGGAACGATGTTTTCTCTGAAGGTGGGAAGGGCAGTCTCTCAGTGGAATCTAGGGATAATAATAATACTAATATTAATAATTTTGGCTTATTAGTAATATACAGCCATGTCCTAATACAACTTTACTTTAAAAACAGAAACAAACAAAGTTAATGTTGGCATACAGACCAGTGAAATAAAGAATGTTGAATATGTTGTTGATCCTGTTCCTGCCAGAAGAATCTGCCTTCCAATGCATTTCAGGTGAGTAATTTTGTTTTCCCAAATTAATGTGATTGAAATTATTAAAAACAATGCATATGTAACAGGTAAACATTGGTATTGATTCATTCTTGCTATTTTTGGTTTCAAATACTCCTCATACCCAGAGATGAAAAGATTAGCAAATAAGTGATGACAAGAGGCCATCCCTGGAAGTTATGAAAGGAAACTCTGAGCAAGAGGGTGAGGAGTGGTTTCTTTGCATGGAGGGTGGTTGAACAATGGAATGCATTGCCTGATGGAGTGGTGAGAGCGAGAACGGTCAATGAGTTTAAGGAGTGGTATGATAGACTTTGTGTTTCTTAGGGCGGACCTCCCCTTGATGAGTCTTGATAGACTTTGTGTTTCTTAGGAAGGACCTCCCACGATGAGGCTTTTGACTCCATGGAGGCCTGAATAATAATAATAATAAAAAGTCGCTGATCTTCTCCCATGCTATTTAACTTACCATACCATCTTGTGGTCCACCTATTGATGATATTTTTCCCAGGGGAGAAGGGTAAGAAAATTGAATTTATATATCTGCTAAGAGATAATTACCTGAGACAGCATGTAATGGAGGCAGGGTGACACAAGGTTTGTGTATATTGGATCTGGTTATAGCATTAGAGAACTTAACAGTAACCAATCTTACTATGCTGCCTCTGCTTGGTGAAAGGAATCATTGCAGTCTTGATCTGGGAGATGGCTAGACATGCAGATTTTTCTTTTGAGAAGAAGTATATTTGAAATTGCAAAGCAGGTGATTATGGCAAGCTGAGCAGTCAGCTGGCAGCAGTACCATGGCAAAAGAATTTGGAGGGGAGAAATGTTGGCAATTCATGGAAGATGGTCAAGGCGTGTTGTGTGTGTGAAGAAAGCAGTATTGGACTGTATACCCATAGTCAAGAGGATAAATCAGGTAGGAGTTAGATGGATGAATATCATCATTAAGCAGGAATTGCAGAAAGAAAGAAAAAGTTTTGGAGGGAATAGAATATAAAGAAATCCACATGCAATGCTAGGAACAGCAAAGAACAAAAGACATCTGTAGTAAGGAAGGCTTTCCAAGCCAATTTGGAGTCAGCTGATAAGGCCAAATCTCAAATAGTTCTTTTGCTATGTGACAAGTAAAAGGAAGAATGACTTTAACAAGTTCTGATGGTAGGGAGTTAACAGAACCAAACCAAATAGTTGAGTTACTATGTGATCATTTTGCAAGGGTGTATCATTGCACTGGTGATACTGCATTAACAAAACTTGACTGATGGGAGAATAGAAGTAGAATGAAGTTTTAGTTCTGGGAAGGTTCAGTGGAGCAGAAAGAGGGCAAAGTAGTTCCACTGCATAAAGGAGGCTCCAAGACAAGTAGCAAATTATAGGCCAATCACTATTGCAGGAGTGGTGGTTAAGGTATTGGAGAAGTCAGTAAAAGACAGAATTCAGGACTGGTTGGACAAGAATATGATACTTTATATGGAGCAACATGGTCTTGTGAAGGATAAGTCTTGCCTTAGTAATTTGCTTACTTTTTATAATACAGTGAGGCCGACTTGGTTGGCTGAATGGTTAGCATATCTTCTCTCCAGCCAAAAGGCTGTGGGTTTGAATCCCACCGTGGGCATGGATGTTTGTGATTGTCTCTGTAAATACTAGTGGTGGTGGCAGTAGATGGCTTTGGTGTAGTTGTGGTTAGTTGTAGTTGGTGGATTGAGTGATGGAGACAGAGTTGTAGAATAGGTGCCCTTCCTCGATGAGTCTTTGGACTCCCTGGAGGTGTTGTAATAATAAGAATAATAAAGGAAATGGCTACTCGATCATGCTGCTGGACTTTTCAAAGGCATTTGACAGGATTCCACATCTAGCACTGTTGCATAAATTGCAGCAAATGGGAATGGATAAAAGCTGGTGATTTGGATTAGAGGGTGCTGACGGACAGGTATGAAAAGTGGTTTATGGAGGAGTTGAGCCTAGGAGAAGGCAAGCAACTTGTGTACAACAGGACTCAGTACTTTGTAATCTGCTGTTTAATATGCATCAGTGATACAGCAAATGATTTGAGGGGATATATACAGTTGTTTGCTGATGATGTAAAGCTGGGAAAGGTGATAGTAAACATGATGTAGAAATTCCTACAGAATGACTTAAATAGACTGGCAAAGGGGCAAATTTAAATAGCTGTCAGTAACATGATCAGGTGTAAGGTGATGTACTTTGCAAGGAAGAAGAGATCGCAAGCTGTGTGCTGTATTCATGAAACTGAACTGCAGGAAATTGATCAGCCATGGGTTTGGAAATGATTATGGACAGGGAGCTGAGGGCACATTGCAAAGATAACCAAAATAGCACATCAGATTGTGGTTGTTGAATGCTTTAATAAGACCATCTGCACTACTGCCCATAGATCTGGTTAATGGATTCAATGGAGATGAAGATATAAAGGAGAGAATCCAGAGGTGAGTGACAAAGATTGTGGCAGGTGTATGGAATGCTCCCTTTCAGAATAGGTTGAAGGTCTTAGGCCATTTGAAAGAAGCATGTAAGTTGCTAAAAAAGATTTTATGAGATTGACACTGAAGACTTTTTTTTTCAGTACATGGTAGGAAGAGAGAGAGAGAGAGAAAAAAAAAAACAAGGGATCATCCGTGGAAATTGTATAAAAGAGTGTGGATAGAAGGACATTGTGACCAGATTTTTTGCATTGAGGTGGTGAATGGATGGAATGGGTTGCAAGAAGTTATTGTGAGTACTTTGTTAGTGAATGAGTTCAAGGAGAGATATGATAAGTATTGTATGAATAATTCTTCTTACTCCATGGAGATACCTGTATAATAATATGACTTCACAACCAGTGCAGTTTGATCCCGTAGATCACTCCTCGATCTCCCATCCTCTTTACCTCTTTCAAAAAACTCTGTATCCCACCGTTGCCTACCAAATTTTAGAATCTTACACTTTGCAACATTAAATTGATTATTCCACTTGCTTTCCCTCATACTAGCTATTCATATCCTCTTGGCCACAACATCTGCTTGGCTAATTTCATTCTTCCCAATTTTGCATCATCTGAGAAGAGTTGCATATCACCATGTACAAGTTAAATAACAGTGGTCCCCCAAAACAGACATCTGGCACTAGTAACTCTCCTCTTTTGGGATACTGCACCCCCCATCCTCCATACACAACTTGGTGATGCCAGTCAATCACCTAAATCACTAATCTCATCCATCCACTCTAGTTACTAGTTACACTCTAGTTGCCCATAGATCTGGTTAGTGAATTCAATGGAGATGAAAATATAAAGGAGAGAATCCAGAGGTGAGTGACAAAGATTGTGGCAGGTGTATGGAATGCTCCCTTTCAGAATAGGTTGAAGGTCTGAGGCCATATGAAAGAAGATTGTAAGTTGCTAAAAAAGATTTCTAACCTCAGCCTTATCACCACCTTTCTGAAGTGAAACAATTTTACCCTCTTTCCATTTGCTGTGACTTGTATTATTGCAAGCCTTGTTAAACAAGTATGCTAAGGCTGCCATTAACTCCTTGGAACATTCCCTTAAGATATGTGGTAATATGTCATAAAGTCCTGTTGTGTTATTGACATCATGTTTAATTTAATTCCTTGTTTGTCTCTTGCTAGCTCATCAGTAGTCCATCCTGTTCCTTTCTTCTTGAGCTTCTCATGATATCACACTGATGATTATAGCGAAATACCCGATAAATTGCTTATTGAATAAATACCTCAATTATGTCCTCTGCAGCAGCTATCAATTTACCATTTTTGTCCATAACATCATTTTACCATAATTATTCTTGCTTATACTTGCAATATATTTATATATAAACTAAAATTTTTCCTTATTATTTCATTATTTTTATGTTCCCTGAAGATGGTAATGAAATATAGGAAGTATTAATTAAAGTTTTTAAATTAATATAATATATACGTTGTCTTTTCCTAAAAATTGACAGTTGAAATTTTTCTTGGCCTGATTTGATAACTTCTGCTCATATTTGCCAGCTTGGTTGCCTGAGTGGTTAGTATATCTGCTTCTCCACCAACAGACTGTGGGTTCAAATCCCATTATGGGCATAGATGTTTGTGATATCTTTAGGTGAGAGATGAATGTCATTGTCCAGTATGAGATCACCATCCCAATTATTGGAATCATGAAGTGTTTTGAAAAGGTTCCATGTTTGGTCTTTAGAGCAGGGTTTCTGGAGTATATGAAAAATAAATAAAAATACAAAAAAAATTAAATTAATAAAATAGAAAAATATTTTTAGCCTACCCACAGTACAAATGTACTATAGGTTTGCAAAAACTTTTTGTGGGTGTGAGAGCCACATAAAAATATTGCACTTTTGCTGTCTTTACTGACTCACCTTGCTGGCATACTCTTTATACTCTTCATGCAGCTGATTACCATCATTCAACTTGTGTTGCCTCCATAGCAACTTTTCTTTTTCAGATTTCATGCTTAATCATCTCATTCATTTATTTGATACCTACCTTATTTAACCTTTTGACCTTTGAAATACATTCACACATTGATGCTGCTGAATATCTCTTAGTAAGTGCCTAAGCAGTGTTTATCTCCTTTCTGTTTGACTCCTTATTTCATGCTATAGTTCCAGGTTGTCTCCTAAGCTTGATGATTATGAGATGATTCACCAGACCATCCTTGAAGTTCCACGTGTATTCTTTCCTCACCACCCCGTATTATAAGATGTTGCTTACTGCAACATCTTACTAAATATCTCTCTTCCTGTCAACCTCCACCTCATGCTATGCTACCTAAAAACCACTATCATTATTTCTCCCTTGCCTCTCTACCTTGTGTGGAAATAATTCACCTACTATAATCAGTAATATTCCCTCCCCTTCACTTTTTGCCCTTTCTATCTTCACAAAAAACATCATACCCTCCCATTTCTATTCCTGTCAGGATATCATCCTCATCAAACTGTGATTCACTTATTCAAACTATTTTTGGATAAATAAACTCAATCAGTGGAACAACTTTATATCAGATGCTTCTGCTATTTGCAAATAAACATGGCAGTTCACTTTTAGGTCTATAACCAATACCTGTTAGATGTGATTTTTTCACATCTGCTCATGCCCAATCACCTTTGTCATTACTTATCCCATATATCTCCCCCACAGCTATTCCCCTTACACCCCAGGTCATCACATTTCTATGCTGACCATTCCTGTACACATCCATTACTGCTTCCAACATCCATTCTCCTTATGCTTTGCCTCCCTCCCTCCCTCCTGTTTTCATGTCTGTCTTATATTCCTATTCTCTCATCTCTCACACTACTATTCTCTCCATTCACACATACCTTAGTCTCACTTTTTCTGTTCTCCTGATCAGAGTAAGTAAGAGGTGATGTTCACATCTTACTTCCTTTGATTCTTTTGTTGCCATCACTCATTACCCTTCCTTCTATCAACTGTCTCTCCATTTGACCCAACCCATTTTAAATCCATTTAAATGCAATCCATCACTATTGTACAAATCTATCCTTCCCCCAAATGCATTCCACACATTAACAAACTTCATTCCTTTCTCGTCACACAACTCTGTCAATATACCATTAATGATTCTTGCTTGCTATCTCAACTCATCATCATATCTTGGAAAACTGACAACCTTTCTTTTCTAAATTACTTAGGGAATTGAACAATGTAGATCCGAATATAAATTAAATTATACTTTAATAAATATTTCCGATATTTCGGCAACGTCACGTTGCCATTTTCAAAAGGAACTTACAAAAAGGCACGTGCATGCAGGCACTACAACACAGTAACTGAGAATGAAGGTATGAAGCTATCGTTCTCCTAGAAGTTCTGATGCTGCCCTCTAGCGGGCTAAGTAGGTGTTCTTGGCCGTTGGGCTGAAGGTCTGCTGATGTATGCCCCCCAAATTTGAGGCAGTCGCATACAACCAAATTTGTTGAGGTTTGGGGAGTTTCTTATGGCTGAGGCTGATTCCATAAATAGTCTTTCGAATTTGTATTTGCTACGTTGTATTACTGTAGCTTTCTTCCACCGTATTCTGTGGCGTGTATCCAGAGCATGGTCTGCAAGACCAGAATGGCTGTACTTGTGACACCGGATGTAGTCCTTGTGTTCAGAAATTCTGATATTCGCTGTCCTGCCTGTTTGGCCAAAGTACGACAGTTTACAACTGCAAGGGACCTGGTATACACCAGGTAGGTCTAGGGGAAGCGGTTGGTCTTTGGTGGAGCGGATAAGGGATGCCAATTTTCTATAAGGCCTGTAACAGGAGGTGAGGTCATGTTTTTTTAAAATTTTGGTAATTTTTCCCGATTTGCCTCGGATGTAGGGAATGGTGATGGATTTAGAGTAATCTTTGTTGGGGGGGGGGGCTGTGGTTTGTAGGTTTTAATATTTTTTGGATTTTTTTTGGGGGGGTAGCCATTGGCTGGAAAGTATTGAAGATGTGATTTAATTCAGTGTTTAGGGCCATGTTGTTAGAACAGATTAGTTTTGCCCTGTTGTATAGTGTTTTTACCACTCCATATTGTTGTGAGGGGGGGGGGTGAGATTGTTGGTGAATGTATCTGCCTGTATGGGTGGGTTTTCTATAAACTGAGAAAACCAAGGTTCCATCAGGCTGGCAGGTGTCTAGGAAAGGGAGGCTGTTGTTTTCCTCTTTTTCCAGGATGAACTTGATTCTGGAGTGTTGGTTGTTTAAGTGTGTGAGGAAGGAGAGGAGTGTTTCAGAGTCATGTGGCCAAATAGCGAACACATCATCAACGTAGCGGAGCCATATGGTTGGTTTTTGTGGGACAGAGGCTAAGGCTTTTTCTTCAAAGGTCTCCATAAAGAAATTGGCCAAGGGTGGGAAGAGTGGTGAACCCATGGCTGTCCCCTCTATTTGTTTGTAGAATTTTCCCTGCCAAACGAAATAGCCTGAGTTCATTGTGAACTGAAATAGGGCTGAGATATCGGGAGAAAATTTAGCTTGGATTAGCTCTAAAGTTTCCTTGAGTGGGACATTTGTGAATAAGGAGGAGATGTCAAAGCTGACCATTATGTCAGTATGTTGGAGTGTAAGGTTTTCTATGCTGACTTTGAAGTGGGCTGAGTTTTTTATGTGTGATGGTGTGTTGCCAGTATAGTGTGTGAGCTCTTTGGCCAAATGTTTAGCTAATTTGTATGTGGGGGAATCAATGCCACCCACTATGGGATGTAATGGCACATTTTCTTTATGTATTTTTGTGAGTCCGTAAATACGGGGAGGTATAGAGTTAAACGGCTTTAATCTGTTGGTAACTTCTACCTACTTAGCCTGCTAGAGGGCACCATCAGGACTTCTAGGAGAATGATAGCTTCATACCTTCATTCTCAGTTACTGGGTTGTAGTGCCTGCATGCACGTGCCTTTTTGTAAGTTCCTTTTGAAAATGGCAACATGACGTTGCCGAAATATCGGAAATATTTATTAAAGTATAATTTAATTTATATTCGGATCTACGTTGTTCAATTCCCTAAGTGATTTAGAAATGCATAACCAACGTATAAGCCTGTCTACGAGAATTGACAACCTTTCTTTTTATGCTTATCTTTCATCAATAACCTCACATTCTTCCTCTGTCCAACCAAATTATATGTTCAACAGTAACTGCCACTAGCTGTTTTGTTCATTTACTTCTCACATCCAAAGCATCAATCTTGTTCATTCCTCCTGGAAAACTGACGTTGTGGGCTATTCACCACACCTTTAATAACGGAATCTCTGTACATTACCATTCTAGAGTCATTTGTTTCTTTTGCTCTACTTTTCTTCATTCTATCCTTTTGGAATCTTGCACCCAAACATTCACACTCATTCTTTCCTCAGTCTTGCTCACTTTTATTTCATCATTCATAGTTTTTATCTCCAGTTGGGCTTGCAGAGACTGATGGAATGAAAGTCTCTTTTGCATATATTTATAACTCACAGTCCAATAAAATATTGCACTTTCTACAGACCCAGATCTCTCTTTTTTCCTGTTCAGCCTCTTCACAAATATCTTGCACATCTCACATACATACTATGCTCACAATACCAAACCATTTTCACAAAAATCTATGCCATTAATCACATTTGATCTTCATGTGGTGAAATGTCCTGATATTGTTTGTACTGCCATTTTGTTGTTGTTCAATGCAAGCTGCAGATTTCAGGAAAATGTTGCAATCACATATTTGAGCTAAGCTTCAAAAATAAATAACACAATGCAAACAATATTGCCAATTATTATATAAAACGATGTTAGATGTTAATAAGACTGTGGGAATGGATTACAGATCACCATGTATTTTTAAAGAATGTGCAAAAGAGTTAACCATGCCCTTCAACCTGGTTATTTAATGCAAGTTTTGCGGTGGGGAAGGTTCCTAAGAGGTGGAAAGAAGGCAAAATAATACCTCTTCACAAGCATGATTTAAGAACAGAAATTTCTAATTATAGAACAGTCTGTATATCTTCATTTGTGATCAAAGTGTTGGAAAATTGGTTAGAAATAGAATACAGGATTGAATTGATGGACATAAGATTCTCTATGATGGTCAGCATAGGTTTGTGAAGGATAGGTCTTGTTTTAGCAGTCTGCTTATATTTTACGATAAGTTGCAGAATGTGTTGGATAAGGGAGAATCATATATAGTGATGTTCTTGGACTTTGGAAAAGCATTTGATAGATCACCACATAAATTTGTGCACAAACTGCAGAGGATAGGATTAGATAGTATATTGCTTAGATGGATCAGAGATTGGCTCTCTGAACAATAACAGCAAGTTGCATAATGGAGCAGTCTCAGAAAAGGCAGGTGACTAGTGGCCTACCTCAGAGTTCTGTTCTTGGGCCCCTACTGTTTACCTTATTTGTTAATGATATTTCATGTGGATTGATTGGAGATATTTAAATGTTTGCTGATGATGATGCAAATTTAGGTAGAATTATCAGGAGTAGTGGTTATGTTAATCCTCTACAGGAAGATTTAAATAGTCTTTTAGCTTAGACAAATGAGTGGGGTTGCAGTTTTAATATTAATAAATGGAAGGTGTACACTTTGGGATACAGAGATATAAGGCTATGTTTTGTATTGGTGGATCTGTACTTTGGGAATTGGATGAGATTCTGGATCTTGGAATGATGATAGACAGTGGACTGAAGATCCGAGAGCACATTGTAAGTGTTGCAAAGACTGCAACATTGTATCGCTGCTATGACATTGAAAAGTACAGGAATTGGTCAGATCACACATGGACTATTGTGCTCAGATTTAGTTATTACTTATTATTATTACTATTTTTCGAGGTTACCAAAAATAGTAATAATAAAATAACACATCTTTTCCCAAGTGACTTGCAGCCTGCCAAGTGATTCTATACTTTATTCTAAAAATACAAAATTAATGATGGAAAATCTCACGTAAAAAGATTTTTTTAATAGTATAATTTTCGCCTGTGTGTCACAGGCATCTTCAGTACATGTTAAGCTGAAATTAAACAATAACTGACAATTCCAAAAAGCGCCACTTAAGTAGCTAGTGTGAGATAACTAAAAAGGTCAATAAAATTTCCTAACAAAAAAAAAAAAAAAAAAAACTATATATACAATAAAAAGTAAAGATTAGCTGATTTGTAAAGTACTATCTCACATAAAGGGGGATAAGCGTAAACCATCAGATCTGTTTAAGTTAGGAGAGTGGAGTAAAGTTTCACATGTTTCTTTATAAAGCCGTTCTATGAAGAACCGACTTTTGTGAAGGACTCTTGTCTTTTTCCAATGGACTCTATGTCTGGTTAAGATGGCATGTTCTGCACGTCCAGACTGTTCAGGTACTGAATAGAGGCAGATCTTCCTGTTTTGTCCTAAATAAGATAATCCACAAGAGCAAGGAATCTGGTAGACACCTGAATAATTAAGATGTGGAAGCTTGTCCTTAGGAGAAAGGTTGAGATTTTTCTGACTGGTCGAAAGGCAACAAAAGTATTCAGTGGTTTTAAAACTTTTTCTATATGTTCACTAATGCCTATCCCTTATGTGTACATAAGGGATAGGAATACGTGTTATTTCTTCTGTATTTGAAGAGGAAGACATATTAAAACTACTTAAAGCTCTTTTGATGAAGGAATTCTTGTATCCATTAGATAGAAAGGAAGAAATAATATATTGCAGTTCTTTCTGTAAGAGATCGTCTGAAGAACAAAAGGAGTTGGCCCGATGAACTAGTGTTTTAATAGTTCTTGTCTTTTGACTAGGATGGTGATGAGATTCAGCATGGATATAATGGCCTGTATGAGTCTTCTTTCTATAGACTGAGAAATGTAGGTTACCATCTGGTTGGCGAAGAATTAGAAGATCTAAAAAGGCTAACTGCTTATTTGATTCTATTTCAAGGGCAAACTGGATTCTTGGATAAAGTGCATTTAACTTAGTGAGAAACTGTTGAAGTTCATTAGAAGAGCCATTCCATAGCAAAAAAGTCATCGACATATCTGAACCAATGAGTAAGTCTTGTAGAAATGTTGTCAAAGATACATTTTTTGAAATGTTCCATAAAGAAGTTGGAGATAGCAGGAGAAAGAGGATTGCCCATTGCTGTTCCTTCAATTTGTTGATACAACTTATTTTTAAAGGAAAAATAGCCAGAATGTATTACAAAAACAAATATTTTTACAAAGTTTGAAGGAAATTCTTGTTGCAGTAATTCAATACTTTCAGATAAAGGAACATTTGTAAATAAAGAAACAATATCTAAACTGATCATGATATCAGAAACGTCCAAATGAAGATCTGAAATTTTATTTTTGAAATCTAAAATATTTTTTCCAATTCTTCTAGTTGAGGAAGTGAGTAAATTTGATAAAAATTTTGCAAGGGGGACAACCTATACAATCTACAACTGGCCTCAATGGAATGCCTGGTTTATGAACTTTCGGAAGACCATACAATCTAGGTGGACGACCGAAGAAGGTTCTAAGTTTTTTCTTTTGATCTTCATTCCAAGTCGATACATTATCTATGAGAGAATTAAGTCTATTCAATTGACTTCCGGTAGGATCCGTTGTAAGAGGCTTATAAGTTGAATAGTCTCGGAGTAATAAGGACATTTTTCTCTCATATTCCTTCCTCTTGAATAACTACAGCCTTCCCTTTATCAGATTTCGTAATAATTAAATTATTGTTATTCTTCAGTGATTTCAGTGCTTTAAATTCAGAGTAAGAAAGATTAGGACGAGGAGGCTTGGCATCAAAGAGAATTTTTGCACATTCAAAACATAACCTGTTGGCTATTTTTTGGGATAAGGATCGAATACCTCTGTCTATGTTGTGAAAAAAAATCCATAAGGGGAACCTTATTAGGAGCAACGGTAAAATCATAACCTTTTGATAAAACAAAACGTTCATTAGAGGATGTTCGGAAACATTGATAACCACTTTATCTGTATCAATAACATTATTACTGAGTCTAGGTAGGCTGACCAGAGATTCAAACTTGCATTTTAACTTATCACGAGAATCATTAAAGACCTTTAGGTAAGAATTCGAAGATATATGTAATATAGTGTTAAAAAGTTTAACTGTTCAAACAGATTCTAGAGTGTTCTCGAGGTCCATAATTCTCTATTTAAGAGGGCTAGAGACTTTTTAGCTTCGTGTAGCTGATAATTTAAAAGAGACTTACTAACTTTTACATAGATCCGATGAGCTTTTGGAGACCTGAAAACTTATTTTATTTTACAGCAGGTAGGAATAACCTGAGCTATCTTACAACGCTTTAGGAAGATTCTTCTGTTAATGCATTTAGCCTTCTTTACCAAAACTTTACCGTATCTAGCAGATCGTTTGGAAATAGGCTCTCCGTAAAGTCTTGCAATAACTCTTAGTAAGGGAATACCGTGAGTAGACATATAAATACAAAATTAATGATTGAAAATCTCACGTAAAAAGATTTTTTTAATAGTATAATTTTCACCTGTGTGTCACAGGCATCTTCAGTACATGTTAAGCTGAAATTAAACAATAACTGAAAATTCCAAAAAGTGCCACCTAAGTAGCTAGTGTAAGATAATTAAAAAGGTCAATAAAATTTCCTAACAAAAAAAAAAAAGAAAAGAAAAGAAAAACTATATATACAATAAAAAGTTAGGAAAGATTAGCTGATTTGTAAAGCACTATCTCCCATAAAGGGGATAGATGTAAACCATCAGGTCTATTTAAGTTAAGCGAGTGGAGTAAAGAATGAAGGAATGAAGATCAAAAGAAAAAACTTAGAACCTTCTTCGGTCATCCACCTAGATTGTATGGTCTTCCAAAACTTCATAAACCAGGCATTCCATTGAGGCCAGTTGTAGATTGTATAGGTTGTCCCACTTACAAAATTTTTATCAAATTTACTCACTTCCTCAACTAGAAGAACCGATACTTATATAAAATATACTTTAGATTTCAAAAATAAAAATTTCAGATCTTCATTTGGACGTTTCTGATATCATAACCAGTTTAGATGTTGTTTGTTTCCAAATGTTCCTTTATCTGAAAGTATTGAATTATTGCAACAGGAATTTCCTTCAGACATGGTAAAAATATTTGATTTTGTAATACATTCTGGCTATTTTTCCTTTAAAAATAAGTTGTATCAACGAATTGAAGGAACAGCAATGGGCAATCCTCTTTCTCCTGCTATCTCCAACTTCTTTATGGAACATTTCAAAAAACGTATCTTTGACAACATTTCTCCCAGACCTACTCATTGGTTCAGATATGTCGATGACATTTTTGCTATTTGGAATGGCTCTTCTGATGAACTTCAACAGTTTCTTACTAAATTAAATGCACTTCATCCAAGAATCCAGTTTACCCTTGAAATAGAATCAAATAAACAGTTAGCCTTTTTAGATCTTTTAATTCTTTGCCAACCAGATGGCTACATTTCTCAGTCTATAGAAAGAAGACTCATACAGGCCATTATATCCATGCTGAATCTCATCACCATCCTAGTCAAAAGACAGGAACTATTAAAACACTGGTTCATCGGGCCAACTCCTTTTGTTCTTCAGACGATCTCTTACAGAAAGAACTGCAATATATTATTTCTTCCTTTCTATCTAATGGATACAAGAATTCCTTCATCAAAAGTTTCTTACTAAATTAAATGCACTTCATCCAAGAAGCCAGTTTACCCTTGAAATAGAATCAAATAAACAGTTAGCTTTTTAGATCTTCTAATTCTTCGCCAACCAGATGGTAACCTACATTTCTCAGTCTATAGAAAGAAGACTCATACAGGCCATTATATAAACAGTTAGCCTTTTTAGATCTTCTAATTCTTCGCCAACCAGATGGTAACCTACATTTCTCAGTCTATAGAAAGAAGACTCATACAGGCCATTATATCCATGCTGAATCTCATCACCATCCTAGTCAAAAGACAGGAACTATTAAAACACTGGTTCATCGGGCCAACTCCTTTTGTTCTTCAGATGATCTCTTACAGAAAGAACTGCAATATATTATTTCTTCCTTTCTATCTAATGGATACAAGAATTCCTTCATCAAAAGAGCTTTAAGTAGTTTTAATATGTCTTCCTCTTCAAATACAGAGGAAATAACACGTATTCCTATCCCTTATGTACACATAAGGGATAGGGATAGGCATTAGTGAACATATAGCAAAAGTTTTAAAACCACTGAATATTTTTGTTGCCTTTTGACCAGTCAGAAAAATCTCCACCTTTCTTACTTCTCCTAATGACAAGCTTCCACATCTTAATTATCGAGGTGTCTACCAGATTCCTTGTTCTTGTGGATTATCTTATTTAGGACAAATGGAAAGATCTGCCTCTATTCGACTAGAAGAACACCAGTCTTATATTCAGTACCTTAAACCTGAACAATCTGGACTTGTAGAACATGCCATCTTAACCAGACATAGAGTCCATTGGAAAAAACAAGAGTCCTTTACAAAAGTCGGTTCCTCATAGAACGGCTTTATAAAGAAACATGCGAGACTTTACTCCACTCCTAACTTAAACAGATCTGATGGTTTACATCTATCCCCTTTATGAGAGATAGTACTTTACAAATCAGCTAACCTTTCC
Organism: Typopeltis vanoorti; assembly: GCF_054136105.1. Classification (NCBI taxonomy): domain Eukaryota; kingdom Metazoa; phylum Arthropoda; class Arachnida; order Uropygi; family Thelyphonidae; genus Typopeltis; species Typopeltis vanoorti. Next base: position 152,951,926 of record NC_143555.1, read on the forward strand.
TAACTTTTTATTGTATGTATAGTTTTTTTTTGTTAGGAAATTTTATTGATCTTTTTAGTTATCTTACACTAGCTACTTAGGTGGCTCTTTTTGAAATTGTCAGTTATTGTTTAATTTCAGCTTAACGTGTACTGAAGATGCCTATGACACACAGGCGAAAATTGTACTATTAAAAAAATCTTTTTATGTGAGATTTTCCGTCATGTATTTATTTTTTCCATTTTGTATTTATATGTCTACTCACGGTATTCCCTTACTAAGAGTTATACTTTATTCTATATTCTATACCAAAAAAAAAAAAAATGCAACATGCAGACATAATAAGAATATCTTAAAACATATTCATGAAACAATTCATAACTGTCAGACCTTTGAAATACTGTGTATTTGAACCATTGTCAAAGCAAGCAACTGATTTGCTTGCATTTCTTTATGTCACTTTGCTAGCTGAATATCTCTTGATTGCTGATAATAATTTAAAAAAAAAAGATTACTTTGATTGTTATTTAGTCGTGACTTGGCAATCTCTGTAAAGAAATTTCTTTAGTCTTCAGTCTCTAAGTTTGCATTTTTCTTTCAGGCATTATCAGTTATGGACTAGAGATAGTAATGATGAAGATGTTGATGGAAAACTTGATCTAGATTATACACCTGGTTCTGAAAAGTATTCCAGTAATTCAAGCAAAAAAACTCTGAAAAGTAACTGAGTTTCATAAACATGAGTTATAATATCAGATATGTATAAGCAGTAACTGTTTTTATTTATATTTATATTTATATATTGTAGAAGGAATTTTACATAAAACAATGATTGAATAAATTATTGTTTATTCAATCATTGTTTATTCAAATGACAATTGCTCCTTTTCGAGTAAAAAAAAACACTAACTAAACTAAAGCCTTGCTTTTTTTTTTTTGGAGACTTTCACCAGAGAATATAAGAATATACAATTTGTGCATTACTACTAGCTGAGAAGGAAAAAAATTAAATAGATTTTACTCTAAGTACAAAAAACATCAGTGGCAGTACATTTCTAAGATTTTCAAGTTGGGAAATAATGTTAAAAAAAAAAAAACCTAAGAAACTTGTCTTTTTTAAATTTTGACTTTCATAATACATACTACTTGGTATGTCTTAAATAATACTTTAAATACTGCTTCCTGAAGGATTATATGTGCTATTTTCTACACTTAGCATAATCAAGTATATCTAAACATATCAAAATCAGATTAAATATGCATGATGAGGTGCATATTCAGTAAATAACAGGGTTCATTTTGTTGAGGTTTATTTCATCATCATCATCAAATTCCTGCCATGTACCCTAAAGGGGTGTACACGATATGATAGTACTACAGGAAAAACTTACATCATTACTAACTTCCTATCAACAATTTTCCTGCAAATCAGTCTGTTACTTGTCAAGACTTCAACATTATCAGAACTTATATTTCTTTCGTCTAAGGCACTTTGTACCGTATCAATCCACCTATATCTTGGTCTTCCTCTGGGTCTTTTTCCTGCCAACCTGGCAGAGAACACTTGTTTGGCTAATCTTTCCTCGCCCATTCTGTTTAAGTGACCATACCACATGAGATTAGCTCTGCTAATGCATTCCTGGATGCCGACAATGTGAAGTTCTTTCCTAATATCCTCGTTTTTAATATGATATTGCCATTGATGCCATCTGCTCATGCCTCTAATCTTTCTCAGGACTCTCATATCTGTGATCTCTAGTCTTTGGTCAAGTGTTTTACTTCTGACCGAGCTCTAAGATCCATAAGCTAAAACTGGTTTGAACACTGTCTTGTATACAGCTAATTTAGTGTTCCGACTAATTTCTCTCTTATTCCATATGAATTTATTCAATTGACTGCCTACCATACCAGCTTTGTTGATTCTGTTGTCTATTTCCATATTTAATTTACCATCTTCAGTAAAAAATCGTGCCAAAGTAGCTGAAATGTTTTATTTGTTCCACAGGTTCACTGTTCACAAGACAGTTGACATTTTCAACAATTCCACCTATTTTCATTGTCTTTGTCTTTTTAAAGCTGACCTTCATACCATATTTATTACAACAGTTATTCAATTTACTCAGGGAATCTTACAAACTTGTAGCGGATTTATTTAGAAGTATAACATCATCCGCATAAAGCAACAAGCTGTAATTAACATCTCCAATTCTGATATCATGTTTAATACCACTTTCCTTCATAATGTGATCCATATAGATAATGAATAACACAGGGGATAGTGTACATCCTTGTCTCCCATGAGATTTAACATTAAACCATCTTCCTGTACTTCCTTCAATTCTAACTGCTGACTTACAACTCAAATAAAGACTAAGTATTGCTTGATATAATGCCCCATTGACACCATATAACTGTAGCGTATTGAATAGCTTCTCTCTTGGCACCTGGTCATATGCCTTTTCCAGATCGACAAACTTAAATACAGATCTTTGTTATATTCCCATGCTTTCTCAACTATTTGTTGTAAAGTGAAGATCTGATCCTGACAGCCTCTAGTTGACCTGAATCCAGCTTGTTCTTCACCAAGCTTTTCTTCTACAATTCTTCTCAACTGTTTCTCAAGTATACTTGCATATATCTTACCAGGAACACTCAGTAATGAAATGCCTCTGTAATTCTCACATTCAGTTTTATTTCCCTTTTTATATATGGGTACTATGAGAGCTCTACTCCAATCATTGGGAATTCGTCCCTCTGTCCAGGTTTTCTGAACTATGCAGTGCTGCCACTGTAAGACTTTTATACTCCCATACTTCAGCATTTCTGGTCGAATATCATCTACCTTACCACATTTCAAGCCTTTGATGGCTTTTTCTACTTCAAGTATGGATATGTATTCCTGACTGTATGCCTGTTGAGTGTTTTTTACCACTGTGCTATCACTGCTTGTTTCATTTAGTAATTTTTCTAAGTAATTACTCCATACTTCAAGGATATCTTTATCTCCGGTTTTCATGTCACCTTTACCATCTCTAACTCCTTCTACAACACTCTTTCCTCCATTACTGAGCTTCTTCAACAACCTCCAAAATATCTTGCCACCTTCTTGATATTTATTTTCTATGTTCTTACCAAAGTCTTCCCATGACTTTTGTTTAGCTAGTTTTACACAGTGTTTAGCTTTCTTACATTTGTGGCTATTCTCTAATAGCACCAGCTGACTTATGCTAGGAACTTTTGATATGCTTTTTTTTTCCTTCACTCCCTCTTAAAATTCCTATGTCCACCATGGAGTTTTGTTTTTTTCTATCCTTGCATACAACCACACCACATGCCTCTGGCTGAATAAATGAATATTTTCTTCAGGATTTGCCACTAACTCTCCAAGGTTTGGTTCCTGTTCTCAAACTCTTTCATTTTTTTTTTTTTAAATAATGTTTGTGTATTTTAGTGTACAGTTTAAATCTGAGAGCTGCTCAACTTTTATTTGCTTTAAAATTTTCTTACATCTTTTTTTTTTTTTTCAATATGAAATTCAATTTTAGCCTGCTCAAGAGTTAATGGTGATCAGTTCCAATCTCAAATCCTCTGTACACTGTAGTGTTCTGCACCAGTGAGAAAACATCACTATCAACAATAACATAGTCAGTGAGATTTTTCTTATTCCTTGACTCTTCTGTCCATGTGAATTTGTGCACATTTTTACGTTGGAACGTTGTGCTAATAATAACCAGTCCATGTCCTGAGCAGAAATCCAACAGGTATTTGCCATTATTCCATATTCTCTTTTATATTCCATATATTATATTCTATTTATATTATTTTATTTATATTATAAAATATAAATAATACAAGGGTTACCTGTGTGTGTGTGTATATATATATATATATATATATATATTCATGTATATATTCATATATATATATATACACACATACAGGTAACCATCGTATAACGTGGTACTTATACATCACGGTTTTGATATAACATGGTCTACAAATTGTAGTATCCCTTGTTCAATGCTACAATTTCTAATAACCCTTTTTTTTTCCATTTATTTTTCACCGCAGGCCTTAAAAATCAAATTTTATATTCGTTAAATTTGTGTCTGCTTGTATCGCTCAAGTAGTTAAAAGTATTGAATTTAGTTTTATTGTATCCCTGAATAAGGTACTGTACAGAGGCTTTTGCAGTCTGTGTCATTCTCAACAAATAGTGCAATTAGCGACAGATGGAATAAAAACGGTGCTAACTAATAAATCACACGTCCCCTCTCACAGAAACTATGCTGTATAGACTTAAGCAAAACCATATGTTGCACTGAAACACAGTATCTAACTAAAAACTGTTGTCCAATTTTTCAAACATGAAATAAGTGTTTGTTTTATTGCATTTGAAATTCTCGATGTCATTATAACAGATCACAAAAGCTAACTTAAAATAAAATTCTACAAAGAATTGAAACATGCCATATAATGAATTATGAGTTCTCCTGCCACCTCAAACGCAAACAAGAAGCCATAAAATTCAACCAAGGGTTGAAACGTTTGTGTGAGTTGAGCCAGTCAGTAATGAGAAGTTCTCAGAATGATAAATGACACCCTGTTGTGAATGTGTTAAAACTAATAGCGAATGTTGTTATGACAGTTTCAGATGTTATGGAATTCGAATGAAGAGAATTAGCATTTCAATTCAAAACTTGTGGTTGCCTTTGTCTTTGAGTCGTGCGATCTTTTGTTAATACCGCACCAATCATATGTACGTCTTTATAGGTGCTCTCTTGTGTAAAACAAAATTCAGCTTGTACATATTGTAATTAAAAAAAAATAATTAAAAAAAGTTGAATAATTTATAAGCGTATAAAAGGATATCACCTGTAAATCGTTGATGTGTCAGCAAAATTCTCAGACATGCCACCTCTGGCACGAGTGCCATAAGTTCGCCATCTAGGGTTTACTGTATAAAATGTTTATTGTTGAAAATTGTCTTCGTTTTCTTCCAGGAAAGTGCATTAAAAATCATAAGTGTGTTATTCTCAAGCTGAGCAGTTTATTTTCTGGTGAGTTACATATGTAATGCTTTTTTTATGTAAAAGTTTATTTTTATTGTAATGGCCACTAAAACTGCAATGAAAGGGAAAAAACCAACATTGAAGAGGAAATTCATTTCTCTTGAAGAAAAAATTAAAATCTTGGATCAGTTGAAAATTGGAGAAAAACCAGGAGTTGTTGCAAGGACTCTGAATTTAAATGAATCAACAATTCGAACAATCAAACAAAATGAACATAAAATCCGAGAAAGTGTTATTGCTGGGTCAACGGTAAGTGCAAAGCGCGTTGCTCGTGTTCGCGATATTCTAATAGAAAAAATGGAGAAATCTCTAATAATTTGGATAGAAGATTGCACTCAAAAAAAAAAATTCCTTTGGATGGACACCTTATTAAGCAAAAAGCTCTCAAAGTTTATAAACATTTAAAAGACCTTGATCAAGATTCTTCAGAAGAAATCTCTCAGAATGGATTTTATGCCAGTAAGGGTTGGTTCGAAAACTTTGAAAAGCGGTTTTCTTTGTATAATCTTACAATTCAGGGAATATCAGCATCAGCAGACATTGAAGCTGCCCGGAAATACCCAGCAGAACTTTTAAAAATCATTAAAGAAGGTAGTTATAGTGCAGACTAGGTGTTCAATGCAGATGAATCTCGGTTATATTGGAAAAAAAGAAATGCACCTATATTTCAAAAAATGAAAGATCAGCTCCTGGATTCAAAGTTTCCAAAGATAGAATTACTTTACTGTTTTGTAGTAATGCATCAGGTGATTACATGACAAAACCAATGTTTATTAACCAATCCGCAAATCCTCGTGCGATGAAAGGACTCGGCAAGTCCACCCTACCTGCGGGCCAACAAAAAGGCATGGGTTACAGCTAGCATGTTTGAAAATTTTGTTTTTCAAGTGTTTTGTAGCCGATGTAGAAAGTTACACAAAGAAAATGAATATGGACTTCAAAATTCTACTTTTAGATAATGCACCAGGCCACCCAACAAATTTAAGCTATCCAAATATTAAAATAACTTTTTTGCTGCCTAATACTACTTCACTTATTCAACCACTCAACCAAGGAATAATATCAACATTTAAGTCATATTATATTCGGCGAACATTCCAATTAATTTCGGAAAAAATGGAATCTAATCCAAACATGCCTGAAGCGTGGAAAGAGTTTTCAATATTGAATTGTGTGAAAATTATTTCTCTGTCCATTAAGGAATTACAATCCTCTATGCTGAATGCTTGCTGGAAAAAAATATGGCCTGAAGCTGTTCTGGAACAAAATTTCGTACCTCCAATGGATGCCGAGCTATGTCGTATAATAAACGTCGCACGCATTTTTGGTGGAGAGGGCTTTTGCGATATGGTTGAAAACGAAATTAGTGAATTAATTGATGCAGAAACAGATTTAAATGAGGAGGAACTGGTACAATTAATAGATGGTGTTGAATCAAATGGCAGGGAAAGTTCTGCCGAAGATTGTGATGAATCTTTTAAAGAAATTAGCAGAAGGATTGGACTTGGGAAGAAAGTTAGGAAGTTATTTTACGGATAATGATCCCTCAATGGGGCGCTTGGAAAAATTCACGAGACAATTGGATATTTGTTTAGCGCTATATTATGAACTTAATAAAAAATTGCAGCATAGTGGAAAGCAAAGTCTTATTACTGACTTCTTGATGACTAAACCAGCCGAAGTATGCAATGAGAATTATACAAATGATGTCCAAGAGATTTCAAGTGGTGACGACCTCCGGCCACTTAAAGAACATCTACATAATGTTATTTCTAAAGACAGTGATGAAGATTAAAATGTGTGCTTTATTTTATTGTGTCTAAAACATTTATGCATTATGTGCAATGAAATTTATGTACAATTTGTAATTTTTATAATTACATGCTACGTATTTGTCTCATAGTTTGTTTTCTTAACTTACATGAATTACCTGAATTAAATAAAAATATTGTTTTTGTTGGATATGTCATTGTTGTTTATATAATTTAAAGAAAAAAACGATTTCGGAACCTAACCCTACTTTTTCTATGTGATCTAAGTCTCGCATAACGTGATTTATATAACGCTGCATTTCTATGGAACCTAACATCCGCGTTATATGAGGGTTATTACTTGTGTGTGTGTATATATATATATATTATTGTTTTCAATTGTTTATTTTTGTAGTGTTATAAGTTCTTATTTTATTTCTCATTTTTTTTCCTTATTGTTTCGCATACTTCTGCATATTCTATTTCAGAAGTTAAATTTTTGTCTTGTTTCATATTTCGTCTCTTTTTTTTTAGTAGTTGTAAGGTTTCCTCTGAAAGTTTATGGTCTTTTTGTTGTTTGTTGCATTTGAATTCATTGGCTGCTGAGATTATTACTGCTTGAATATATTTATTAAGTCTAGTTTTTGATCGAGTTTTCTTCATAATCCTTATTTTCAATAGGTTTTAAGTCAAAACTTCTTGATATTTTTGTTTAGCCATTTTATTCTTTCCAATTTGCAGTGTATTTTAATTTTGTCTTTCACCAGTCGGTGGTCGCTTCCTGATTTTACTTGATTTAGTACTGAGATATCGTGAACTATTTCTTTATTATTACACAGTATATAATCTATTTCATTTTTGATTTCTCCATTTGGACTTCTCTATGTCCGTTTTCTTTTGTGCACTTTCTTAAAAATTGTATTCATAATGTAAGCTTGTTACTGATAGAGAATTCTGTTAGAGCCATTCCTGAGTTGTTGCTTGAACCATATATGTATAGTCTTGTGTCTATTTGGTGAGAGGGTGGCCTTAAAATCGCCCATTACTGTAAAGTTTTGATTGCTATTTCTTTTTTTTGTCTAGAGTATGCCAGTGATTCTAAAATGCTTCTATCTCTTCTATCTATTCATCAGTGTGGGATGAGGTGGGGGAATATATTTGGATGATCCTGATTTTAAGTTTGGAGTTTATTTTAAGTGTGATTTCTATTATTCTTTCATCTGTATAATTAAGTTCTTCTATAAGGTGTGTAATTGTTTTCTTAATTAGAAATCCTACTACTTATTGTCCTTTAGTTTTCCCATAATAATATAAGTAGTCTCTATTTTTTAGTTTTATTAAATGTTCATCCTGCCTGCAAACTTCACTTAAGCCTGTGATGTCCCATTTAATGTTTTACTTCTTGCTGTAAGATGATAAGGTCTTCCTCTTCTTTAAGTGTTTGATAATTAAATGTTCCTATATAGAGGAAAAGAAGAATTGCATTGATTACTATTATATCTAGGAATTCTTTAGGTTATTCCAGTATTGCTTATTATTTGTAGTAGCAAGGCTTATACGTTGGTTAGACATAACTGGTGATTAGTTAACGGAATTAACAACGCATATAAAGTGTATTAATTAAAGGTAACTTTAGAAGTTATTCATTAAAGTTACCTTTAATTAATATACTTTATATGCATTGTTAATTCCGTTAACTAATCACCAGTTATGCGTATTATTTGGGAAAGCTTGCCCACTGCATCATGCTCTGGCCTCCATAAATGGTTTCAATCAGAGTAGTCATATAGTTGGATAAATTTAGTCACATGCAGTGTTTGCCCATTTTGGCCATGGGCTTTACAGCTTTCTTTTTTCTTCTTGGCATTGTAGTGGAGGGGTTGTGGCCTAATCTCCCATGCTGGCCACATAACGTCTTGGGAGATGCATTTTATAGCTTTCTGCTAGTTCTTTGCTTGAAGGAAATACAGGAAGATGAAATGATCTTCCTGTATTTCTTTCACTTCTGACTTACAACTTACACCTTGTCATATGCTTTTTCCTTGTTATATTCCTATGATTTCTCAACTATTTGTCATAAACTGAAAATCTGAGCTTGACAACCTCTATTTTGCCTGTACTAAGCACATTCTTTTCCAAATTTCTCTTCTGCAATTTTTCTTAACCCCTTCTCAAGTATGCTTGCATAAATTTTATCTGGAACACTTAGTAGTTAGTAGAAATTCCTATGTAATTCTCACATTCTGTTCCCCATTTTTTAGATGGGAACTATGAGAGCTTGAGTCATCTGGAATTCGATTTTCTGACCAGGCCTCCTGAAGTGTGCAGTTTAGCTCCTGTAAAACTTTTATACCTCCATTTGAGCATTTCTGGTTGAATATCATGAACTCCAACTACCTCTCCATATTTCCAGCTTTTGATGTAGTTTTTTCTAATTCAAGTACTCTCTCACTCACTCCTGCTTGCATTCTTGAATATTTTCTAGTATTCTGTCACAGCTTGTTTCATTTAACACTCTTTTCTCCATTTTTTGAGCTTTTTCAATAGCCTCCAGAACATTTTGCCATCTTTCTGATATTTATCTTCGATACTATTGGAGTCCTACCACGACTCATTTAGCTTTTACACATATCTCAGCTCCCTTACACTTTTCTGTGTATTCTAAAAGAATACACAGAAGAGTTAGCATTTGTTGACATATTTGCTAGGAACTTGTGGTATGGTTTCTGGATTATCTGAACCTTAATTCCACTTCATAGTACTAATACTGATGCTTTATATATATACTACATAAATTATATATTTAGTTTAATCCTTTATCTAAATGTAAGCAAACAAAGTTTGCACCTGTGAGGTATCTTCAGGACTGGGGCAATTCATGGCAAAGGTGGACTGAGTTCTGATCGCTTTCCTTAGTATCCCATAATGCAAAGCACATCTCCTTGTGGACATGTATAATGCTACGCATTATGGTAAGGTCACTATCCAGATCAGTTTTGACCTTTATTGAGGTCTTTTCAGTGGAAGCTAGACCCAGAGGTGAATACGAAGGTTGAAGCAATGCAGAAGTCATATTTCCATATGCCAGTTGCCAAAAAGTGTCACATTTTATTATTTAATTAAGGGATATTATATCCCATATTGTTTCTTATTATTAAATTACTCTGGATTAGAGAAAGATGGAAGTTTTTTTCCACTAAAAATTTGATTATGTATGTTGATTATGTGATTTCATTTGGCCATAGTCTACTGAACAATTAATTTATTTTTAGTTCAAATCAACAGCTTTTTTTTAAATAGGATAAAATTTACATTAACAAAAGAAATTAATGGAGTCTTCATTTCCATGGGAAAGGAACAAAAGATTCTGTTAATTTTGCGACTGATAACTTTGAACTGTTACTTTGTTTTAAAATATATTATTATTATGATTACACCCTCCATGGAGTCGACAGACTCATTGCAGGAGGTTAATTCAACTGACATTTTATATCATATACTGACAACATATCATATAAAATCTTTAAGTCCTTAACACTCCTTGCATTAACAGCACATTCTGGTAATGCATTCGATTCACTGACAATTCTTCATGTAAAAAATCTACTCCTTACACCCTTTTTCACCACACTTTTGCATAACTTCCAGGAATAATCCCCTCTGGATTAATCTGATAAAATCCTCTCATTAACTTAAATATCTCTATCATATCACATCTCTTCCTCCTATCCACCAAATTCTGCAATCCACATCTCTTCAACCTCTCTTCATAGCCAGCATTCCAAATTCCCGATATTGTCTTAGTCACTCGCCTCTGGACCATCTCGAATGTCTCCACATCACATTGAAAACCAGGTGACCAGATCTGAGCACAATAGTCCAAGTGTGGTCTGACCAGTGCCTTATACAATGGCACAACCACTTCCTTATCATTGCATGTTCCTATCATAGCAGCACTACGATGTGCAACCTTTGCAACCCTAGCAATATGCCTTCTAAACTTCAGTCTACTATCAACCATCACTCCCAAATCTCTAATCTCATCCAGTTCCTGCAGTACGGCACTATCGATATAGTACACAGCCTTATATTTCTGCACTCCAAAATGCAACACCTTGCACTTATTGATATTAAAACTACAACCCCACTCTTTTGTCCAAGTAAAAAGTCTATTCAAATATTCCTGAAGGGATTCTGCAAAGGATTCTGTACAAGAATTATAAGTGCTACTTATAATTCTTCCCAACTTTGCATCATCAGCAAATAACTGAAGATCCCTAGTCAGTCCACATGATATATCATTTACAAACAAGTTAAATAGAAGGGACCCCAAGAACCCTGGGGGCACGCCACTGGTGACCCTTCTTTTTTGAGACACTGCTTCATCATACACAACCTGCTGGTTCAGAGAGCCAATCTCTGATCCATCTATCCATCGATGGGAATAGGCATGCCTATTCCCATCCTCTGCAGCTTGTACACCAACTTATCATGTGGTAATCTATCAAACGCTTTCACAAAGTCTAAGAATATCACTGCATATGATTCTCCCTTATCATTCATCACTTTATCATAAAATGCAAGTAAATTAATGAAACAGGACCTACCCTTTACAAATCCATGCTGACCTTCATAAAGAATGCCATTTCCATCAACCCAATTCTGTATTCTATTCCTTACCAGTCTTTCCAACACCTTGACCACAACTGCATTTATACACGCTGTCCTATAGTTAGAGACTTCTGTCTTAGAACCATGCTTGTGGAGTGGTGCTATTTTGTCCTCTTTCCACTCCTTAGGAACTTTAGCCACTGCAAGACTTTCATTAAATAATCAGGTCAAGGGCATAACCAATTGTGGTGCACATTCATTAAGCATATGCGGTGATATGTCATCCATTCCCACAGGCTTATTCACATCTAATCCAACCAACATCTGATTCACCTGTGTTTCTTTTACTTCCATTTCTCCTAATACTTGCCTCTCGTCTATATATTGTACCAGATTATTTCTACCAGTATGATATATGTTGATAAAGTGCTTGTTCATTAATTCCACTATATGCTTTGTAGCTGTTAGTCTGCTGCCATGACTATCCACCAATGTTAGTTTGCCATAATTATTCTTCCTCTTGCTTGCCATGTAACAGAAAAATTCCCTTTAGTTAACCTTGGCCTGACCAGCCAATCCTCTCATACTGCACCTTTTCTTTCTTTACCATGCTCGTCACCTTATGCTCTTCATGGATCTGATCACCACCAACTACCTTGTACCTCCTCCATAACATTTTCTTTTCCAGCACAGCTTGCTTGATTTCACTATTCATCTATTTCACTCCCACTCTATTTACTCGCTTAACCCTTGGTATGCAGTCATACATTGCTTTTGTCAGATACTGCCTTATGAGTTTCCATGCATTGTCAACATCCTTTCTGCTCAGCTCATCTACCTAACGTACTAATGCTAACTAGCTACAGAGTTTTCTATGATCACCTGCTTTATACTTCCACGTGTATCCATTTTTGGCAGTGACCTTTTCTTGTTTCATCACTTCCCAAACAAGTACCTCATGATCACTCTCACCAACTGGCAGCAGTGTCAACACCTCATTAACAACTACATCTTGTGAAGTTATCATCAAATCCAAAACATTAAAGCCTCTTGTTGCTTCAGTCACATGCTGCTTAAGATACTTATCTCTCAGAAATTCCACCAACTTGCTCTCCTTGTTCCCATGCACTATCTCCTCCTCCTTCCAGTCTATATTCCTGTAATTAGTCTCATATCAGGATCACCTTCTTTTTACATTCCCAACTAATTTGCCTATAAACATTTCACAATCAGTATTCTCTGCATTCCCTGGCCTATAACAGCATCCTATCTGATATACTAACCTGTTTATTTCAACTTTGCACCACACAGATTCAAAATCTATGCATGTAACTTCCACTCTTTGTGGACACAATTCCTCTATAATCTTTTATATATCGAAATAGAAAGACACTCCAACTGAAACAACAGATTTATTCAAGAAGGTTAAGAATATAACCAAAAAATTTAAAAAAAAAAATTAATATAATTGCAGAGGAAAACTGCAAGATCTTAAATGGCACTAATGACATAGCCAGAAGATGGAAAGAATATTGTGGCAAGCTTTACAAGGACCCAGCTATTCAATGAAAAGACGAAGGAACTATGGAAAACATGGAAACGGAACCAGAGATCCTCAAAAGTGAAGTAGAACAAGCAATCAAAACATTAAGGAATAACAAAGCCCCAGGTCCTGTTTCAATACTGGCTGAAAAAGCCTGGAGAGAATGCAGTCAACTGGATTATGCAACAAAATCTAGAAGATGGCCAAATGACTGGACTAGTTCCACCGTTATCGTAATCTACAAAAAAGGCAATCACAACAAATGTGAAAACTACTGCACTATTGCCCTTTTCTCACATACTAGCAAGATTTTACTACACATTATTAAGGAAAGATTACAAAGTTTTATCGACCATCAGATCTCAGAAGAACAAGCAGGATTCAGAAAAGGTTGAGGAACTAGAGATCATATATCTAACATCAGACAAATAATTGAAAAAGCAAGGGAATTCAACTTAAGCCTTTATCTATGCTTTATAGATTACTCCAATGCCTTTGACTGTAAGGTGGGATATTTTATGGGATATTATGCAAGAATCAGGAATACCAACCCATCTAGTAATCCTCATAAAGAACTTATATCAAGGAAATCGAGCAACAGTAAGAATTGAAAACTCGGTGTGCCCTCCATTTCAATTTGAAAAAGGATCAAGACAAGGATGCATATTCTCACCATTACTATTCAGCCTTTACAGCGAAACTATAATGAAAAGATCTCTAGAAAAGTGGAATGGAGGAATTAAACTGGTGGCCGAACAATCACTAACCTACGACAAACGAACAGGAATTAAAATCCGTCCTAAATCAATTAGAATGGGAAAGCTTAAGCTATGGTTTACAAATAAATCAAGATAAAACAAAAATAATGATTTTAATTATTTTTGTTTTATCAACAATTTCAACTACCTTGGAGTGATAATAACAAAAAAAGATGGATGTAAAAAAGAGATAAGAAGAAGAATAGCACTAGCTAAGAAAGCGATGACTGATTTAACTAGGATCTGGAAGACAGCACATCTCCAAAAAGACCAAAATTAAGCTTGTAGAAACCTTAGTTTTTTCGATCTTTCTCTATGCTTCTGAGTCTTGAACAGTGACAAAAGATGACAGAAGAAGAATTGAGGCATTCGAGCTCTGGTGCTGGAGAAGATTGTTAAGAGTGTCTTGGACAGAAAAAGGAACAAACAGAAGTATCCTAGAAGAACTGGATATCCACACAAGACTGATAAACATAATTGACAAGAGAATAGTGCAATATTTTGGACACATATGTAGAGGAAAAGGCAATTGCCTGGAAAAAATAATCATCCAGGATAAACCGTGTGGGAAAAGAAAAAGAGGAAAACCCCCCAACAGGTGGATTGACCAAATATCAAGAATCACTGGACTTAAACTAGAACAAGCAATAAGAGAAGCACGGGAGAGAAAGAAATGGCAAAGCATCCTCAGTCCCCTCGCATACTAATACTACTGTGTTATAGATTTACATATTTCGTGGGTAGGATTTACATTAAAAAATATATATTATGGAGGAATTGGCAGTTTTTCCTTATGAGTCCATAAGACGGTTATTATATCAGTAATTTTTTGTGTTTGTTTCAATTCCAGCGTGTATTTTATTTATCATGGCTCAGATTTTAGGTGAGAGATGCATTTCACAAGTCATCAGACGTGAGGAAATCCGAGAGAGAGATATCATTGCCTGAGTGTCTTGTGAATGTAGACACATTGAATTAGTTTAAGGCACAGTTGGAGCATTGTATGCAACAGTGTGTACCTCCCATTGTATACAATAGTGTGTACCTTCCATGGAGTCTCTGACTCCATGGAAGTCAGATGATGATAATAATAATAATGATACATATGCATGTACTAAATCTTTGCATGTTGTTGCTTGCTGGCAATGTTTAAATTGTTACTTAGGTTCCTAATATGTTACACTGCTGGCTACAGAATGGGTAAAAAAATGCATTTGTAACATTTATGTTTATTTCCATTCTTAATATGTGTAATGATCTGGTTTAACTGTTCACTCTAAAGATGGGATGAAGGTTCATCTCAAAATATGTTTTCATATTAAATTATTTTTCTTACATAATATTATGTATTGTTAATTATTAATTATAATATTTATAATTAATTATATTAGTATTAAAATAGATGTAGTGTTTGGTTTTCACTTTAGTTGGAAAGATCTGCGTGTGAATTCCATCTGAAATGTGAGGAACATTATAATAAAATTTATATACTAATTTAAATGATTTTCTGTGTATTAAAAAAAAAAACTTTATATAATTGTTTTGAATATTCATGCTTTCTCTTTTACAAATTGCCTGTAGAAATAATTTTTAAGTTTTTGGATATTAAAATATTACCAGAAAGTAATTGTTTAAAAATAAATAACACTGAATCTAATTAAAATGTAAGGAAGCAAAGCTTCAAAAATGCTATTTTTGTTTATTCTTCAGAATTCTATTTATTGAACAACATTTAAATAAGGAACATTTGCAAACCTGCATCCAAAATACAGTTGATAAAACAGGTTGGCTGCTTTTAAAAAATAATAATCAAATATACTACATAAAACTTATGAAATTAAAATATTTTTATAAAAAACTATGTTTATTCTTTTTACTAGGCTCTTATCAGGCTAAGGAGAGCACATTAATACCAGATCAGCAGGCCTCCACTAAATGTGATAATTGTAATGAGATGACAGCTAAGCAAAGTGTAGATAGTAAAATCTTTAAATGCCAATATTGTAGTCAAATATTTTGTTCAAAGAGCAATTTAAAGGTACTTAAGCACTCAACTTATGAAATTTTTTCGTATTTATATATTTTAGTATTTTGCAACAGTATAATTTTGAATCATATGTCAGCAGGGGGGGTGCTTAAGGGTCAAAGCTGTATAACAAAGAGGAGACTTCCACATAGCTTTTAAAGGAATGCGGAGAACCGAACAGGGCTCCTGACCTAATGTCCAATCCTCACCTACTCGTGGTGCACCCTGTTGGGTATCTACTTGGATACTGAACGAATGAGGATGGGCTGGCAATTTGGGATCTAGCTGACCAAATTGTATTCTTATTGGTTTAACCAAAATAAAAAATGATGGTACAACATGACAAAATTTCATGCCGGCTGGGGCGACGCCCAGTTAAACAAGGCCCCCGTTGTTTTCGCCAGTGAACTAGGGCGAACAGCGAAAAGTCAGCTACTGGAACAAATCTGAAAACAAACCCCAACTCAACATCACCAGAGTTAAAGATCGGTACTATCAACGTAAGAAGCCTGAATGGCAAAGAAATGGAGCTAGCTGAAGAATTAGATAAGTAACAGATCGACATAATAGGGGTGACTGAAACAAAAAAGACAAACACTGGTGAGATCTTTCTGAGCAATAAATATAATATGTTATATTCAGGCAATGACAATCAAGGAAAAGAAGGAGTAGCCATAGTATTCAACACAAAATACGAGGCTCATCTTCTTGAATGGCAGTTAGTCTCAAGTAGAGTAATGTGGGCAAATATGAGAATGGGGAACTGGACAATGAGACTTATTTGTGCCTATGGTCTCACAGAAGGTTCTACTAAGGTAGAAGTGGAGGAATTTTTTGAGGCTTTAGAAAAAGCAGCTGACACAATGAAAAATGAAAAGTTGGTCCTTGTTGGGGATATAAATAGCAAAGTAGGAAATGATTGTGAGACATACAAAAATATTTTGGGAAAATTTGGAGAAAAGAGCAAAGCTAATAATAATGGCAAATATCTGTTGGATTTCTGCTCAGGACATGAACTGGTTATTACTAACACCATGTTCCAACATAAAAATGTGCACAAATTCACATGGAGAGAAAAGGCTAGGAATAAGAAAAGTCTCATTGACTATGTTATTGTTGATAGTGATGTTTTCTCCCTGGTGCAGGACACCAGAGTGTACAGAGGATTTGAAATTGGAAGTGATCACTATTTAGTGTTGAGCAAGATAAAATTAAATTTCATATTGAAAAGAATAACATGTAAGAAAGTTTTAAAGCGAATAAAAGTTGAGCAGCTCTCAGATGTGAACTGTAGACTAAAATACACAAAGATTATTGAAGAAAAAATGAAAGAGTTTGAGAACAGGAATCAAATCTTGGAGATTCAGTGGCAAACTCTGAAGAAAATATTGATTGATTCTGCCAGAGAGGCATGTGGTGAGGTTGTCTGTAAGGATAAAAAAATCAGAACTCCCTAGTGGACACAGGAAGTTAAAGAGGCAGTGAAGGAAAAGAAGAAAGCATATCAAAAGTTCCTGTCAAATAAGTCAGCTTGTTCTCTTAGAGAATATAGAGACAAATGCAAGAATGCTAAACACTGTGTAAAACTAGCTAAACAAAAGTCATGGAAGGGCTTTGGCAAGAATATAGAAAATAAATATCAAGAAGGTGGCAAAATATTCTGGAGGTTGTTGAAGAAGCTTAGGAATGGAGTGCTGTAAAAGAAATTAGAGATGATAAAGGTAAAATGAAAACCCGGGAGAAAAAGATATCCTTGAAGTATGGAGTAATTACTTTGAAAAACTGCTAAATGAAACAAGCAGTGATGACAGCACAGTGGTAAAAAACACTGACCAGGCATGCAGTTAGGAATACATATCCATACTTGAAGTAGAAAAAGCCATCAAAGGCTTGAAATGCGGAAAGGCAGCAGGAGTAGATGATATTCGACCAGAAATGCTGAAGTATGGTGGTGTAAGAGTCTTACAGTGGCTATACTGCATAGTTCAGAAAGCCTGGATAGAGGGACGAATTCCCAATGATTGGAGTAGAGCTCTCATAGTACCCATATATAAAAAGGGAAATAAAACTGAATGTGAGAATTATAGAGGTATTTCCCTACTGAGTGTTCCTGGCAAGATCTATGCAAGTATACTTGAGAAACGGTTGAGAAGAATTGTGGAAGAAAAGTTTGGTGAAGAACAAGCTGAATTCAGGCCAAATAGAGGCTGTCTGGATCAGATCTTCGCTTTACGACAAATAGTCGAGAAAGCATGGGAATATAACAAAGACCTGTATCTACGTTTTGTTTATTTGGAAAAGGCATATGACAAGGTGCCAAGAGAGAAGCTATTCAATACGCTGCAGTTATATGGTGTCAATGAAGCATTATATCAAGCAATACTTAGTCTTTATTTGAGTTGTAAGTCAGCAGTTAGAATTGAAGGAAGTACAGGAAGATGGTTTAATGTTAAATCTGGTGTGAGACAAGGATGTACATTATCCCCTCTGTTATTCATTATCTATATGGATCACATTATGAAGGAAAATGGTATTAAACATGATATCAAAATTGGAGATGTTAATGTCAGCTCTTTGCTTTATGCGGATGATGTTATACTTCTAAATAAATCCGCTACAAGTCTGCAAGATTCTCTGATTAAATTTAATAGCTGTTGTAATAGATATGTTATGAAGATCAGCAATAAAAAGACAAAGACAATGAAAATAGGCAGAATCATTGAAAATGTCAACTGTGTTGTGAATTTAGAACCTGTGGAGCAAGTAAAACATTTCAGCTACTTAGGCACGATTTTTAGTGAAGATGGTAAATTAAATATAGAAATAGACAACAGAATCAGCAAAGCTGGTATGGTGGGAAGTCAATTGAATAAATTCATATGGAATAAGAGAGAAATTAGTCGGAACACTAAATTAGCTGTATACAAGACAGTGTTCAAACCAGCTTTAGCTTATGGATCTGAGAGCTGGCTCAGAAGTAAAACACTTGATCAAAGACTAGAGACCACAGATATGAGAGTCCTGAGAAAGATTATAGGCATGAACAGATGGCATCAATGACAATATCATATTAAAAACAAGGATATTTGGAAAGAACTTGACATTGTCAGCATCCAGGAATGCGTTAGCAGAGCTAATCTCAGGTGGTATGGTCACTTAAACAGAATGGGCGAGGAAAGATTAGCAAAGCAAGTGTTCTCTGCCAGGTTGGCAGCAAAACGACCCAGAGGAAGACCAAGATATAGGTGGATTGATACGGTACAAAGTGCTTTAGATGATAGAAATATAAGATCTGATAATGTTGGAGTCTTGACAAGTAACAGACTGATTTGGAGGAAAATTGTAGATAGGAAGTTAGTAATGATGTAATTTTTTTCATGTAGTACTATCATATCCTGTACATCCCTGGAGGGTACATGGCAGGAATTTGATGATGATGTCGGCAGAAGCCTTAATGGTTAAATACTGTTAAATACCTTCAAGTAAATTTAACATGCTCCCTAACCAACAAGCTTTGGGTTCAATGGTGGACAGTTTTTGTGGCCTGGTGTGAGAGACCACCACTAGTTATTAAAAGCTTTAAGTGATACTTGAAACATTATAATGCCACTTGCGCTTACAACCTTTTGTGAGTAGGAGTCACAAAAAAAAGTAATAAAAATAAATAAAGAAAATCTAATGAGAGAAGCAATTATTCAATCAGAGATAGAAATGCCACTTTTGTCTTACTGGACTTCTGATAAAAAGTCTTCTTATGCCGGTGGTATTCAAAAGCACCAATCATAATGACTTCACAAATTAATAATTTATTGAGAAAATTTTGTGTCATCTTAACATTGCATTGTGTATATGTGAAAATGTCTGCAATAATTGTGTGTTCTGCATGCTCAGCTCTGAATTGTCTTCTGTTTAATATGGCTATTTGCCATATTAAATATGTTAATATGTTAAATGGATATTTAGTATATGAAACATAGAATGCATTACAGTGTTTTTATTATTATTATTATTGCATGGGTATCCCTCTATGGTGTCTTCAGACTCATCATGAAAGACCCAAATTATCACACACAATATCTTATCTTGAAATAATTGATGGTTTCAATATCTTGAAACCATTAACACACAAAGCACTCACAATTGACTCAGGTAACCCATTCAATTCATTCATCACTCTCCAAGTGAAAATTCTTGTCCTCATTCCCTTACTAACCACACTGTTACTTAACTTCTAGGTAAAATCTCAGTGAACAGCTGTTTCAAAAAAATTCAGAAATTATTCTGCTGTTTTTTTGTTTATAATTACAGCAAATCTCAATGAGTAAAAGAAGACTTTTCCTCCTAAGTTTTATAATATCACAAATGTATAGAAATTGCAACTTAATGGGATCTGGATGGTCAAAGGGCAAATTTCTCATTGAGTGAAAAAGTTTATAAATTAAAATCATTCTGTTGTTTGAGTTTATGAATAGCCAGATGGTTATGATTTGTAGTTATTAATTTCTCTTGTTTAAACTTTAAGTTTTGCTATTTACCCCCTGAAGATGTAAATCCTACGATTTATGAAACTTGTCGGGAACTATTATTTCAGTATTTTGTATAACTGAATAATAAAAAATGTGTTGTAATCACAGGAATATATCTTTTGAACCAATTAGCCACAGAAGTCTACGCCTGCAATCTTGTGTTTTGATCAAATATCACCATCATTATTGTAGATGGTGATAATGATGGTGAGTGATAATATCACTCACCATCTCCTGATTTTCCCACAAGGGGATGCACAGGATGATATGGTAGGAACACATAATTATTATTGCAAGCTGCCTGTCCACAGTTTTCTTTCAAATTAATCTGTTATTTACCAAGTCTTCAGTATTATTAGATCTTACATTTATTTCTTAAAGTGCTACCAATAACATCAAACCACTTAGATCATAGTTTTCTTCTTGATCTTTTTTCTGCCATCCTTTCATCAAACTGTTGTATTTGTTAATTTATCCTCTCTAGGTCTTTTAAGTGACCATATTTTCTTACATTAGCTCTGCTCACATATTTTTTGAATATTAACATTGTTAAATTTGTTTCTAATATAATACACTGGTGTCCAAAACCTGAGTATGAAAACACTATTTCTGAAGAATACAACCACAAATTTAGTTGATTCAGCTTGTGGTAATTTGTATAACTGAAGATTTCGAGTAGAAAGTGGGTACACATTCAAATTTTTGAATTGCATGCAAAAATCTCACAAAAATCTTTCTTCAAACACGAATTGTGTTTGAAGAAAGCTCTTTTCATGAAGGAATAAAAGTGCAAACTTTGATATCTTGTAATGACTCAAAGACATCATCTAGATGATTTCACATGGGGAAGGGAAGAATTACTGATATTGCCAGAGAGTTTGGAATCTCATATAGTATTGTATCCAGGCTCTGGGCAGCATTTAAAACCAATGGAATGTGTTCCAGACATTTGCTAAGAGGTCATCCTTACTCTATCACAGAGCATGAAGTCAAATTTTTGGGTATAACAGCAGAATGTAATCGATGCACCATGCAGGTCAACTTGCAAGTTGGCACCATTCAAGCAGTGGTACACAGATAACTCAACAAACTGAAACTGTGGCAAGAAGTCTGTGACAGATAGGTATATACAGCAGAAAGCCTGTAGTCAGCATTCCTTTATCTACAGATCATCTTAGAGCATGTTTTCAGTGGTATGTTGCATCTATAAAAATTGGATAAGACACTAATGGGCTAATGTACTCTCTACATTAACCCATTGACAGTTGTTTTAGTCTTTCCTCTGATTCTAGATGACACTTGATCTGATGTGAAAGTGGTACTGCTTACTATTATCATTGCTATTACCATTATTATCTGAAATCTCCAGGGAATGAAGGACTCATCGAGGGAGGCTATAAATCACCCAAACCAGCTATCATACCTTCCCTTAAATTCATTCACACTAGATGCACTCACTACCCATAATGGTCAATTATTTCACTCACTGCTCTCTGGGAGAAAAACCAAGCTCTTACCTTTCTTCTATCTTTCTCTTAGCTTTCATCACTGTGAACAAACTTCACTTCCATGGATGCCCCCGTGTTCTCTCCCTACTCTCCATATAACAAAAAATTTCATCATCATTCATCAAATTTGTCTGCATGCAGGTTTTTCATCCCGCATACAGACAAATTGGCCCTTCAGAACACACGCAATTTACAGACAAAAAATACTAGCTGTGGTGGTGGTTGTGGGCAGTAGATGGCGTTGTTGTAGGTGATTGGTAGTAGAGGTTCTGGGTAGTAGTGGAGACGGAGAGTTGTACAGTAGGTGTCCTCCCGTGATGAGTCTTCGGACTCCTTGGAGGTGTCACGAATAATAATAATAATAATAAATTCCTGACATGTACCTTCAAGGGGTGTACAGGATATGATAGTATTAGATGAAAAATTTACATCTTTGCTAACTTCCTATCTACAATTTTCCTCCAAATCAATCTGTTACCTGTCAAGACTCTAACATTATCAGATCTTATATTTCTGTCGTCAAAGGCACTTTTTATGTATCAATCCACCTATATCTTGGTCTTCCTCTGAGTCTGTGAATCTGGAAGAGACCACTTGTTTTGCTAATCTTTCCTCTCCCATTCTGTTTAAGTGACCATACCACCTGAGATTAGCTCTGCTAACCTCAGTTCAAAAGTTTATAGACCTCAGTCATATCACCGCTCTTTCTCCTGTTAACCAGAGTCTGCAATCCACATGCTTGCAATCTATCCTCATAATCTAAATCCCATAATCCGGATATAATCTTTGTAACTCTTCTTTATCCCCTTGGAACCTGGGGGACCAAATCTGTGAACAGTAATCCAGATGTGGTCATATCAAAGCCTTATAAAGAGGCAAAATGACTTCCTTATCCTTACATGTCAAGGTTTGCTTCAACATTGCAATTATCCTCTGAGTTGTATTTGCAACTTTTGCTGTGCGACCTTTGAACTTTAAATTCGTATCCACCAATATGCCAAGATCCCTTGCCTCTTCAGTTTTTTGTAGCATAACCCTGCTAATATAATATAATATGCTGCTGAAACTCTAATCATGCCAAAGTACATAACTTTACACTTACTAACATTAAACTGGCACCCATTTTCGTTTGTCCAAAATTTTCAGTCTATTCAAATCATTTTGTAATTGCTGAATATCAATAACATCCCTGATTGCCTATCTTTGCATCATTGGCAAACAATTTCACATCTGATGTCAGATCCTGCCTGATGTCATTAATATATAGATTGAACAATAATGGCCCAAGGAAACCAGATTTAAGGTGACCACTGGTCACCTTAAATCTGACAGATTCACACCCACTGTATAAAACTTTTTGATATCTGTCTATCAACCATCCCCTGTTCAAGAGTTTATATTCCAATCACAATATGTGATTGGAATATAAACCTATCAAATGCCTTAAAAAAATCCAACATTATAGAAATAGAAACCAACAATCCAACTTAGAAAAACCCAACAATCTGGCCAGCAGCCAGACTATGCTGAATAATACACCAGTTCTCATCCGATCACCAAAGTTAAGCAGTGTTGGGCCCGGTCAGTATTTAGGAGGGTGCACCTGGGAACACCAGGTGCTGCTGGCTTTCTTTTGTCCTAGCGGTTAGCCTAGTGGCCGTGCGCTTCGCAACCATATGCCTGGGGAAGGAGTGTCCTAGGTTCGATTCCCATCGGAGACATGAGGAGCTGAAGGATCTTCCTCAGCCATAGCCAAGTTAGCCAGTCTTGGGCGTGGACAGTAGGGTTTTTTTGCCGGACTGGTTGGCCAAGTGGTTAGTGTGGTTAGCATATCCACTCTCCAGCCAAAAGGCTGCAGGTTGGAATCCTGCCATGGGCATGAATGTTTGTGATTGTCTGTGAAAGTACTAGGGTAGGCGATAGTAGATGGCGCTGGTGTTAGATGATGAAGGTTGGTGGAGTAATGAGACGAAGAGTGTAGAGTAGATGCCCTCCCTCGATGAGTCTTTGGACCTCCCTGGAGGCGTGATGTAATAATAATAATTATCATTGTGTATCCATTCCCTTTATCCAACTCGGCTGTAACATTGTTATAAAATATGAGCAAATTGCTGTTCCTTGCAGAGTATAGCATGTTTGTCTACCCATTTCTGTGCGAGTTTTTACCAACTTCTCTAAAATCTTCACTACCACACCAGAGATACTGATAGGTTGGTAGTTAGACACATCAATTTTTGCACCACCCTTGTACAACGGAACTATCATACATTCCTTCCATTCCTTTGGTATCATTTCTGAGCTGAGACTCAAGTTATACAAACATGTGAAAGGCATAGCCAATTCAGCTGAACATTCCTTTAGCAAACAGGCTGATATTCCATCTGTCCCTATAGACAAATTCTTATCCAGGTTATGCAACAGCTCTTCAACCTCATTTTCATGAACCTCTAAATCCTTATCCAAAGTAGCAGTAGCACTGTGCACAATGCTGCATACACCTGGTTGATATATCTTAGCAAAGTGAGCGCTCATTAACTGAACAATCTCCTTTGCTTCTGACACTTGTGTATCATCTGCATTCAATAAAGTTTTTCTTCCACATTTATTCTATTTTTTGTTTGCGGAATAACGATAAAATTCTTTTTGATTGCCTTTAACTTGCATAGCCAATTTCTTTTCATATTCTGATTTAGCTTTTCTCATAATACTTATTACTTTTCTGGTGTGAGCTTTAAATACATAACTCCTCTCACGATATTCTTTCCACATCATCTTCTTCTTGTGGATCTCTTGCTTAATAAGGCTGCACATCCATTTCACTCCCAACCTATTTTTTCTTCGATCACTAGGGATGCATTCAGATACCACCTCATTTAAGCACTCTTTCAAAGATTCCCATGCATTGACATTTTTCCCATTCAGTAACTGATACCATGGGACTAGAGATAGTATTCTCCTAAGTTGATCATAATATCCAGCTTTGTAGTTCATCATGTAACTTGTTTTAATCGGAGCATCAATACAATTAGATACTTCCCAAGAAAGTACAGAATGATCACTGTCACCAATTGGTGGTAAAATAGCCATATTCTTGACAGAGATCCCCCCCCCCCCATTCTGATGCTATGAGCAAATCCAACACGCTTTGACCTTGAGAGTTGTCTCACAACAATTCAATAAATTCCTCTTCTTATTAATTATAATAAAGAGCCAAAGGCTTCAATTTGGCGACATGAACTTATTTAAGTTAAGGGATATTATATCCCATATTGTTTCTTAGCCGAATAAGAAACTCAAAGAGTTTCATGCCGAATATAGAAACTATATAAAGTTCGGCGATTCCAAGCGTAAGCAAATACCTGGATAGAGCAGCAACTGATCCTCGAAGGTAGTGCAAGCTGAGGCAACTCATAGAAAGGGTGGAGCAAGCTCCGATCACTATTCTTGATATTTACCCATAATGTGAACTTAACTCCTAGGAGCTATATTATTGTTCAACATTATGAGAGAAGGTCACTACCCAGACCGGTTTCTTATAATGAGATTTCTCTTTTACCCAATCAATGTTTGGAAAATTAAAGTCACCCATAATGATCATTAATTTGGTACCCATATGGCTAAATTGGCAATGCATTTCTTCATCCCCTGCAACTGAGCTGCCAGGTCTGTAGCAATACCCACCATATATTTCATTCTGTTAACCTCCACTTCACACCAGATAGACTCAAACTCACTGCTACATGGGACATTGTTACCATCATCATTTTCTTGTGTTTCTACCCTAACTGGACTTAAGTCATCTGATATCATTAGTAGCACTCTTTCTCCTCTCCTATCTCTTCTGTCATTCCTAAAAATAATATACCCATTACACTCGATCCCACTTACCATATCTGATTCTGATAGCCAGGTTTCACTAATGCTAACAATCTTAGGCCACATTGTATTCAATAAAGCAACAAACTCAACCCCTTTGTTTCTAATGCTCCTGGCATTTGTTTATAAACATAATAAATTACGAGCTAGCCTATTCTTATAATTAGATGCAGTCTATTTGGTCTTGTTCTAGAATTTTTTCTTTTCCCTTCCCAGACTTACTTAAAAGGTCTGAACCCAAAGCATATATTTCCACCCCTTTGCCACATAGATAACCATGTTTGAAGACATTCATTTCTTTATCATGTTTGCATACCATAACTGAACTTTCACACATTTTTTCCATTCCTCCCTTGATGATCTAGTTTCCCTGACTCTCTGCATTAGGTCTCATACCAAGAAGTAATTTCTCCAGGCTTCTGATGCCAAATGAATTCAAGTGCAGGCCATCCTTCTTACGATTCCTCTTCCTACCATTGCAAGAATGTTCTTGAAAGGGATAGATATGTGCAAAATTGGCCTCTTGGGTTCCAAGGGATAAAGAAATTGTGCAAAGAAGAGTTACAAAGATTATATCTGGGTTATGGGATTTAGATTATGAGGACAGATTGCGAGTATGTGGATTACAGACTCTGGCTAAAGACTAAAGATTACAGACTCTGCAGAAAGAGGGGTAATGTTACTGAGGTATATAAACTTTTGAATGGGTGTTATAGGATAGTGTCTGATGAAATTTCTCATTTTATGAATGGTGGGGGAGAGAACATAGGGCATCCATGGAAGTTAAGTTTGAAGAAGTTTGTCATATCTTCTCTTAAATTCATTTACATTATATGCACTCACTACCCCTAAAAGCAAAGAGTGCATATAATGTAAATAAATTTAAGAGAAGTATGACAGTTGGTTTGTGTGATTTATAGCCTCTCTTGATGAGTCCTTGACTCCCTGGAGGTCTCAGGTAATAATAATAATATGGCAGCTGGAGTCATAGTGTCAGGGGACGTTATGCTTAATGAATGCACCAAGCTGCAAGTGCTGGAAAAAGGGACTATGACTGGTGAACAATATTGCAATAAAGTTCTTCAATGTCATGTTTGATTGTTCTGTGGTGCTGTAGGCAAAGAATTCATTTTTATGGATGAGAGTGTCGCACCACATCATACATGAGCAGTGGAGATACTTGTGGAGACCATGGATATTAATCGAATCGAGTGGCAACACACTCCACAGATCTTGACTTCATAGAACATGTTCGGGATGCAGTAGGGAGATGCATTGCTGCTCTAAATTTCCCTCCAGAAAACAAATAAAGCTTATCCTTACTCTGAAGGAGGAGTGAA
Source organism: Typopeltis vanoorti (assembly GCF_054136105.1). Classification (NCBI taxonomy): domain Eukaryota; kingdom Metazoa; phylum Arthropoda; class Arachnida; order Uropygi; family Thelyphonidae; genus Typopeltis; species Typopeltis vanoorti. The sequence goes on from NC_143555.1 coordinate 152,978,916, forward strand.
CCAATTTGCTTAAACTGTTGAATTACTTGGTGCTAAGCATGGTACAATGTTGTGAGAGCTCCATCACAGTTCAGAGTAGACATATTCCATGCTGAAATGTCTCTGTATAGTTTTCTGTAAGCACTGTACATTAATTCCTTAACTACGTCCTTAGGAAATTTTTGTAACTTTTGCCAAAAACATATTGCAGTTTAATTTGTAGGAAATTTATGATACATTTTTTGTATAATGTAATTTATTAGTATGCTGGCAATAAATTTATGTCCATGTTCGGCTGTATTCATGAAAATTTTTTCATATACATGTAAAATGCAGTCTACCCTAATCTTTTGGACACCAGGTGTATCTTCATTATTAATATGATTCTGCAGTTTATGCCATCTGTTCACACCCATTTTTCTTAGAATAAGCATATCTAGTTTTTATATCTGGATTCTAGTCTTTTGTCAGCTTTGTTATTTGTAATAACCCAACTTTTAGTTCCATATAAAAAAATGGTTAAAATTGGTTTGCATATTGTCTTGTATACTGCTAGTTTAATCTCTTGGCTAATTTCTTTCTTATTGTGTTAATCTGTTTCAATACTTAATTTGCCATCCTCGCTAAACTTGGTGGTGGCTAATAGTTGAAAATTTTACTTGTTCTTTCAGTTCTCCATTGAGAATGCAGCTAATATTTTCCATGCTCATGGCTGTTTTTTTTTATATTTATCTTCATTACTGATTTTCAAACCAGATTTGTTACAATTTATTCCTAGTAAAAAAATTCTGATGACTTGCACTGATTTATTTAAGAGTATAACATAATATCCATTAATTTAAAGAGCAGTTTATTATCACTTATTCTGATATCACATTTAAAGCCACTTTCATTCATGTGAGACATACTGATTATGAATAACAGTCAAGAAAGCTGCTGCTCTTGTCTTACACCTCATTTCACATCAAACCATCTTCCTGTAAATTCTTCAGTTCTAATTACTGCTGACTTAAGTATAGGCTATATATTATGTATTGTACATTATGACTTCATAACCTCCCCCGTTTATATATACACACACACACACACACTGGGATCACTTTTTAGGCATATCTTTTTTATGCGATTTTGAAGTTATGTGTTGCATAAATTCAACACTTATGTACCGTTGTACATAACGAACAGCGTGTTGCAGCACATTCCAGCGTAACGTGTAAGCAGTGAGTGTCTATGAAGTTTAATTTTCCATGTGAGTAAGTGTTTGTCTTTTCATTATCGTAAGTCTAAATTTTGCTAATGTTTATTTTAAAGATTTAATTCATCATCATCATCAAATTCTTGACATGTACCCTCAAGGGGTGTACAGGATATGATAGTACTACATGAAAAATTTACATCATTACTAACTTCCTATCTGCAATTTTCCTCCAAATCAGCCTGTTACTTGTTAAGACTCCAATATTATCATTATCAGATCTTATATTTCTATCGTCTAAGGCACACTCCTATATCTTGGTCTTCCTCTGGGTTGTTTTCCTGCCAACCTGGCAGAGAACACTTGTTTTGCTAATCATTCCTCGCCCATTCTATTTAAGTGACCATACCACCTGAGATTGCCATACCACCTGAAGTGACCATACCACCTGGGGGTGCTTAAGGGTCAAAGCTGTATAACTGAGAGGAGACCTCCACATGGCCTTTAAAGGAATGCGGAAAACCGAGCAGGGCTTCTGACCTAATGTCCAATCCTCACCTTCTCTTGGTGCACCTTGTTGGGAATCTACTTGGATATTGAACGGACGAGGATGGGCTGGCAATTTGGGATCTAGCCGACCAAATTGTATTCTTATTGGTTTAACCAAAATAAAAAATGATGGTACGACATGACAAAATTTCATGCCGGCTGGGGTATCGCCCAGTTAAACAAGGCCCCCGTTGTTTTCGTCAGCGAACCAGGGTGAACAGCGAAAAGTCAGCTACTGGAACAGATATGAAAATAAACCTCAACTCAACATCACCAGAATTAAAGATTGGTACTATCAACGTAAGAAGCCTGAATGACAAAGAAATGGAGCTAGCTGAGGAATTAGATAAGTACCAGATCGACATAATAGGGGTGACTGAAACAAAAAAGACCAAAACTGGTGAGATCTTTCTGAGCAATAAATACAAAATGTTATATTCAGGCAATGACAATCAAGGAAAAGAAGGAGTAGCCATAGTATTCAACATAAAATACGAGGCTAATCCTCTTGAATGGCAGGCAGTCTCAAGTAGAGTAATGTGGGCAAATATGAGAATGGGGAACTGGACAATGAGACTTATTTGTGCCTATGGTCCCACAGAAGGTTCTACTAAGGTAGAAGTGGAGGAATTTTTTGAGGCTTTAGAAAAAGCAACTGACACAATGAAAAAGGAAAAGTTGGTCCTTGTTGGGGATCTAAATAGCAGAGTAGGAAATGATTGTGAGATGTGACATACAAAAATATTTTGGGAAAATTTGGAGAAAAGAGCAAAGCTAATAATAATGGCAAATATCTGTTGGATTTCTGCTCAGGACATGAACTGGTTATTACTAACACCATGTTCCAACATAAAAATGTGCACAAATTCACATGGAGAGAAAAGGCTAGGAATAAGAAAAGTCTCATTGACTATGTTATTGTTGATAGTGATGTTTTCTCCCTGGTGCAGGACACCAGAGTGTACAGAGGATTTGAAATTGGAAGTGATCACTATTTAGTGTTGAGCAGGATAAAATTGAATTTCATATTGAAAAGAATAACATATAAGAAAGTTTTAAAGCGAATAAAAGTTGAGCAGCTCTCAGATGTGAACTGTAGACTAAAATACACAAAGATTATTGAAGAAAAAATGAAAGAGTTTTTGAGAACAGGAATCAAACCTTGGAGATTCAGTGGCAAACTCTGAAGGAAACATTGATTGATTCTGCCAGAGAGGCATGTGGTGAGGTTGTCTGTAAGGATAAAAAAATCAGAACTCCCTGGTGGACACAGGAAGTTAAAGAGGCAGTGAAGGAAAAGAAGAAAGCATACCAAAAGTTCCTGTCAAATAAGTCAGCTTGTGCTCTTAGAGAGTATAGAGACAAATGCAAGAATGCTAAACACTGTGTAAATCTAGCTAAACAAAAGTCATCGAAGGACTTTGGCAAGAATATAGAAAATAAATATCAAGAAATTGGCAAAATATTCTGGAGGTTGTCGAAGAAGCTTAAGAATGGAGGAAAGAGTGCTGTAAAAGGAATTAGAGATGATAAAGGTGACATGAAAACGGGAGAAAAAGATATCCTTGAAGTATGGAGTAATTACTTTGAAAAACTGCTAAATGAAACAAGCAGTGATGACAGCACAGTGGTAAAAAACACTGACCTGGCATGCAGTCAGGAATACATATCCATACTTGAAGTAGAAAAAGCCATCAAAGGCTTGAAATGGCAGGAGTAGATGATATTCGACCAGAAATGCTGAAGTATGGTGGTATAAGAGTCTTACAGTGGCTGCACTGCATAGTTCAGAAAGCCTGGACAGAGGGACGAATTCCTGATGATTGGAGTAGAGCTCTCAAAGTACCCATATATAAAACGGAAAATAAAACTGCATGTGAGAATTATGGAGGTATTTCCCTACTGAGTGTTCCTGGCAAGATCTATGCAAATATACTTGAGAAACGGTTGAGAAGAATTGTGGAAGAAAAGCTTGGTGAAGATCAAGCTGGATTCAGGCCAAATAGAGGCTGTCAGGATCAGATCTTCACTTTACGACAAATAGTCGAGAAAGCATGGGAATTTAACAAAGATCTTTATTTACGTTTTGTTGATCTGGAAAAGGCCTATGACAAGGTTCCAAGAGAGAAGCTATTCAATATGCTGCAGTTATATGGTGTGAATGGGGCATTATATCAAGCAATACTTAGTCTTTATTTGAGTTGTAAGTCAGCAGTTAGAATTGAAGGAAGTACAGGAAGATGGTTTAATGTTAAATCTGGTGTGAGACAAGGATGTACATTATCCCCTCTGTTATTCATTATCTATATGGATCACATTATGAAGGAAAGTGGTATTAAACATGATATCAAAATTGGAGTTGTTAATGTCAGCTCTTTGCTTTATGCGGATGATGTTATACTTCTAAATAAATCTGCTAGAAGTCTGCAAGATTCTCTGACTAAATTGAATAGCTGTTGTAATAGTTATGGTATGAAGGTCAGCAATAAAAAGACAAAGATGATGAAAATAGGCAGAATCATTGAAAATGTAAACTGTGTTGTGAATGGAGAACCTCTGGAACAAGTAAAACATTTCAGCTATTTAGGCACGATTTTTAGTGAAGATGGTAAATTAAATATAGAAATAGACAACAGAATCTGCAAAGCTGGTATGGTGGGAAGTCAATTGAATAAATTCATATGGAATAAGAGAGAAATTAGTCTGAACACTAAATTAGCTGTATACAAGACAAGAAGTGTTGAAACAAGTTTTAACTTATGGATCTGAGAGCTGGGTCAGAAGTAAAACACTTGACCAAAGACTAGAGACCACAGATATGAGAGTCCTGAGAAAGATTATAGGCATGAACAGATAGCATCAGTGGCAATATTATATTAAAAATGAGGATATTAGGATAGAACTTGACATTGTCAGCATCCAGGAATGCGTTAGCAGAGCTAATCTCAGGTGGTATGGTCACTTAAACAGAATTGGGCGAGGAAAGATTAGCAAAACAAGTGTTCTCTGCCATGTTGGCAGCAAAACGACCCAGAGGAAGACGAAGATATAGGTGGATTGATACAGTACAAAGTGCTTTAGACGATAGAAATATAAGATCTGATAATGTTGGAGTCTTGACAAGTAACAGCTGATTTGGAGGAAAATTGTAGATAGGAAATTAATAATGATGTAATGTTTTTCATGTATTACTATCATATCCAGTACACCCCTTGAGGGTACACGGCAGGAATTTGATGATGATGATGATGACCACCTGAGATTAGCTCTGCTAACGCATTCCTGGATGCCGACAATGTCAAGTTCTTTCCTAATATCCTCGTTTTTAATATGAAATTGCCATTGATGCCATCTGGTCATGCCTCTAATCTTTCTCAGGACTCTCATATCTGTAGTCTCTAGTCTTTGGTCAAGTGTTTTACTTCTGCCCCAGCTCTCAGATCCATAAGTTAAAACTGGTTTGAATACTGTCTTGTATATAGCTAATTTAGTGTTCCGACTAATATTTCTCTTATTCCATATGAATTTATACAATTGACTGCCTACCATACCAGCTTTGTTAATTCTGTTGTCTATTTCCATATTTAATTTATCATCTTCAGTAAAAATCATCCCTAAGTAACTGAAATGTTTTACTTGTTCCACAGGTTCCCCATTCAGAACACAGTTGACATTTTCCACAGCTCTACCTATTTTCTTGTCTTTATCTTTTTAATGCTGACCTTCATACCATATCTATTACAACAGTTATTCAATTTTGTTAGGGAATCTTGCAAACTTGTAGTGGATTTATTTAACTGCTGACTTACAACTCAAATACAGAACTAAGTATTGCTTGATATATTGCCAATTTGACACCATATAACTGTAGCGTATTGAATAGCTTCTCTCTTTCCACCTTGTCATATGCCTTTTCCAAATCGACAAAACTTAAATACAGATCTCTGTTATATTCCCATGCTTTCTCGACTATTTGTCATAAAGTGAAGATCTGATCATGACAGCCTCTATTTGGCCTGAATCCAGCTTGTTCTTCACCAAGCTTTTCTTCCACAATTCTTCTCAACCGTTTCTCAAGTATACTTGCATAGATCTTTATGTATGGGTACTATTAGAGCTCTACTCCGATCATTGGGAATTCGTCCCTCTGTCCAGGTTTTCTGAACTATGAGTGCAGCCACTGTAAGACTTTTATACCACCATACTTCAGCATTTCTGGTTGAATATCATTTAATCCTGCTGCCTTTTCACATTTCAAGCCTTTGATGGCTTTTTCTACTTCAAGTCTGAATATGTATTCCTGACTGTATGCCTGTTGAGTATTTTTTACCACTGTGCTATCACTGCTTGTTTCATTTAGCAATTTTTCGAAGTAATTACTCCATACTTCAAGGATATCTTTATCATCTCTAATTCCTTTTACAGCATTCTTTCTTCCATTTCTAAGCTTCTTCAACAACCTCCAGAATATCTTACCACCTTCTTGATATTTATTTTCTGTGTTCTTGTCAAAGTCTTCCCTTGACTTTGTTTAGCTAGTTTTACACAGTGTTTAGCTTTCTTACATTTGTCTCTGTATTCTCTAAGAGCACAAGCTGACTTATTTGCCAGGAACTTTTGATATGTTTTCTTCTTTAACTTCCTTTGTCCACCAGGGAGTTCTGATTTTTCTATCCTTGCAGACAACCTCACCACATGCCTCTCTGGCTGAATCAATCAGGGTTTTCTTCAAGGCTTGCCACTGAATCTCCAAGGTTTGGTTCCTGTTCTCAAACTCTTTCATTTTTTCTTCAATAATCTTTGTGTATTTTAGTCTACAGTTCACATCTGAGAACTGCCCAACTTTTATTCGCTTTGAAACTTTCTTACATGTTATTCTTTTCAGTATGAAATTCAATTTTATCCTGCTCAAGACTAACTAGTGATCACTTCCGATTTCAAATCCTCTGTACACTCTGGTGTCCTGCACCAGGGAGAAAACATCACTATCGACAATAACATAGTCAATGAGACTTTTCTTATTCCTTGCCTCTTCTCTCCATGTGAATTTGTGCATATTTTTATGTTGGAACATGGTGTTCGTAATAACCAGTCCATGTCCTCAGCAGAAATCCAACAGATACTTGCCATTATTATTATTGGCTTTGCTCTTTTCTCCAAATTTTCCCAAAACATTTTTGTATGTCTGACAATCACTTCCTACTTGGCTATTTAGATCCCTAACAAGGACCAACTTTTCCTTTTTCATTGTGGCAGTAGCTTTCTCTAGAGCATTCAAAAATTCCTCCGCTTTTACCTTAGTAGAGCCTTCTGTGGGACCATAGGCACAAATAAGTCTCATTGCCCAGTTCCCCATTCTGATATTTGCCCAAATCACTCTACTTGACAATGCCTGCCATTCAAGAAGATGAGCCTCGTATTTTGTGTTGAATACTATGGCTACTCCTTCTTTTCCTTGATTGTCATTGCCTGAATATAACATATTATATTTATTGCTCAGAAAGATCTCACCAGTTTTTGTCTTTTTTGTTTCAGTCACCCCTATTATGTCGATCTGGTACTCATTTAATGCTTCAACTAGCTCCATTTCTTTGCCATTCAGGCTTCTTATGTTGATAGTACCGATCTTTAACTCTGGTAATGTTGAGTTGGGGTGTGTTTTCAGATTTGTTCCAGTAGCTGACTTTTCACTGTTTGCCCTGTTTCCCTGGTGAAAACAACCGGGGGCCTTGTTTAACCCGCCGATACCCCATCCGGCATGAAATTTTGTCATGTTGTACCAACATTTTCTGTATTGGTTTAATTTAATAATTTGGAACCAAAAAAAAAACACCAAAGGAAAGCAATTTTTTTCGAAATGAAAATTGCAATTTTAAATTGCTTAGCAAAAGGAGAATGATCTACAGTGATTGGTAAACATTTTAATTTAGGCGAATCTACTATAAGAGCAATTAAAAAGAATGAACTTGCAATAAGAAAATCTGTCATTTCTGACACAAAACTAAGTGCCAAATTATCATCATACTCAAGAGACGCTTTATTAGAAAAAACGGAACGAGAGCTCATAATTTGGATTGAAGAATTAACTCAAAGAAGAATTGCTATAAGTGGTTATTTAATTAAACAAGAAGCTCTACGGTTTTATGAATAGATGAAACAATTGGAGCCATCTACTTCCATTCCCAGGCTGATAAAGAATTTTCGGCTAGCAAAGAATATCTATTCTTTGCTAGCTGGGTTTTTATTAATGCACTTTAAATTAAATTTAAATTAATGCACTTCTTAACGTGAAGATTACAGGCATGGTTCCAGCAGCAGATGAAGATGCAGCCAAAACATTTCAAGAGAAGTTAGCCAGAATTATTGAAGATGGTGGATATTGTTCCGATCAAGTGTTTAATGCTGACAAAACAGGATTATTTTGGCAGAAAATGCCTAGTCGAACTTGCATCGCAAACGCTGAGAAAAAAGCAAGTGAGTTTAAAGCAAACAAAGATCAAGTAGCACTGTTACTTTGTAGCAATGCATCAGGGGATCGAATGTTGAAACCCCCCTCCTAGTAAATCAATCTCGAAGACCACGGTGCTCTAAAAGGCAAAGATCTAAAACAGCTGCCGGTACATTGGATGGCTAATACAAAGGCCTGGGTAACAACTGCTGTATTTACTGAATGGTTCAATAATTGCTTTGTACCAGAAATGGAATCATATATGAAGTAAAAAGCTCTCGATTTTATAGTTTTATTAATTGTTGACAATGCACCAAGTCATCCGCATTTAGAACATCCAAATGTGCAGATAGTGTTTTTTCTACCCAATACAACAAGCATTATTCAACCATTTGATCAATGCATAATTGCTACTTTTAAAAAATATTACATTAAGCACACTTTTCAATTTATATTGGATAAAGTAGAAAATGAATCATTAACAGTAACTGACGTTTGGAAAAAAATTTTCTATTTTGGACTGCTTAAATCATGTTGCATATGCTATTGCTGAAATAAGACCAAAAAGTTTAAATGCCTGCTGGAAAGGAGCTCAGCCTGGATGTGTTGCAAACAGTGTAACCATTCAAACATCTACATTATAAGCTGAAATCATTACTTTGGCAATGATTTCAGCTTATAATGTAGATGTTTGAATGGTTACACTGTATTTCACTCTTCTGGTGATGAAAGTGATTTCGCACCAGTTCACAAACTTTGCCGAATATTGTCTAATAGCGATGATAATTCTGATGAAAAAATGTAAAAAAAATTGTTACTTTTCAATAAAATTAAATGAATAAAGCTTTAAAACAAACTTAGGCATTCTTATTTCCCTGAATTTTTATAAACTTTTTTAATGCGATTTTAGGTTTATTTTAATTCATTGCTTCGGTTTTATGCAGTTTTAGAAAATTATGGAACGTATCCCTAATTTTCCAACCTAAGTTAGGTCTTTTTTGTGCGATTTTTTATATGCAGTTTTCTGTGGAACATATCTACTGCATAAAAAGAGACCTGACTGTGTGTGTGTGTTACTCCTACACACGAAAGGCAGAAGGGCACACAAATAAATAAATTTACACCATCTAATTGTAGGAAATTGAAAGCTTTCTCTATTTTCTCGATCTACAAACTTAAGTACAAATCTTTGTTGTATTCCCATTATTCTTGTCTATTTGTCATGAACATATTCACATATCAGACATGTTAATGATTTAAATTTCATTGGAAGTAATTGATGCCTTCCTCCTCCAGTTTCTGAGCTGTAGCACCTTATTTGGAAACCACTATAAAGATTGTCTTTTCTAAGCATTTATTTCTACTTGCTGGAGATAAGAGGGAAGGGAAAACAATTTAACGCTTCATGTGAAATGATAAACTTAAATTCCTTGGATATGATGAAAAATAATGTTAGTTTCTCTCTTTGTAACATATGCAGCAAAACTTAAATAATAAAGAAATGAATCTTGAGAATTTTAGATTATTGTGTTACTAAATCTAGTAATGTTGTAGGCCCATTTACTTGAGCACAATGGATCAAAGCCATTTGAATGTTCTATTTGCAACAAAGAATTTCGAAGTAAAGACAGTATGTTGAGGCATAGATTCATACATTCAGGTGAGACACACAGTAGCTATTATTGAGTTAGTGAATAGCATTATTGTGAATGACAAATATTTAAGTTTGTGTCTGTGTAATGTATATTTGTTGCTATTACTTTAATTTATAACATTGAGATAATTTATAATTATCCATCCACTAGAAAGCCCCATTTTCTTGCTTCGCTTGATGTGTTTGTAATATTTTTGAAAACACTTATTAAGGAACACTACAACAAAATCTTTTTTACATAAGCATCATTATATACAGAATTCAAGGTTTAATTTCTTTGAAAAGGCATACCACAACAAAATATGTAAGCTTTATTATATACAGAATTCAAGATTTAACTAATCTCTTTACAAATTCATACATGTATAGTTAAGAAAAAGTATTCCCCCTATCCCCACCAACCAGTCATTCCACACATCAGAAAATTTCCGATCATTTATGTACATCAGAAAAATTAGACTAACACTAGATTAGAGTCCACTCTCACTATAGTGTACTAGTGTTGGAACGTCCTTCTTGGCTCTATGGTTCGCCATCTTGTTATAATGTTATTCTTAATAAAATCAATTAATTGCTGGTCGATTACTAATCAAAATGTAGGGAAATTTATATTTATACTGTGCCACCCTATATTTAGATTAGTCTATGTAAAATAGTAGAATCAATCTTCAATTAACTTAGCAGTCTCCTTATTCATACAGGCCGAATTTAATATTTTTCACTTAGGGCTCCCGCAAGATTTGAACTTTTTATGAACGGTGCAATGAAAAAGAATCAGGCACACACTATATTGAAATCAACAAAACAAAACATTTAATACAAGGTTATATGACAAATACATAAATTTAACTCCGAAAATAAGATAATACAATTAACTTAGTTCTTCAGGTCAGAACATTCATATTAAATTAGATTTTAAATCTTCAGATACAAAATTCACAGTTCTCTCAATCACAAAGATTGTTCACGCTGATCAATACTACAGAATTTCTTGCTAAATAAATTTGCTGGTATCACTCAGTCACACTCTATATTTAACACTTAGCAAGCACTTATAACATTATTAATTGCGGCAGTTACTGCTTCAAGGGGAATTATTTTCAAACTTCTAACTTCGGCTAAATTCAGTGAAACGCCATAGTAAATGTTAGGATATTCAAGACGGAACTATTACTTATACCTTCACATTGAAATAAATAAAATAGGACTGTTCTTACCGGGATTAATCCTTAGCACATCAGATTCAATGTGAGCACATTTCAAACTTATATTCACTTATTACTCCGATGGATCACTATTCAAAAGAATTCTTCAAGGAGATGACTGAATTATTATTTATCGCGCTACACAATTCTTGACGGGCTTATTATAGGGCAGAAATAATTATTCCATGTTTACTACTGTATAACAAATTGAGCTTTGTACAATCCTTTAAAGCGATAGGAATATGTAGTAATTCTAAAACTTAGTGGATTTATTCTGAATCTTCTATTAATCTTCCGGTCTCTTAGTTATCCTATTACGGCACTAAATTCCTATTACTGCCACCACTGACTTTACTCTCAGCTGTCTATAAGTTCTCTCCTCGTCTCCGTACACTTCTGAATGCTACTCCCTTGAATTCCCTGCCCTTCAGTGTCCTTGTTTACTTTTACCTCTCGCTTATATGCCTTCCTTCTTCCTGCCTCAAACTTGTTCAATCCATCCAACTCATTAATTTCTCTTCTCCCAGTTATCGAAGCTCACGCCCTACGCTTGCGCGTTCTATTTTATTTCTATCTCCATAGCAACGATAAAAACAGAATGTAAACATAAGGTTATACCTTTACACTGAGTAATGATAAATAATAATAAAAATATTATAGTTACTTAATTTTCTCTTTCATTTCATTTACAAATAATAATAATAAAATATATGTTACAGTTTATATAAGGCACATAAAAGTTACATACATAGAATTCCTCATAATATTATTGAAGGAATAAAGTAATAAGATAATTGATGTTTACTACAGAGTCCTTTCAATAGTATAATATACATTAAAATTATATAATTAAATAATAGCTGATAAAATTCAAGGATGATACATGAATAATAAATCTTAAGCAAGGGACTAACAAACAATATTTAAACAAGTCTTGCTTAGTATATGGTAGATTATGTTAAATGTGAATGAAGAATAAAAACATACAAAACAGTTTCATTCACAGTTTAACACTAGTAGGGAACGAAGGAAGAATTTGTTATAATGAAAAGTTTGCTATAGCAAATTTCTTTAGGATTGCTCTCGATGCTGGGGTTCTTTGTCTGGACCTTTTTTAGTAGTTTGTTATAGTAACTGAGTTTACTTGTTGTGAAGGGGGGTTGTGATTTATTGGTTTCAATATTTTTTGGATTTTTTTTTTTTTTGAGGAGGGGGGGTTAGCCATTGGCTAAGAAAGTGTTGAGAATGTGGTTTAGTTCTGTGGTTAGGGCATTGTCATTGGAACAGTTAAGTTTAGCCCTGTTGTGTAGTGTCTTAATGAATCCATATTGTTGTGAGGGGGGGGGGGGATGTTGGTGAATGTATCTCCCTGTATGGGTGGGTTTTCTATAAACTGAGAAAACCAAGGTTCCATCAGGCTGACTAGTGTGTCTAAGAAAGGAAGGCAGTTGTTTTTTTCTTCTTCCAGGGTGAACTTGATTTTGGGGTGTTATTTAAGTGTGTTAGGAAGGAATGCATTGGAGCCATGTGGCCAAATAGCGAACACATCATCAACATAGTGAAGCCATATGGTTGGTTTTTGTGGGGCAGAGTTTAAGGCTTTCTCTTCAAAAGTCTCCATATAAAAGTTGGCCAAGGGTGGGGAGAGTGGAGAATCCATGGCTGTCCCCTCTATTTGTTTGTAGAATTTTCCTTGCCAAACAAAATAGCCTGAGTTCATTGTGAACTGAAATAGGGCTGTGATATTGGGAGGAAATTTAGCTTGGATCAGCTCTAAGGATTCTTTGAGTGGGACATTTGTGAATAAGGAGGAGACATCAAAACTGACCATTAAGTCAGTGTGTTTGAGTGTAAGGTTTTTGCAGACCATGCGCTGGATACCTGCCATAGAATATGGTGGAAGAAAACCACAATAATACACCATAGTAAATTCAAATATGAAAGGCTATTCATGGAATCAGCCTCAGCCCTAAGAAACAATCCAAACCTAAATAAATTTGGGTGCATGAGACTGCCCCAAATTTGGGGAACCTACATCAGAAGACCTTCAGCCCAGTCGGCCAAGAATACCAACATTGCCTGCTAGAGGGCACCATCAGGACTTTTAGGAGAAAGAATAGCTTCCTGCTTCGTTCCTCATTTACTCTGTGTTGTACTTGCGTCCACGTGTCTTGTATTTAAGTTCCTATGATAATGGCAACGTGACGTTGCCGAAATATTGGAAGTGTATTAAAATTTATTTTAATGTATATATTCTATTGTACGTTGTAATTTCCTTAAACTATTTAGTAATAAGTGCTTTGCATTATGGGATACTAAGGAAGTGATGTGATCTCATTAGCTTCTATATACGAGTTTCCCTAGTCCTGATTATATTTCAGGTGCAAACTTTGTTTGCTTATACTTGGATAGCATCCCATAGCACAATTGGAAGAACTATGGTACATTGTACCCTTCAATTAGAAAAGGCCTAAGTTCGATTCCCATCGTGTGACAGGAGGATTCTTTATATGGACTTTTCAATTGAAGGTGAGTTTGCTGATCTCATATGGAGGAAGCAGGGTTTTTCTCCAGAAACTTGGGGTTTTCATCCCACATATAGACAAATTGGCCCTTCAGAACACACATAATTTACAGATAAAAATATTAGTGGTGGTGGGTGGTAGATGGCGCTGATGTAGTTGATTGGTAGTAGAGGTTCGATGTAATGATGGAGACGGAGAGTTGTACAGTAGGTGTCCTCCCATGATGAGTCTTTGGACTCCTTGAAGGTGTCATGAATAATAATAATAATAATAATAATAATAAAGGATTAAACCAAGAATATAATTTCTTGGCATCTTTAATTTATAGTATAACCAAGTGGATAAACTTTGTACATGTGAAAGGCTTTGATGGTTCTGTAATAGTCTGGGGTGCATTCTCATGGCATGGTTTTGGTCCACTTGTTGTATTGGAAGGCAAAGTGAATGCTGTACGTTATCTTTCAGTCATAAGTGATCATCTTCATCCTATATCGATACACTTCTCCTACTCAGCCAGCCATTTCAACAGGATAATGCTCCCATTCATCGAGCAAATGTGGTCACCCAGTGGTTTGCAGAACGTGACAGTGAAGTGTCCTGTCTGCCATGACTATTCCAATTGCCAGACTTAAATCCTATAGAACACATATGGTACATTTTGGAGCAAGCTCTCAGGCAGTGTTTCCCACCTCCAAAGAACAAAGGCAAATTGATCCAGTTTCTGTCAGACAAATGGTGTAAAATTCTTCCACTAACCGAGTCTTTCCCTCCAAGAATACAGGCTGTAATAGATTCCCATGGTGGACCAACACCATATTAAACGAAATATGTCACTGTTTCCATTTTTTGTCCATTGCCTGTAGGTTGTTAGGATGTACTGTATCATCATCAAATTCTTGATATGAACCCTAGGGGAGGGGAGTTGTACTTCATGTAATAGTACTACATGAAAAGGTTACATCATTACTAACTTCCCTATTGACAGTTTCTTCCACATTAATCTGTTATCTTATCTGTCAGGATTCAATTCTATTTAATGTGTGTTTAGTGCTAAAATACAACCTTTGCTTGCATTTGTGCAGTGTTAAATTCTGAATGAAACTGAAATTAAATCCATTTGTCTCATTCAGATTTAACATGCAATATCATTCCCGGGGCCATTATTGGTATATCAGTAGAAATAAAGCCAATTGTTTTATAAGCAACATTAGTAATTTAAGTAAAACTTGTCTATGCATCATGTTGTAAATAATTATTGTAAATTTTCTAATGTTTAAACTATGTGGATTTTGTGCAAATACTTGTGTACTCTCGGGAGAAAGATAATCGGATTAGATAGTGATGGCCTGAAACTAAACACGCGCACCAAGTAGGATGCACACGCGGGTTCCCTCCGTAAAGCACACTAGGGGAGAGTGTGGCGCTAGGTGCTGGAAAAAATAAGGTGTCATGGGAAAAGGGAGAGAGCAGGATGACGTAGGGAGGAAACATCGGGCCCGTGATTTAAAAAGCGTAGCGGTGCTAGTTCGTGGCTTTTTTCTCTCCCCCCTGAATTGGAGTGGTCATCGACATAGAGGTCGTTGGAACACGCTGAAGTGTCTATGGCAAGTTCGCTGGTCAACGAGTAGCCCAGCGGATCGGAGTTCCCGATCACCACGGAGATCGATAAGCCATGTCGAGCCAGTCAACCTGAGAACGGCGAGCCAGATTTATCTTTTGGCGGAGATATGTCTAGTCCGAGTTCATCAGTCGAATAGTGCAGATTACGAGAGTCAGCTTACAAAAAGCGAATAACAACTTTAGAGGAATGTTACAAAGCAGCCAGAGAGAAAGAACAGATGCTTGGAGACATTTGTCCCTCATCTTCCCTGAACCACATTAACATTATCGAAGAGAATAGTAATCCCGCAGGTAATGCCAGACTAGAGATAGAGAATAAGGAGAGGGGAACAAATAAGAACCAATGGAGTACTGAAGAAGATAGAGCAGTAAATTTTAATCAAATGTCTGATTACAAGAACAACTCCGCCAAGGAGAAGAAAGAAATTGACATGGAGGAAGTGCAATCCATGATTAACCGAGAGGTAAAATGGTTACAACAACCAGTGATGGATCATCTTGATGCTGTATTACAACAGCTGGTGGCCATCACGGTCAGATCCTCAGAGTTTTATATCCCTCAAGCAGAGAAAATTAATGAAACAGTAAGACAGGAGGTTGAACGACAGAGTCAGCCCATACTAAACCACCTTGAAGAAATGATGCAGAAGATAGCAGACATGACTGAACAACAATACGGTGCCTTTCGACCAGAGTCACAGAGAGAATGTGTTCAAGCAGAGCGTAGGGAACCTCCTCAGTGGTTTAAATGTAACAGAGTTGGGCATATTGTCCGAAATTGTGCTTCTAACAGGAGACCCTACTGGAATAACAGCTGAGAATCAAAATACGGACAAGTTCCTTGTGAGGGTGGCAGAAGAGATAAGGGCCATCACAGACCGAGAGGCTAAGATGATAATCCGAGGAAATATTCAAGGATTTCCTTGTGACCTTCTAATAGACACTGGGTGTAATGCCTCCATTATCAATGAGGAGTATTTCCAGGCTATGAGGAGACCGGTCAAACTATCAACACTCTAATTCAATTTGCATTGCATATAATAAGATCCATGCAAAGATCTATCTACCAGAATTTGGGTTGTGCATTTGGCAAGAGCTGTTAGTTCTTCCTGCATCTCCCAGCTTGAGCTCGCAAATAATTCTGAGGACTGACTTTTTGGAGAAATATCAGTTCTCTTGTGATTTCTCCAGAAGTGATGTATCCCTATTGGGCAGAAAGAGGCATGCTGGAAGGAACAAACAGTCTGAATATGATATTAGGAAATTTAGTATAGAGAGTTCTTACAACACAAGTAACGTGGAGCCTTGTAATGTGGAAATGAGAATTGTTAACAATAATCAAGTTGAGCCTCAAGGCAGTCCCAATCCCGAAGTAAGTGGTCAACCAGAGACTTGCAAAACCACGAGTATGGAATTAGACATAGAACCATGCAACTCAGTAATAGAAATTAAGGATGGAGATCCAAGTGCGATTGGAGCAAACTATATTGAGGTGATTAATGACTATAAAGAATTAGATAAGGGAGCATAGTGGAATACATTCAGAAGAAACATCAACAAAAGGTACAACATTGAAGAAAAGGAAGTGGGAACTCACAAACACAGGAGTTAGTGGAAATACTGACAGCCAGGAGAAAGTAGACCCCCCCCCCCCCAGAAAATACATGGGAATGACCAACAAAACAAAAAAAAAATTTTTGATAAATTTTTTTTTTAAAGGGATAATGAGCCTTTGTTAAATTTTGAATGAAACTGAAATTAAATCCATTTATGTCTCATTCAGATTTAACATGCAGTAATATTCCCGGGGCCAATATTGGTATATCAGAAGAAATAAAGCCCGTTGTAATTTATAAGCAACATCAGTAATTTAAGTAAAACTTGTCTATGCATCATGTTGTAAATAATAACACACGCAATTTACAGACAAAAATACTAGCTGTGGTGGTGGGCAGTAGATGGCATTGATGTAGGTGATTGGTAGTAGAGGTGGAGTGTTGTACAGTAGGTGTCCTCCCGTGATGAGTCTTCGGACGCCTTGGAGGTGTCATGAATAATAATAAGAATAATTATTGTAAATGTTCTAATGTTTAAACTATGTGGATTTTGTGCAGATACTTGTGTACTGCCGGGAGAAAGATAATCAGATTAGATAGTGATGGCCTGAAACTAAACACGTGCACCAAGTAGGACGTGCATGCGGGTTCCCTCCGTAAAGCACGCTAGGGGAGAGTGTGGCACTAGGTGCTGGAAAAAGTAAGGCATTGTGGGAAAAGGGAGAGCCGGATGACGTAGGGAGGAAACATCGGGCACGTGATTTAAAAAGCGTAGCGGCGCTAGTTCGTGGCTTTTTTTCTCTTCCCCCTGAATTGGAGTGGTCATCGAGATAGAGGTCGTTGGAGCACACTGAAGTGTCTATGGCAAGTTCGTGGTCAACGAGTAGCCCAGCGGATCGGAGTTCCCGATCACCATGGAGATCGATAAGCCATGCTGAGCCAGTCGACCTGAGAGCGGCGAGCCAGATTTACCTTTTGGAGGAGATATGTCTAGTCCGAATCCATCAGTTGAATAGTGCAGATGAAATCAATTAAGAGAAGGATCAAGGAAACAAAGTTCTGTCGAGATGTATGTGAAGGTCGAATAATTCCCCAGCCTTTGGTAATGTAGAATTTTGATCTGTTATATAATTGTGTTGAGGGGAACAACCTGTAATTATAAAAAGGACTTTAGGTTTATAATGTTTCGATTAATGAAAGAACTTTAGAGATTATGCAAAAGGAAGTAGAGGAACTTTTAGTTTTGGGATGAAGGAATTGTGTGGAAGCTCATTGAGATAATTTGTTATTGATAAATGAATGACCTTTAGCATTGTTATGTGTAAAATGGATAATTGGCCTTTGATAGAATTTCCTACTTGAAATAATGTTTTAACATATTACAGAATTAAAAATTTTAGTTGAGTATACTCATTCCCTGAAGTTAGTGCAATTCTATGTCAGAGTTTGTTCATAAAGTTTAAATTGTCTCTGATTTTGTAATTAAATGTTTTTCTTTATTATTATTATTCCTGACACCTCCAAGGAGTCTGAAGACTCATCGCAGGAGGACACCTACAACTGTCTGAACCACTACATTGAACCTCTACTACTAATCATCTCAATCAAAGCCATCTACTGCCCACCACAACTAGTATTTTTTGTCTGTAAATTGCATGCGTTCTGTAGGGCCGATTTGTCTGTATGTGGGATGAAAAACCCAAGTTTCCGGGAGAAAAAACTCTGCTACCTATGTATGAGATCGGCTAACTCACCTTCAATTGAAATCGTCCAGATAAAGATCCTCCCGTCGCGATGAGAATCGAACTTGGGCTTATTCCAATCGAAGGCCGCAATGTACCGTCGTTCTTCCAGTTGCGCTACTTAATTGATGACCTGCCTGATTTCCTTTCTATTGCATCGCTCATTAAGTTAGAACCAAGGCAGGAGGTAAAATACAAGGGAGGCTACGGCTGTGAAATGAATTTTAGTTATTTGATGAATTTAGAATTTAACGAAAGTGCTTAAGAGATATTAGACAGTGTTCTAAACTGAGTTCTAGTTGCTTAATTTTGCATTGTTCAATAGTCTAGGATTCAGGGTGGCGCAGTATAATAGAAATTTTCCTGAATCTGAAAAGGAATTGGCGCTATCCAATGGCAATCCCTTTGTCTTCAATCCATGTGCCCTACTCTTAAGAAAGTTTAACGGCCCAGATTAAATATTGAGACTGCATAGGAATTATAGTATATTAACTTGATGCATCGAGTAAAGAACTTTTATTGAAATTAGGTTAAGGAAATTATATGAGGGAATAAGTCAGGATTAAGATCATAAAGCACGACGTTAGGAGAGAAAATAATAAATATTGCAGCAGTATGGTATCTGTTGGGAGAGAATTTTTTTGCACTGTTTAGATTCGTTTTAATTCCATTTTTTCCTTCTCTAATTACATTAAATACTGTAATTACTCTATTTGTCACCAAATATATCAGTACTTACTGTTATTGTTTGTGTAGTGGATCATTAAACACTCCTATTCACAAGATTAAAGAATAATAATTATTATTATTATATGACACCTCCAAGGAGTCCAAAAACTCATCGAGGGAGGGCACCTACTCTACAGTTCTCTGTCTCCACCACTCAATCCACCAACTACAGTGAACCGCATCCCACTACCACCAGTATTTCACAATCACAAACATCCATGCCCACAGCAGGATTCAAACCCGCAGCCTTTTGGCTGGAGAGTGGATACGCTAACCACTCGGCCAACCAGGTTGGCTTATTGTGAATCAATAAAATTATAGTAAATCAGCCATAAATTAACACACCGTCATCATCAGTGCATCAACCTAATCACAAGGCAATGCTAGAACAAAGAACATTTATCTTATTTACAGAGCTGAGCTATGTGCCGGTGTTCCACCATATGGATGGTTACAAAGTCAAAGGAGATTACAATTGAAGCTAAAACTAAAATTAAATTATTTGAAATATAAAACTTAACAGAATTTAGATAAATTAATGAATGATTCTCAGCATATATATACCTGTGTGTGCGCGCGCGCGTGCACACACATGTTGGGTTATTCAATATATGTAAAAGGATAGGGTGAGACTTTCCCAAATCTTAGTGGTAGATAGGCAGTCATTCCAATTTAAGTCTGAAGAAGTGCTTCAGCACTCTCTTTAGTTAGCCTCTCTAACCTAAACCGGCACCAACATAAAAAGTGATTATTGGACCATTGGATATTTTGATTAATGTCCACTCCATCCTAAGCAAGGCCAGCATGGAGTTGTTACAAAATCAGATCTCATCTGATTTTGTAACCACCCATATAGTGGCATTTTATCATCAGGCTCAGTCCTGTAAACAGGATAAATTCCTTGTTCTAGATTCATTTGGTGATTATGCTGATCCACTGATGATGCCCGTTTAATTTCTGGATCTAAATCCTTTCAGGGATTTAGATCCAATAGCATATTCTGGTCTCATTCCATCTTTTCTTTGGTCATCTCTGACTTCTGTATCTTACAACTTGGGTGGTATCGGAATATTTTTTTGGATGGTCTTGAACTTTCCATTCGTTCAATATGTTCAATCCACTTCTTTTGGTATTCATATATTTTGTCCAATACTGAATCCGTTTCTAGTTCTTTACATATTTCTGTACTTTTTTTTTTTTTTGTCTCAGAGAGTATAGCCTGCTGTCCTATGCAGGAGTTTCTATTCTTTTTTTCCTTCTGCAGTTTCTACTGTCCCTAATTCCATACAGTAGAAAAGATCTTGCCAAAACTTTATAAACTCTTATTCTTGTATGCTTTTGAACTCGGTTAGGTTTGAAAATATTATTGATCATTCTTGTTATCTTTAGACAGTCTAAAATTTTGATATCAGTGCTAGCTTCTTTTGTATATGATACAGCACATCCAAGCTACACTGGTGTCCAAAAGCTAAGGACAAACTACTTTTTTTATCTGTATATGAAAAAAGTTTAATGACTACAGAAAGGCTTAGACATTGGTTATACATGCTTATTAAATTACTTAAGGAATTTACAACGTACAAATGATATAAATTAAAATTAAACTTTAATCTATATTCCAATATTTCGGCAACATCACGTTGCCATTTTCACAGGAACTTAAAATAAAGACACGTGCACGCAGGCACTACACACAGTAACTGAGGACAAAGCAGGAAGCCTCAACAAATTTGGTTGCATGAGACTGCTCCAAATTTGGGAGACTTACATCAGAAGACCTTCAGCCCAACGGCCAAGAATACATACATAGCCTGCTAGGGGGCACCATTAGAACTTTTAGGACAGCTTCCTGCTTCGTCCTCAGTTACTGTGTGTAGTTCCTGCATGCACGTGTCTTTATTTTAAGTTCCTGTGAAATGGCAACGTGACGTTGCCGAAATATTGGAATATAGATTAAAGTTTATTTTTAATTTATATCATTTGTACGTTGTAAATTCCTTAAGTAATTTAATAAGCGTTTATGACAAAAGTTACAAATTTCCTAAGGATGTAGTTAAAGAATTAATGTACAGTGCTCACAGAAAATTATATGTCCACACCAAATTGCAATGTAGCTCTCACAACATTGTTAAATCGGTAATTCGTCGGCTGTCTTTGTTGTTATATCCTTACTTTCATATAATGTTATTTCGTAAGTCGTAGGTTCAATCTTATTATATATTAATTTACTGTCTCTAGAATCTATCCTTTTGCTTACTCAAAACTTTGTACAATCAAAGTCCTACCGGCTACTCTATTGTTATGTCGCTATTTCTCTATGTTATATCTTATTCTACCTCTATAATAACTCTCCTTCTAATCTATTGTCGTGCTCCTAAAATACTAATTCAGATTTTGTTTCCTCTTCGGATATTGGCAAAATTTATATTTCACTGCGCCAGCCAATATCCTATAACAGAAGAGACTCTTGTTCAGGGAAATAATTCAAAATTTAAAAGGATACACACAATCATTTATCTCACGCTAGCGCTGTGCAGATTCAGTTAGCAGTCGTAGACCGAATCTCACTTAAACACTTATATCTAAATTCCTTCCCGCCCAAAAAGTTCAATTTCATAAGTGGTGGTTTGAATTCGTAATCAGGCATAACTCAGGTATAAGGTACAAAGCATGTTTATTGGAAAAACATAAAACATTTTACAGTTATTTAAGTTTAAATGCCCAATGGGTCAAAATTCACTCTAAGTTAAGGGTTATACTAAATGAATCAGAGCAAATTAAATCCTTCAATTATGAAAGGATTAGGTTTAAGCATAATACTACTACTATATAACTCCTTTCACAAATTACTCACAGAATACGTATTGAACACTTTCATTAATACTCTATCAATAATTACCTTAATTCTAAATTTCATTTAAGCAAGTCTAGCCATTCACAAATCACTGCCTATTTAACAACTCTTCTTTGTTCCACAAGGGCTTAATTAATTCAGTCAAATTCTCACTAAAAGTTCTCTACTAGTGTCCTTTAGTTACAACACACACAAATTTCTTGTTCTTCTAAACAAAATTTTAACATAGAACGAAAACTCTTACATTACCGGATCCTTTCAGATTTCATGCCGCCATCTCATGTAGGTCTGGATTACCGTACTGCATATTCTTCGGCTGTCTTTGCGCCTGGTGATGTACTACGCTTTTTCTTCTAATCGTTTCCGACTGTTGCATGCTGTCTACCGCTCCGCAGGAAACTTTCTCCAATGGGACATTCTGCTAAGGCTCGATTCCACATAGGTCGTCGTATCGCGATCAGCTCCACTTGAAAATCTTCAAGCATTCTCAAGAAAAGAACCGCATTGAATAGAGGGCGCCCTCTATTCAATGCGGTTTTTACCCACGAACCCCATCGTTCATGCCCCTTGGGTGATCCTACACTCTCGCTAACCTGTCCAGTTACATTATTCTAGGTAGGCACTCTGACGTCATATTTCCACGTAGGTATAGCCTCCATCACTACGCTCGACTCATACCGATTATACGTGATTATTCCAGATTACTATTATAAACTTTTCTCAGAATTTCGCAAGGTACTAGACAGCTTACTTGGGAATTACAAATAACCTAGCAATAACTCTCACTATATCGCACACATGGACTATACATTATTACAAGACATAAAACAACACTTTATAATTATTAGCCGATGTGCAGATATCTCCTTAACAAGTAGTAGTTTATCATGTTAAATCCTGAATAAAGAATTTACTTGTAAAGCTCTGCATTCAGGATCTAACAACATCATAACAAGAGGCAAACTGGCCCACTCCTCCTTCAGAGCAAGGATAAGGCCTTGTTTGTTTTCTGGATGGAAATTTCAGCTTCTTCCTATTGCATTCCAAACTGTTCTGGGGGTTGAGATCTGGAGAGCATGTTGGTCACTTGATTTGATTAATATCCTCGGTTTCCAGAATTATCTCCACTGATCGTGTATCATGTACGATGGGACATGGTATTGTCATTCGTAAAAATGAATTCTTTGCCTACAGCATCATGGAACAATCGAACATGATGTTGAAGAACTTCGTTGCAATATTATTCACCAGTCATAATCCCTTTTTCCAGCACATGTAGCTCAGTGTGTCCATTAGGCATAATGCTTCTGCACACAGTGACCCCAGCACTGTCATATGTATCCCTTTCAAGAACATTCTTGCAATGGTAAGTGGTTACCTTTCACACCAGATCAAGTGTTGTTGAGAATTGGAGAAAAGACTAAAACGACTCTCATCTGTAAAAGTGCATTGGCCCATTGATGTCTTGTCCAATTTTTATGGATACAACGCCACTGAAAACGTGCTCTACGATGAACTGTGGATAAAGGAACATAGACAGGCCTTCTAGCATATAGGCCTGCTTGTTGCAGATGTCTTGCCACAATTTGTCGAGATATCCACATGCCTGTGCTTGAATGGAGCTGACTTGTAAGCTGACCTGTGGTGGTGCATCAATTACATTTTGCTGTTATACCCAAAAATCTGTCTTCGTGATCCATGCTAGAGTGAGGGCAACTTCTGGAACACATTCCACTGTTTGAAATGCTGTCCAGAGCCTGAATATAACGCTATGTGCGGTTCCAAAATCTCTGGCAATATCAGTAATTCTGTGGCCATGTTTTCCAATAATTGTTCTCTGAGTGAAATCATCTAGACGATGTTTACCTTCACAAAAAGAGCTTCCTTCAAACACAATTTGCTTAGCACAGCCTTTTATCCTGTTGAGTGCTGCCATGTAACCCCTTTGTGTGCAATTCAAAAATTTGAATGTATATCTGCTTTAGCTCAGTCAGTATAGAACAAAGCCCTTCGGTTGGAAAGACTTTGGTTTGATTCCTGTTCGTGTAGTGAAGAACCTTTATCTAGTCTCTTTCGAATAAAGGTGAATTAGTCAGTATCATCATATGGAAGTAGAGGGTTTTTCACCCAGAAACTTGGGTTTTTTTGTCTCTTAGAACAGGCAAACCAGTTCTGTTAACACACGCATCTACAGACACTCGTGGAATAAGGATTAACCAATCTATTTCGTAGGATTTTCGGTTTCGAATGCCTACACAGTGAAGTGTGGTTCTATGTATGAGCGTAAATCAACAACAACTCACCTTCTACTCAGAATCGTCAGTTATATAAACTGCTACAAGCTGATTCGTCTGAATTTTCAGTCATGATTTTACTTCTGATAAAGAGATAGTTCTTTAAAAGCCATGATTTTTGTTTTGTTTGGTGATATTTGCATTCGAAATTTTTTAGCAATTATGTTTAAGGAGGATATTGATCTTTGGAGTTCATTTTCACTTCTTGCTATGATTATCTGGTCATCTGCAAGCAAAAGGGCATTAAGTATTGTTCCACAATCTGTTTTAAATGCTGGTTTTATATTTTTCTTCGTTTTCTCTATTATTTCATCTATATAGATATTAAATAAGGGTGGTGACATTGGGCATCATCGACAGACCCCTCTGTTTATCAATTTCCATTCTGTACCTTTTCATTGATTCTTACAGCTGTTTGTTTGTTTTGATACCTGTTAGTTATTGCAGTAACAGTTGATTTGGAATGATTTGAAAATTAGATTCTTAAGTACAGTCCACAGTTTGTTCCATAAGACTGTCAAAGGCTTTCAGGTGACTTTATACACAGAAAACAGAAACACACACACACACACACATATGCTGTGTGTGTGTGTGTTTCTATGTTTTATTCCTAATGTTTTTCCATTGAGATTTTTAATGTAAAAGCTGGGTTGATGTACAATTGTTCTTTTTGGAAGCTATTTTTGTTCTAGTTCACAAAGTTTATTGTCTACATATAACTTAAGTTTTGAAGATAATATACAACTTATAACCAGTATTTAGGATACTTATTCCTCTGTTAGTTTTCACAGTTGTGCTTATCCCCTTTTTTATATATATTGGAATGATAATTGTCTTATTCCAACTTTCTGGGATTTTTCCTTGATGCTAGATATTGTTAAATAATTTAAAAAGTCATTTGATGATTAGGATACATGCATATTTAATACATTCTATAGTTATTCCATCTTCTCCGGGGGATTTTCCTGTTTTGCTTTGCTGTATTGTTTGTTAATTTCTTGTAATGTTATTTCTTCTACTGTATAGTTAGTATTTGATGATGAAAAAAGGTGATAAACCTTTTGGCAACTCCCATAGGCACAGATGACTTGCTACTGCTTCTGCCTGGTATCTCCAGCTCTGGGCCTGGCTCCCACTGAAGAGACCTCAATAAAGGTCGAAACTAGTCTGGGTAGATGGCCAATCCCTTTAATGCATAACAGTATACATATCCACATAGGAAATGTGTTTTGCATTATGGGAGATACTGGGTTAGAAGTGCCTGGTAGCTTGCTCCACCTTTGCCACGAGTTGCCTTGGTGTTGCACTACTTACTGGATAAGATAGTACAACACTATATTTAGTCCTGAAGATATTTTCAGGCGCAAACTTTGTTTGCTCTCACTGGGATAAAGGATTAAACTAAATCTATTATATGTATAGTTAGTAGTTAGTATTATATTCGTTTTTAGATTCATTACCATCATATATTGCCATAAGTTTTGAAGAAGTCCAGCCAGGTTTTCTCTTTGATTATTCCAAGTTTCACTTTTTTTTTTACCTCCTTATTCATATTTCTTAGAATTTTGTATCTATTTGGTCTCTTCACTGTAAGATATCTTTTTTTATAGCAATTTTGCTATGAAATTATCCCATGTTTCTTAGACATGAGTGCAATTAAAAACTTGTCTATGTACTATATTTAATGCTACAGTAAGACTTCTTTGTTTTGCCTGCATCTGTAAATAATATCTGTGTGGGAGGGGATATAATTTTTCACAATACAGAGTCATTTTCATACTTACCTTCTGAAAGCATAGATGTAGTGGGTAAAAATCCATTTATTCCTAAATGCATAAAAGTTAATCCTTCTATAATTTACAAGAAAAGGAATGATCTCCTGATACCAGAAAAATATTAGCATATCTGGAACAGGTTAATTTGCTCACTTTGTGCTCTATCAGCACACAAGTAATTCATGTCATGCCCAGACAAATTGTCTGATACACATTATTCGTTCAATGGATATATCCTTTCTGTAGTTTTTCACCCTCACTTTAATAAGGTTTCTTTTTTCCCCTTCCCAAATTATGCCTATTATAAATACAAACATGTATGTCTAGAGATTACAGGATAATATGTAATTTGTTCTGCCCCATACCACTTATGGACACGCACATAATAGAACTATAAATTATTGGTAATTCATTGGTGTCTAAATAAATACTTCTTTTCGTGTCTATTCTTTGTCTCCTTAAATGTGCAATTTGCATATACAGTTCGTGTCTCCTCAACATACATATAATTTAAATTACTAAAAGGTGTAAGGAATTATGTGCAAATTACCAACAAGACATAGATAGACTTTCCCTTAAGTACTGGTTTGTAATATATCCTGAACCAGTCCCCCCACACACACACACACATAGTTTTGGTTTTGATGAAAGCAAATCTACAATTTGTGGTATGCCAATCAATATGGTTAACCAGTCCACTTTCTGATTGGTCTATTATTTGTCAGGTTTCTGGTTTCATTAGTTCTTACATAGTTTTCTAAGCCACTCCTAACTGTATCAAGTTTGCCATCAGAGTTTTTTTTTTGCTAATTTTTTTCTCTCCCATTTTGTTTAACTGATAAGACCTTAGAGGTCTTATCAGTTAAACAAAATTCAGGATAGGTTCAGGACAGTTAACTCTTTTACATATTCTCAAATATTAATGATTTCATGTTTGTTTCCATTATCTTCATTTTCACATGGTTCTGCCATTGTGCCATTTGTTCATCCCAGTAATTTCCTTCAAAACTATCATACCTGTGGTCTTTGATCAACTGTTTTATTTTTTGAATTTGGTCTGTTTGTATCTCCAGCCATCAGACAATGAGATGCATGCCTATATTACTTGTAGAAACACACTGGCTTGAAGACAAATGAATAATAGCATACATCTCTTCCACCATGCTCATTGTCTGTTTTTAATTCTTCCAGTATTAATTAATCTTTTTTTTTATTGTCCCAAAGATATTGCTTAGGTTTTAGTGATGAA
Organism: Typopeltis vanoorti; assembly: GCF_054136105.1. Taxonomy (NCBI): domain Eukaryota; kingdom Metazoa; phylum Arthropoda; class Arachnida; order Uropygi; family Thelyphonidae; genus Typopeltis; species Typopeltis vanoorti. The sequence goes on from NC_143555.1 coordinate 153,006,290, forward strand.
ATGCATAATGTTGTGTTTATTATAGTTACATGTGAGTTTAAACTTAATGTCATGCTAGTGTACACAGCTCTTTCTCTCATAAATAGAATATAAAAATATTAATTCTAGTTCTGCTTTCTCTGTCATATTTTTAATTTATGTAATATTTATGATTTGCAGGTGAAAAGCCTTTTCCATGTGATGTTTGCAATAAGGGATTTTCCAGTGCTGTTGCCCTGAAAGAGCACAAAGCCAGACATAGTAACCAGAAACTTTACAAGTGTTCAGTCTGTGATCGAGAGTTTCGACAGACTAGTTGTCTTAAGCGTCATCTTGTGACACACAGAAAAGAGACCCCATATGAATGTAAACTATGTGACCGAAAATTTTCACAACCCGCATATCTGCGTTCACATATGTTGGTACACACTAAGCAGCGTGCTCATCACTGCACACATTGCAATAAAAGTTTTATTCACCTTTCGGACCTCAATAGGCATAAAATCATTCATACCGGAAAGAGACCATACAAATGTGAATTATGTGGCTTGGGATTTGCTGACAATTCAAGTCGACGAAGGCATCAGAGGGAGCATGAATCTAGATCACAGCCCCATGAATGTCAAGTTTGTGGTTATTCATTTAAACATCATACACAGTTAAAATCTCACCTCACAAAAAAGCATGGCAGTACTTCATCAATAAAAGGAGATAATGGTACTAGTATTGTAGAAGGGAGTAGTATTCTTTTAGAACCACCATTTGAACATGAAGTTATATCCTGTAAAATGGCACCAACAGGTGATACACTGAAAGATTTTATGATTAATGGTTGTGCATTAGTTGCAGCTCCATTAGTAGATGGAATATCTCAGAGACCTGAGCCAATGATTGAGAACTGTGTGGCAACTGAAGCAAGTATGACTCATTCTGGTGAAATAGTAATGATAAATAGCTGCCCAGATAAGTCCAGTATAAGTGATATACAGTATATGGAAAATGCCACAACTCAGCTGCTGGATGAAAAATGTAGTGCAGTAAATGCACATTTAGAGACTATTCCATGTGAATTGGATTATGTGAATTCTCCAGACTTTAGTAGTCAAGATTATTATAACTGGTTGTCCAATTTTACATCTGTTTGTAAATTGCTTCCCAGTCCCATAGATACAAACCTATTTATAAAAATTAGTCAGGTTCAGAAGAGTATTACAGATGTTTTAGCTTCACCATCAGGAGTGCTGTCAAACAAGGAAAACTTTAAAATTTTGATGAGTATTTCAGAAGATCTTCATTTCATTACCAGTGGGCATCTAACCTATGTTCTAAACCAATTACAGGATTAAGATAGTTTGCTTTTTTACCTGTATAGATGATAAATGATCTAATGTATATTTCTGTATGTATAATATGACAAAAACTCCTTATTTCCTGGGGAGGGGTGAAAATTTTAAATTGTGGAAAGCATAAATTGCAGGAAATAGGTGCTATAGATCGGTGCTTCCCAAACTTATGGATGCCAACCTTTGGAAAAATTAAAATATTTCACGACCCCCATCTGAAAAAAAAAATCACAATATAGAGACATATATTATTATAATATTTATTGTATTTATAGTCAAGATTTTGCGTTTGCAATCTTTTTTGTGTTTCTTATCAATACCTTTGAAATGAAACTTATAGAATAAGCATATATTCATTAATCGCCGAAATATGCAAGAAGCAAAATTTGTGAACCAACACTAATGTGTAATTTTTTCCATTAAAATATAAAAAAGAACAAAAAAAGAAATAATAAATAACAAAAATTAAATATGTTTCTTTTAAAATTAAAAAAATCTACTTAGTCTTAAAACACTTTAAATTTGTTTTCATTATTTCACAGGCCGTGAAATACTTAAGTTAATACTCAACAAAACTTACGGCCCTCAAGGGGGCCGTGGCCCACAGTTTGGGAAGCGCTGCTGTAGATTACTTAATAAAGGAAATATAGAAACTCTGAACTCATAATATTCATGGAATGTACTGAAAAAAATTTATGAATGATCAGACTTTAAGAATTAGACTAGTTCTTTAAAGCTGTGGTTTGATAGGCATGAATTTTGACTGCATTTCCCATAATGCATCACCCACAGAATCTAACAAAGCAATTAGACTGAATTTTTCATGCAACACTACTTAAACAACCACATAAAGCATGATCAGAGTAGTTTTAAGTATATATTTTTTAATATCAACGACACTGTTTCAACATAAATGTCAGATCATTGCTTGTTAAAAGTAATCTTTCAGATCTGTTAGATTTAGCCATCTGTGATGGAGGAACAGTTGGCACCATTCTTTTGTATATTATAAACTTTCATTATAGTAAATGAATAGCTATAGTCATTAATAACTATAATACCTTCCTTCATGGTTACATGGTGATCAGAATTCATTATAAAAATTATGGAAACAACTATCATGTTAAAGTAAAACTTCAGTTAACATAAACCAAAATAATCACTCAACGATTTGACCTTCACATTAAGGTCATCATCTGGAGTATATACATGTACAAAGAAACAAGCCGCACTACAATCTACATGATATGCTCAAGTTACATTGATTTGGCCAACCATTAAAACTAATGGCTTTACTTCTGGTGAAAAAAAAAACACCTTACTGCATAAATATTAGAATCCTGTTATTAGTATTATCTATTTGGTTACAAAAATAAATTAAGCTAGAGAGCAACATGTTCACACAAAGTTACTCATATAAGTATACATATAAATTAAAACAAAACAGTATGGATGATGGCCAATAAAAGTTGAAATGATTGCTTAGAGTCCTAAAATCAGGATTTGCTGGAAAACTTGAAAAACTAAGTAAGCTGAATGTTTGCCATCCAAATTCTTGGATTTTTATGCCACCATTATTGTTAAGATTAGGGTGGTTAATCAAAATTTCATAGGCTTCTTTAAATTTCTGTTCATACCAAGTTTTTGTATGATGTAAAGAACATGTATTTTTCTAATCAGTTTGGTGTAGTGTGTTAAGAGCATGATTTGAGATGCCTGCTTCACCAAAATTGTTAAATTTAATGTGCCATTTGTGTCCTTTTTTTTACGGATAGGGATTGTACATCCAGTTTCACCAATATAAGGTAAGTTATAGGTGCATTAGATATGTTAAACTACAGGGTGAGCCAATGGGGGATCCTCTCCCCCCATTATGAATCAGGCCTATGGCTGGGAGGGAGGGACCGTTTTTAAGTTTACCTGACTGTAATCTGTGTGTTCATGGGGTTGATTTGTCTGTTCTCAGGGACAAAAAAATCCAAGTTTCCAGGTGAAAAAACCTCCTACCTCCATATAATACCAGCTAACTCACCTTTCGTTGACTCCTCACGTGATGGATGGGAATCGAACCCAGGTGTTTCCGATCAAAGGACTTCATCTATACTGAGTGAGCTATGGAGGCTCATAATTTACTAAAAACAACTTATGGACACAAACTGCCATGAAGGAAAATACATTTAGTTTCATTGGCTCACTGCAACAACCAGCAACCAACAGATATTTTCCTAAATCTGTACAAACATATTTTGTTGTGTCATAATAATCATGCATGTTTGGTATTGAAATGTATGGTAATTTGGATACTTTTTGAACTTATATTACACACACACACACAGAGAGAGAGAAAATGAGTATAACTGAAGATGATGGTTTAAAACCATACAAAATATCAGCAGGACTAAATAGACCTGTTTCTTTTTAGACAAACCAGTTATATCAAGTCAAAAATAATAAATTTGCTCTTCATAAAAAGTTATTTATAATAAAACAACATTCTTGATATAGACATTAGTCATGCTTGGTTGTTTATGCTTCTATTCCACACAGTCATTAATCAAGTAAAAAGGCTTATGTGTTGGCAGTACATGTTAATTTATCTAACAGTATTCATTCACAATACAAAATAATAAGAAAATAATTAATATTTAGTAACTTATTTGCTGGTATTATATCCCAGCATTTTCAGAGTACAAAAACAGTTCGTTACAGTACATGAAACAGCAACAATTTGGTATAACAGTGGGACTAGTTTAAAAGAAAAAGATGGACAACAGAAGAAGCTAGAGTCCTAATTGGTGTCTTCTATTGTTGGATAAAGAGAGGAAGAAAACAAATATTAATTTGATCTTAAAATGACTCTCTCCCAGATTTTCAGTAAATAATACAGCCATACTTGTTGAGGTTTGGATTATGTTTAAAAGCTACAGATGATTCCAAAAACAATCTCTCTGACTTATAATGACTTCTGTACAGCACTTTTGTTTTCTTCTATTTCCAAAGTAGTCCTGACTTGCCATTAACAGTCATTAATTAGACACTTGGCCAGCTCATCATCTAAGAACGTTTGATTATTAATACCTTACCACATTTAATTTTCTTTCTTCTCCCATTTCATCTTCCCCTTAAGTGTTAGGCTTATTGGCATGCTATGTCCAAGTAATTTGTCCTTATACACCTAATTAATGCAATATAGGACAGTTAAGCTGGTCTACTGTCTATCAATTGCAGGTATTCTCTGGCCAGTTTGCTCTGTCTTGTAGGATGAAAAAAAACCTAAGTTTCATGAGGAAGAGGAGAACTCATCTCATTATGAAGTTGTTAACTCACCTTCAATCTCATCTGGGATGCAATAAGTTCTGTTGCATCCCAGATAAGATTTGAACCCAGGTTCCTTCCACCCAGAAAGGATGTTGATATCACTGACTGCAGAGGCTCTGCTACTTCAACTATGATTTTAAAATATATTTAGAAGAAAATGTTGTGAAATAAAAGATCTCTAATAGCTTATTTAAGTAGTGTGATGTAGAAGTAACTTATACAGATTGTACATATTATGTAAATTTGCATAATGCTATCAAAATCAGATGCTGGATTTTCAGTGTAAATATTCTTTTGTCAACTTGGTGAATTCTTCAGATTTTTATCCTTATACATAATTTAATCACCAAGATATTCTAATTTTTAGAAACTGAAATTTTTCACAGTATGGAGATTCCATGATAAGTGCTTGAGAAACACTTGATGAAATTGTTTCTCCTGGGACTAAGATTAAAGATGTTAGCAGCGAGGGAAAGTGAAAGATCATTATGTTGATGGTCACTAATAATCTAGCAGGTGTGGTATGTGAAAAGATATGAGAGAGTTTCTGGTAAAAGCAAATAAGAATTGATAGAGTAAAGATTGTGAATTTGCTGCCGCCATATAGAATGGAAGGAGGAACACTCACAGGGAAGAAGGGAAATGAATTTTATATTAGGAAAGGATTATACAGTTACTAAGAAAGTCTGTTTTGAGGTTATTTTGAGAGTGGATTTGAAGTGCCTATATAAAATAGGTGATATTGATAAGTAAATATTTATTGAGTTTTCTTAGATTAGTGAGTGTATTTTTAGCATATTATTGTGGTTTTTAATCATGTGTTGTATTTTATGTATTTACTAATATATTTGTAGACAGTTAATTTTAAATTAACAATGTCTCTTCAGATATATTAATAAATGCAGTAAAAATTTATAAGAAGAATAGAGAGGCAAAAGCTAACATAGCTGCAGATGAGAATCTTTGCCCCACTGAGCAAAAGCATTACAAAACAAATAGTGATGATACGAATAAAGATAATTTGACATATGAAATTTCAGGTTTAAAGAAAACTCGGACAGAATATGAAAAATAAACAGAACAATAAGAGGTAGGAAAGTGCAGAAGTTGGGAAGAAGATATCAATGAATAATAAGAATGAGGTAAGTCAGAATGTAAGAAAATAGAAGTAATATAGCACAACAATTTGTTCATTAAATTTGCACTTTATGATGGAGTCACTACTTTGAGCTTTCTCTGTGCAAAAGTTAAGGATTGCTGAATTCAATAAAGAAACAGAAAAGAAAAGAGACGATAGTGCTCACAAGAACAAACGATTTAAGTGTGATAAATATAGTGTGAGGAGGAGATAAAAGAATTGCTGGAAGAAGTAAAAAAAAAGAATTAGAGAAAAAAACTTTGCCTATTGCCATGATATAATAGTACAGAATTAAGGATTGTGATAGCAAGTGATTCAATGTGCAGACTGTATAGAAGAAATGGGTGTGAGCTTTTGGATCTGTGAAGTGAGTCTGATGGCTTGCACTTGAATGGATCCCGCATTATGATCCTAGAGAAATTATTTACTGCAGTGAGACCTAATGCAGAATCAAGTTATGGGAGGAGCAGTGTATATATGAAAGTTCAGCTGAGATATGTAAATGTGATGATAATCTGAAAGAGAGGGGATGGATCTGTATACTTGGAGTTTGGGCATTTTTGAGTGTGTGTGTGTGTCGGGACTGGAAAGAGAAAGTTGCCCAATTGAGACCAGCAGATTACAGATATAAGTATATGAAAAAGCCAGGAGGTAGCTTATGTCTATTATATGAATAACAGAACAAAGAGATTGAGTTTTTTGCCTTGGTGAATATATTTTGGCATAAGATTGTTGGCATTAGTGAATTCTGATTTTTAGAGTCGAATATAGTAACTAGAATCAAGTGTAGAGGGTATAATATTGCTTTTAAGTTTAAGAGGCATTTTTGAAAAAAATATTCAAAGTGATTCAACTTGCCTACAGAAGATTTATTGAAAACTGAGAATTCTGTAGTTAAAAAAAAAAAAAAATTAGTCAGATACGAGAACTGAATGTTCTTCAGAATGATTCCTAATGGTGAAATACTGCCTCAAGAAATCTTTATCAAATAATTACATTTTAGAAATGTTTTCTTATGGTGGCATTTCACTCTCTCTCTCAATTTGGATTGTTCTTTTCCATTTTTGTAACAAAAATGCACCAGGTCCAACTGCATTTGGTTACAGTAACCCAAGAAAATCGGCAAAACAAACTTGCTATATGTTTTTATTTCAGTTTAACTCTCTCAATTCATGTAAGGATTAAGCAGCACAGTGATCATAGTGAAATCTGATAACATTAGTTTTGTAGCAATTTTTTTAGTTCTAATGAACATATTTAAGTTATCAAGACAGTTGTTGCATTTTACTACACAATATAATAAGAATAGTCCTATAAATGAATGTGTGCCAAGCAAAATATTTTTTCTCAACAGTAAGTTTCAGCAGAATGGTGAGAATTTAAACACAGACATGTGAACTGATGTTTTATTCCGGAGGTCTTATGTTATTAAAGGTACACTTTTGTAATTTTATTCAGAGTTGCTTTCTCAAAAATTTATCTCTAAGACATGCAAGATATATATGCTGTAGAATTTTATTTATTTATAAAAGGCAACATTTCATTTTCTTTTTTTTGAAGCTAAACTGATTGAGCTAGACAAGTAAGTCGTTCCAGCTTAACCATTAATTTACATTCCTGAATTAAACCATGTGATAGCTGGAAATAAACTATGTTATTTAGAAGAATAAAGACACATTGAAAAAATAGCTTTGCTCAAATTCTGATTTCTGTAAACCTGTGTATACTGGGCTGTAGTTGTAAATCAATGCAGACTTCTCCTCAGTTTGGTCCACAAATGTATGAAAATTTTTTCGAGCTGCAATGAGAAAATAAAAAAAAGGTTTCTTTACACATGTGAGTTACAGACATAATTTGTATGTACTATGCATATATGTGTATGTATTACACAAACCAGGTGCCTATGCATTTTCATGGTAACATTTCTGGTTCCATAATGCTAGACTGCCAGAAGAAATAACCATTATAATTTCTTAGATATGTGAAGAGCCAAAGGCTTTCTACTATATTCGGCATGAAACTCTTTGAGTTTCTCATTCGGCTAAGAAACTATATGGGATGTAATATCCCTTAACTTAAACAACATTATAATTTCAATTTTAGTTACCAACTAGAGGAACTTGTTTTTTTCAAGGCTGATGATTAAACCTTTTAAGAAAATGTGTTGGATATTTTTATGAAATGAATGATGGTCAATATGTGTGAAAAAAATTTGTAAAACTAGATTTATTGCAATGTAACAAGGATGAAATATTAAGGCAATAAATCTATTTATACATTGGAATCTTGATAGATCACAGATTAATTTCGAGGAAAACTGTTGATTGGAAGTCAGTAACGGTGTAAATTTTTCATTTAGCACTATCATAATTATCCTGTACATCCCCAGGGTAACTATCAGGAATTTCATGATGATGATGATGATATATATATATATATATATATATATTTTTTTTTTCCTTCTTTCCAGCCAGTTCCACAAGTCAGTTTTTGACACACACAACTAAAATTTTTCATTCCACGAACCATAAAAATCTACGATAGAATTTGCACAAGTTTAGATAACAATATGAGTTAAAGATCACAAATAGTAGCAGTTGATTGTTATCTTTTTATTCCTTGTTGGGGAATAAAAAGCTTTTGAGGATTTATCTATATAAATCTGGTAAACTAACATTCAAACAGTGAACCCAGCAGTATATTCACTGCAGATGACATTTTCTGTGACAAATTTGCCATTTATTTATTCGTGTGGGTTCCGTTTCCCACCCCCCCTGCTCCTCAACTTCCCCTTAGAATTGTTTGAGCATTTCTAATGAGGGATTAAGTATGCATTTTTGACTGTGGCAGCGTGCGTTCACAGGGCCGGAACCCTCTAAAACCCTCTACCAAGCAGATGGACAAGTGCCACGAACACTGAAAGGTATCTGAACATTCTGGACAGTGCAATGCTTCCTACCTTGTGGCATTCCTACAGAACTGACTATTGTCTCTTTCAGCAAGATCATGCACTGTGTCATGTCATAAGGTGGCTGCTATAACTGCATGGTTTGTGGACATGAACATCACCACACTTGATTGGTCCCCACAGAGCACTGATCTCAACCTATTAAAATCTGCGAGATGAACTGGAGCATCAGGTAAAGTCACCTGATGCTCCAGTCATTGCAGCAAAAGGAGAACATGAAATAGTGAAAGGAAACATGGCTGTTTGGTCCTCACACTATGGTGTAATGATTCTTTTCAAGCAGTATATACACTGACATTTCTCTTGAATATTGAATGCTTTTTGTCGCTTCTTGTTTCATTTATTAAAAATGTACACAAATTCACATGGAGAGAAGAGGCAAGGAATAAGAAAAGTCTCATTGACTATGTTATTGTTGATAGTGATGTTTTCTCCCTGGTGCAGGACACCAGAGTGTACAGAGGATTTGAAATTGGAAGTGATCACTATTTAGTCTTGAGCAGGATAAAACTGAATTTCATATTGAAAAGAATAACATGTAAGAAAGTTTTAAAGCGAATAAAAGTTGAGCAGCTCTCAGATGTGAATTGTAGACTAAAATACACAAAGATTATTGAAGAAAAAATGAAAGAGTTTGAGAACAGGAATCAAACCTTGGAGATTCAGGGGTGGAAGGGGTGGTGAAGCGCAATACATAGCCTCTCCCACTCAAATGTCAACCTCACCTTCCCGTGGTCCATCCTGTTCTAAAAGTACAAACGAGGCACTGGCGACCGAGTATGGGCGGTATAACCTTAACATCCTAACAGAGTAAATGCTGTTAGATCTGCCTGTCCAGAGGCATTAGGTAGCAGCCCTACCACTGGACTTACCCAGTGACAGGTGAGTAACCTGCCCTGGGGAAATTCAAAATACTTTCAAGTTTCATGCAAAGAAAAGCCGCACGGACTGTCAGGGAAAAGACCACAACCCAGGAAACGGTAAACGAAATTGGAAAAAGGAACACATAATGAAGATTGCAACATGGAATGTGAGAAGCATTGCACACAAAGAAGAACTTGATAAACAACTAAACCAAGCTAACATAAAGATATGTATAGTAACAGAAACAAAGGAAAAACAAAAAGGTACAAAAGAAACAAACAACTATATACAAATCTACAGTGGGGTAAAAAAAGAAGAAAGAGCAAAAGCAGGTATAATGATTATGGTACATAAATCTCTAAAGAACAATATTGTATATTACAACTATTTGAATGAAAGACTAATAGAAATTAGACTCAAGACATTAAGAGGCCACATAACAATAATTGGTGCATATGCACCAGAAGAGGGAAAAGAAGAAGACAGTAATATATTTTATAAAGAATTACAGAATGCCATAGATAAAACAAACAAAACTGACTATTTACTGCTAGCAGGAGATTTAAATGCCAGAATAGGAAACAAAAAATACAAAACAAACATAGGTAAATTTGGCGAAGATACATGTAATCAAAATGGTTGCAGATTGCGCGATTTTGTCATTTATAATAATATGAGAATAATGAATTCAATGTTTAAACACAAGGAAATACATAAATATACTTGGTCAGCCAGAGGATACAAATCAGTAATTGATTACGTTATCACAAATTTTAAATTAGCGGAGTTAATTTTAGACGTAAGAGCATATCGAGGCTTTGAATTAAACTCTGATCATTATACGGTATCAGCAAAAATTCGTTTTAAACCAAAGTGGCTAAAAACACACAGAATTGAAAATTCTTACCAGCCAAGCTACAAAATTTCTTCATTACAGGATCCTCAAGTTAGACTACAATATCAAAAATGCACAAACTTAAAAACAGAAACCACACATGAATCAAGGGACATAGAAGATGAATGGGAAAATTTGAAACAAATTCTCACAAAAGCTTAGGAATAAAGCACAAATGGATTAGAAAAAGAGGACTACGAGACTGGAACAAAGAAATAGAAAATATAATAAAAACCAAAAAGGACAGTTACCAGAAATGGCTAAATTCCAAAACAATAGAAGCAGAAATAGAGTATAAAAGAAATAGTGCAATTGCAAAAAGAAGTAAGGAAAAAACATAGAGAAAGATGGAACAATTTCGTAACAGAACTAGAAAAGGATTTATTTAAGCCACAACCCAAAACCTATAAAGTAATAAAATACATGAATAAAGAAATAAAAGAAAAGATAAAAATACAAACAATAGATTTAGAAAAATGGGTGACCTATTTCCAAAATCTCTGGACAGATGAGAACAATGAATTAAAATTTTATAAGACAAAGAATGACCTAATAGAAAATATCACAATGTTAGAACTGAAAAATATAATAAAGAAGATGAAAAATAGGAAAACGCCAGGAGAAGACAATATAAATATAGAACTATACAAAAATGCAGGTGAAAAATTTAATGAAAGACTTTTGAAATTTTTTAATATGGTTTGGATGTCCGGAAAAACCCCTAACTCTTGGAAAAAAGCACTGGTCATCCCAATCTATAAAAAAGGAAATAAAGACAATTGCAATAATTATAGGGGAATTAGCCTGCTGAATACAGGATATAAAATATATGCAGGAATATTAAAAGAGAAACTAAGCAGAATTGTAGAAAACAAATTACTAGAAGAACAAAATGGCTTCCGAAAAGGCCGATCCTGCATAGATCCAATTTTTACTTTAAAATTATTAATAGAAAAGAGAATTTCAAAAAGAAACACGTGCCGTTTATTGATTATGAAAAAGCTTTTGACAAAATTAGTCGACAAAAATTGTTTAAAATATTAACCAATTTAAACATACCAAACCAACTTTTACAATCTATTCAAGAAATATATACAGAAAATAAAATAGCAGTTAAAACACACCTCAGAATGGAAAGATATATCAAGAGGAGTATGACAAGGATGTACCCTCTCACCTCTGCTTTTCAATATATATATAAATGAAATATTAACAATCTGGAAACAGCATAACCCATTTGGTATACAAATGACCCTGCAAATGAAGATAGATACACTACTATTTGCAGATGATCAATAGTATTAGCTACATCAGAAGATGAGTTACAAAGATCATTAAAATCATTAAATGATATCTCAAAGCAATATAATATGACAATATCTAAAGAAAAAACAAAAATAATGGCATTCAAAGAAGAAAACCCAATAAGAAGTAAAATAGTGATAGATAATAAAATACTAGAACAAGTAAACACTTTCGGATACTTGGGATGTGATCTATCATACGAAGAAGAAAAAGACATAGACACTAAAATATCAAACTTTGTCAAAGTAAATGGCATAATAAACAGTATATTTAAGCCATCCCTGGTACAAAAACACACTAGAATCAGACTATATAATGTCTTGTCAAAACCAACTCTACTATACGGAAGCGAAACATGGACCATGAAAAGGAAAGATGAAAAACGAATTCAAACAGCAGAAATGAAGTTCCTCAGAAAAACAGCTGGATATACCAAGTGGGACCACAAAACAAATGAAGAAATCTTACAATCCCTGAAAATAAAACCAATTAATTACTACATAAAACAGTATAAACAAAAATGGCTAGAACATTTAAATTGAATGGACAACAGCAGACTACCAAAAATATTATACAGATACAAAATAAGTGGAAAAAGAAGAATTGGAAGACAAAGAAAGAGATGGCATGAGACCGGAACAGGCCACATGGCCTATATTCCATGTTAGGAAGAAGAAGAAGAGATTCAGTGGCAAACTCTGAAGGAAACATTGATTGATTCTGCCAGAGAGGCATGTGGTGAGGTTGTTTGCAAGGATAAAAAAATCAGAACTCCCTGGTGGACAAAGGAAGTTAAAGAGGCAGTGAAGGAAAAGAAGAAAGCATATCAAAAGGTCCTGTCAAATAAGTCAGCTTGTTCTCTTAGAGAATATAGAGACAAATGCAAGAATGCTAAACACTGTGTAAAACTAGCTAAACAAAAGTCATGGGAGGACTTTGGCAAGAATATAGAAAATAAATATCAAGGTGGCGGCAAAATATTCTGGAGGTTGTTGAAGAAGCTTAGGAATGGAGGAAAGAGTGCTGTAAAAGGAATTAGAGATGATAAAGGTGACACGAAAAAGTGAGAAAAAGATATCCTTGAAGTATGGAGTAATTACTTTGGAAAAACTGCTAAATGAAACAAGTGATGACAGCACATTGGTAAAAAACACTGACCGGGCATGCAGTCAGGAATACATATCTATACTTGAAATAGAAAAAGCCATCAAAGGCTTGAAATGTGGAAAGGCAGCAGGAGTAGATGATATTTGACCAGATACGCTGATGTATGGGGGTATAAGAGTCTTACAGTGGCTGCACTGCATAGTTCAGAAAGCCTGGAGAGAGGGACGAATTCCCGATGATTGGAGTAGAGCTATCATAGTACCCATATATAAAAAGGGAAATAAAACAATGTGAGAATTACAGAGGTATTTCCCTACTGAGTGTTCCTGGCAAGATCTATGCAAATATACTTGAGAAACGGTTGAGAAGAATTGTGGAAGAAAAGCTTGGTGAAGAACAAGCTGGATTCAGGCCAAATAGAAGCTGTCAGGATCAGATCTTCACTTTACGACAAATAGTCGAGAAAGCATGGGAATATAACAGATATCTGTATTTAAGTTTTGTCGATTTGGAAAAGGCATATGACAAGGTGCCAAGAGAGAAGCTATTCAATACGCTACAGTTATCTGGTGTCAATGGGACATTATATCAAGCAATACTTAGTCTTTATTTGAGTTGTAAGTCAGCAGTTAGAATTGAAGGAAGTACGGGAAGATGGTTTAATGTTAAATCTGGTGTGAGACAAGGATGTACATCATCTGCTGTCAACCAAGTCTTACTAAAGTCTGTAACTTTTGATGAGGTTGCACCAACCAATGACAAACATATCCTCTCTGTTATTCCTTATGCTTCTGGCACTAGTATGTATGAATTTCACTACACCCCTTAAGTTCACAATTACCTTTGCACTTTGTAGTGATTACTCAATTCATTTTTGTTATGGACTAGATTCCATATTTTTTTGGTTTGATCTTTCCTGTGGTCTTTTTCCTGTCAAGACACCTGTCGAACTAACTTTTCTCAATCTGTTTAAGTGAATGTTGATAAAAAAAAAAAGCAAGAAAATGTCTGTAATTGTTGATGAAAGCACAATGGTAAAAGGCAATTTTTTTTTGGTTATTCTCCAGCTCACTCACCTCAATGGCATCTGCATACATACCTGCAATCTTCTTAACAGCTCTAGTTTCTCTGACTTGCACTTTCACACCCTCAGTGAACAATACTTTCTCTGACTTAACTCCAAGTCCACTGAAGCGCAATCCATCAGCCTTACACAAGTCTTTCCATTCATCAAATCCCATTCAAAGGTCAACAAACTGCACACCTTTCATGTTGACTCATTTGCAGTTATGGCACTTCTCAACTCATCTCTATTACTGTATGGCAGTGGACACAATATTTATTCTCTCACTCTTCTTACTACTTTCAACAACTTTGATATTTTCTCTCATAACATACTTTTTACCTTACAAGTCATTAGTCCCAGTCAAAACACTCTTTCACTTTTACAACTTGAGTCCTGATAGTTTCACTGAATATCATTAAATTTTTTTCACTAGGTAAATAAAATTTCACCATGTTCTTGTTAAGTACTCCTCTTTCATAGATTCACCACAGGAAAAAAAAAAATTCTTACTCTTCTTTCACTTTATCACGTTCCTTTTTCTCACCTCTTTTTTCCTTAGCTCTGGCATCATCTGACATTTCTGCAATACTCTGAGCTCATGCTTTGTCCTGTGAAGGACTCCATGTAAGCAAACTGTCTTTTTCATGATATTCTCTTTGTTCTCTGGCCTTTTACCATTGTGCTTTCATCAATAATTGCATAGACATTTTCCTTTTTTTTTATCAACATTCACTTAAACAGATTGAAAGAGGAAAAGTTACTTTGACAGGTGTCTTGACAGGAAAAGATCAAGATTCAACTGGATTGATTCAGTTAATGAAATGTAAGATCTGACAATATTGGAGACCTCACAAATAACAGATTGATTGGAAAGAAAATTGTTGACAGGCAGTTAGTAATATTTTAATCTTACTTATGGTTTCCTGTATACTCCCTTGAGAGTACATATCATGAATTAATAATAACAATCATGAAAAATTATTTCTGTTATCGCAAATAACGCTGTGTAATTTTGCCGGCCTGGTTTGCCAAGTGCTCAGCATATCTACCCTCCAACCAATACGCTGCAGGTTTGAATCCTGCTATTGTCATGGATGTTTGTGATTGTCTGTAAGTGGGAGATGAATTTCGTCATCTGGTGTGAGACCACCATCCCACTTACTGGAGGATTGAAATGACTTGAAAAACTTACGTTTAGTCTCTAGAGCAGGGTTTCCAGACTAAGTATAAAACAAGTAAAAAATATATAAAATAAATGAAAATAGAAAAAGATCCTTGGCTCACCCACCCACAGTACGATGTACTGTGTTGACACGGTTTACAAATAAATCTTCCATGGATGGGAGCTACATAAAAATAAATAAAAAAGTGATCAACTGTTCATAAGTGAGAGATTCTGTTGTCATATCTGATCTTCAGGTATTCCAAAGGCTTAACAACCTCCTCATTACCCACCACCACCACTCTTCATGATGAGCACCAAGCACTGCTGCAGACTTCAGCTCTGCATTTATCCATTCCGAGCCATAGTTGGATGACCTGTGTTGATGAGTGGTGCTGACCAGAAATTTTTTTAATAAAAGAAGTATTTTCCAAACTTGTTCTTGTTTAGCAAATATAGTAACAAAGATTGTAGAAATAATATTTTCAAATATCAAAGTTTGCATACAGCATTCAGTGATACTGATCATTAAGCAGTTTTGATTTATGTCTATCTCTCTCTCTTGTTGCTTTATTCATTTAGGAGAATGAAGTGGCATTGTTTCCATATTATATAGGATTGTGTTGTTATTACATGGCATTTAATATTACCACTTTCTGTAATCCAGTTTGATGGATAACTAAAGCACTAATTCTGTTCTGATACTAAATTTCATGGAATTTATGCAATAGATTACAATCGGTTTCCAAAATGTCTCATTATTTTTTCTTCCCTCCTAAAAGTGCAAATTTATATAAAAGTAGCAAAAATATTTTCAATGAAAAACCTTTAATTTAATCTGAAGCAACCTAAAAAAACTACAATTTTGTAGGCTCACAGGGGCATGTAATAATAATAATTGAACAAATTTTCAATATAAATTACATTCACCAAATACAGAATTTAAAAATTGTTTTTAAATAATCTTACCCTCATTTACAAAGAAATTAGCAAAATGTTGTCCCACACGAATTGCTTCATAGGAATGAGGAGTGTTTTGATTATTTTTTTTCATCACAAATTCAAACTGATTTTTTTCAGGATGCCAAGCTGTTCCATAAATTGGATAATTGTAAGCTACAAAAAAAAAAAAAAAATGCAGTTAAAAACAGATACCATTAAAAATATTTTATGAAGGAAACACTGAAATAACTGGATTGCTAATTTATATTATATGCTCTAATTGCTTAATAGACCTTAAGTGACATGAAAAAGACAAATGCTCTAGATATATTCAAAACAAATTATTATTATATCACGCCTCCAGGGAGTCCAAAGACTCATCAAGGGCATCTACTCTACAGCTCTTCGTGTTACTACTCCATCAACCTTTCATCACCTAACACCATCTACCGTTGACTATCACCACTAATACTTTCACAGACAATCACAAACATCCATGCCCATGGCGGGATTCAAACCCGCAGCCTTTTGGCTGGAGAGCGGATACTCTAACCACTCGGCCAACCAGGCCAGCTTGACTTTCTTTTGACAAATGCTTGACTTTCACTATATATATTTATAATATTGTCCAGAGGCATGTGATAAGAGCAAGAAAGTACAAAGTACATTCTTAGAAAAAGGATACTGGTGTGGTAGTAGCACTTGCAGTTGATTTCACGCACTTCCATCTCAGTATAGTATCACTGATTATTGACCTGGGATAGCCAAATTTGTCAACACTTTGCTGAACAGATAGGCCTGCAACTGGGCATCCTACATGTTCATCTTGATCAGGGTGGAATCATGAGGAAATTAAGTGTAGAGGACATAGGAGAGGATGGCTTAATATTGTGAAGGAGCAAGCAGGATATATTTGAGGAAATAAATAAATTCAATGTCAATAAGGCAATAGGACTTGATGACAAATCATCATGCATCTTAAGGGAATGTTCCAGGGAAATGGCAGTAGCATTGGCATGCCTGTTTAATAAAAGTCTTGTAACAGCACAGGTTCCAAGGGAGTGGAAGGAGGGTAAAATTGTTCCACTACAGTCTTATCACCACCTTTATGCAGTGGAACAATTTTACCCTCCTTATTACAGGCCAGTCTGTATATCTGGAGTTGTGGTGAAGGTACTGGAGACATTGGTGAGAAGTAGGATATAGAAATGGGTTGATAGCAGTATTCTCTGTGGTTATCAGCATGGGTTTGTTAAGGGGAGATCATGTTTCACTAACTTATGTACTATAACAAGGTGACAAATACCTTGGATAGGGGAGATGCACATACAGTGGTGTACTTAGATTTTGCAAAGGCTTTTGATAGACTACCACACAACAAGCTCTTAAATAAACTGAAACAGATGGGATTGTATAACAGACGTCTGAGTTGGATCAGTGATTGGCTGTTGGTTGGTATCAGAAAGTTGTATATGGGAGTGCGGCATCCTGAAAGAAAGTCACTAGTGGTGTGCCATAGGGGTCAGTTTTGTGGCCATTGTTGTTCAGTTTGTATGTTAAAGATATTGGTATGGGTTAAACTAGTGATATGCAGCTGTTTGCAAATGATGCAAAAGTGGATAGAGCAATGCAGAATCAAGCAGATGTTATGGTCTTACAAGAGGACTCGTAAGACCATAACTTACAAGCTTACCTGCCCATTCATGCATAGATTGCATGAATGGGCAGGTAAGTGAAACTATTAGTTCAATATTGCAAAGTGTAAGGTTTTGAGATTTGGTAAGCAACGATAGGATGCAAAGTATACACTTGGTGGGGAAAATTTAAAGAAAACAGAGGAGATGAGAGATCTAAGAGTGATGGTGGACAAGGACCTGAAAATCAGGGGCCACAATGCACAAGTTGTTAAGATATCACATTCGATATTGTTGGAAGTTTTTTCACTTGGTTAGACTAATAAATTTAGTTTAATCCAAATTTTGCGCCTGAAGTATCTTCAGGACTGAGGCAACTCGTGGTAAAGGTGGACCAAGCTCTCATCACTACTTGTCTTAGTATCTCCCATAATGCAAAGCACATCTTGCAGACATTTATAATGCTATGCATTAAGAGAAGGGCCACTACCCAGACCGGTTTTGACCTTTATTGAGGTCTCATCAGTGGGAGCAGGACCCAGAGGTGGTATTAATAAGGTGGAAGCAATGGAGAGGTCATATTTACCTATACGAGTTGCCAAAAGGTGTCTCACCTTATTATTAAATTACTCTGGATTTAGAGAAAGATGTTGGAAGTTTTTTTCACTTGGTTAGACTATAATAAATATAGTTTAATCCTTTATCCAAGTGCAAGCAAACAAAGTTTGCGCCTGAAGATCTTCAGTAATAAATTTAGTTTAATCCTTTATCCAAGTGGAAGCAAAAAGTTTGCACCTGAAGATCTTCAGGCACAAACTTTATTCGATGTGATATAATAAATTTAGTTTAAAAGGATTGAACTAAATTTATTACATCACATTGAATAATGGCAATGATGCAGAGAACCCTGACATGCAGAAATAGAGAGGTTATGTTTCCATTGTATAAGGGCTTGATCAGACCTCATGGATTATTGTGTACAGATTTGGTTGCTGGGTTTTCATGGTGACGAGGATATGATGGAAAGGGTCCAGAGAAGATTGACAAAGGTGGCCAGTGGTCCTTGGAATGTGGAGTACGAGGGCAGATTGAGAGAATGTAACTTGCAGAGCCTCGTGAATAGGAGGAAGAGGGTGTATAATGATTGAGACATATAAGCTAGTCACGAGTTGTTATTGCTCAACATGGAAGAGATTTTTCTAGAATGAGATGGGGGGTAGAACAAGAGGCTGTCGCTGGAAACTGTATAAGAAGGGTATGAGTAGAGGAGTGAGCAGAGGTTCTTTGCATGGATAATGGTTGGTGAGTGGAATGCATTGCCTGAGTGTGTATGTGTTGTGGGTATAGACATATTGAATTTAAAGCACAGTTGGATGAGCATTGTGTGCAATAGTGTGTACCTCCTGCAATGAGTCACTCCACAGAAATCAGATATTAAAAACAAGGATATCAGGAAAGAACTTGACATTGTTAGCATCCAGGAATATGTTAGCAGAGCTAATCTCAAGTGGTATGGTCACTTAAACAGAATAGGAAATGAGAGATTAGCAAAACGAGTGTTCTCTGCCAGGTTAGCAGGAAAAAGACGTAGAGGAAGACCAAGATATAGGTGGATTGATACGGTAAAAAAGTGCCTTAGAAGATGGAAATATAAGATCTGACAATGTTGGTGCCTTGACAGGTAAACAGATTGATTTGGAGGAAAATTGTAGATAGGAAGTTAGTAATGATGTAAATTTTTCATGTAGTACTATCATATCCTGTACACCCATTGAGGGTAAATGCCAGGAATTTGTTAACTTCTGTTAACAAATTCCTGGGTGTGTCTGTTCACTTCTTTCCAAGCAGTGCACGTGGATGTATATATATGTAAATGTAAATGTGTATGCATATATATATATATATATACACATACACACACATACTGAAGAAACAACATTTATTATATTTAAATTTTCAGTAATTAAAAAAATTAACAAGACGAATGATATTTAGCAGACAGTTTCGACTGTGTGGCTTGAACTATTTTAATTTAAACATTTAAATTTAAATAGTTCAAACTACGTGGTTGGAAACATGATTGTGCCATCAAGCAGACATAACTTGATGGCATGTCTGCTTGAGAAGTCCTGCAATCATGCAAAAAAGATCACTGAATAGTGCCTTTAAAGTGCAATAAGTCACTCATATCATTTCTTTGTCACTCTGTGAACTAATATCAAAACATCTTTGGGCTTCCCAGAATCATCATGGACTCGTTTTCTACTCCTTTGGACTGAATGAATCTTCATTAACCTTTGAAGATGAAGGTCTTGCTCATCTTTCATATTTATCTATCCATCTATTCCCCATGAAATAGCTATAGTATTTCCATTTTCTCATTATTGGTATAAACTCACAAGCAATTTCTTTTGCACCCAAAATAAAAGGGTAAATTGGATATAGTAGAGAAAAAATAAAGTCAAAACAAACAGGAAAGAAAAGGAATTTACAACTTGTTGCTGTAACTTTAACAGGCACCACTTTTCCAGCATAATTAGTGCTTTTGTCCATGTGATTTTGCATTTTTAATTAAGTTCCTCTGGTCAAGGATTACTATGAATAGCACCTTTTCTCCTAAACACATTCTTCCTCCAATTCTGAGGTCATTTTAAATAAGAAAGACTCTCATAAGTATCACTAGTTTTACATATGAGAGTGCTTCCTGTTTTGGCAGACCTGTTCATTAACAGGAATGAACAGGTCTGCCAGAGATGATGTTAGAATGTTTTTCTGTGAAAAGGAGGTAAGTCCTAGACATGGCCCATTTCTGTCGTTAGCAGATTTTAATCTTCCATCTATTCCCCATAAAAGCCCATTAAAATGTTGCTTTTATGTAGCAAATGATGAGTTTACATCACCTGAATAAGAGATCTCAGTATAGCCATTTCTGAAAAAAAATGCACATTTACCTTTCTGCAGTTAGCAATTCATGTATAAAACATCATTTATACAGTAATCCCTCAATTAATGCGCCCCTGATTAGTTCGTCATTTTTTTCGATACCCAAATTTGATTAGTGCGCCTATATACATCTTAAAAATAAATGTTACGGATTTTTAAAATTTTCTATCTATACATTTTTATGGCTAACTATTTTAAAAAATCACTCACCAAAATGAAATAATTTAGTTACTGATTTAAAACATTTTACAAAGTTATTTTTAATGGCATACTACACTATTTCTATGTACACTATGTTCCAAATTTTTACCTCAAAATTTATGTCGTCTGCTATAGTATGCCCACAGATTCGAGACCCTTCGACACTTCTGCACATGTCACAAAAAAGAGAATCCATTCCGATAATAGGGTAATCAATCTGTCTACTGGGATGAGTTGTTTATTATTACACATCGGAAAATTAACTTCTCTTTTATGATCATTGTAGTTTTTAAAGTGGTAATTATTTTGCTTGTATAACAGTTGGGAAATGTTATCTATAAAGCACGTGATTTTGCGTGTTGGCGACCAATTCATACTTTTCTTTCTCCCCTTCAGTGATAAAGTCCAAGAGTTAATTAAATCTCATTTTGAAGAATTGAGTGATTCTGACCTGCTAAATTTAGATGTACAGAGGGAAGATTCCGAAAAATATGAAGAAAATTTAACCACTGACTAGTCAGCCAAAAGAGATTTCATAGAAACAATTTGAAAATATTTTTCGTACAATCGAAGTTTTTAAGCAGCAATGCTTAGAGGCTGACACTGATGAAGAGAGAAGCAGTAAAATTTGCAGAAGAGGCAATAGGGCCATACCGTTGGTTGTATGAAAAAAAGAAACAAAATGCCTGCCAAACTATGTTAGCTCAATTCTTTGTTAAGAGGTAGAATAATAAAATTTATATTCTGAATATGTTTTATTGTCTTTCAGCTTCATGGTTTTCCTTTAACTAGGCCCTGAGACATACCTTAATTCTTTTATAAAAAAAAAATGATTAAAAAAGAAATTTGAGGAACGAATTATACTTTTTCCCATAGGTTATTATATTCGATTAGTGTGTTTTCGATTAATGCACCTGTTTTAAAGTATGCATTAGGCACACTAATCGAGGGATTGCTGTATATAAAAATTAGAACACTGGTCTGAGAAATTGGATTTATAAATTTTTGAGGATAGTTTGCATTCAAGGTTGGTATGTTTATATATTTTTTGTTTGTATTAGGTGCCGTATCAAATTCCTGTTGCTTATGGTTTAAGGATTAAGTCAAGGCTGAATGAGAAAAACATTTTCTTTAGGTTGGGGGAGGGGGCAACACAAATGATTTGGTTGGATAGAGGTAGAATGGGGACATAAAAATTATTGAGGAGAGTGAAAGACAACAGTGTGGTATGAAAAAGGTATTCAGCGTTTTGCCCAGATGTGAAAATGATAAGTTGTGATGGAGTGCAATAAATTTAGTTTAATCCTTTATCCAAGTGTAAGCAAACAAAGTTTGCACCTGAAAATATCTTCAGGACTGAGGTAAGGTGGTGCAGCTCTGAGCAAAGGTGGACCAAGCTCTCATCACTCCTTGTCTCAGTATCTCCCATAATGCAAAGCACATCTCCTTGCAGACATGTATACTGCTATGCATTAAGGGAAGGGCCACTACTCAGACCGATTTCGACCTTTATTGAGGTCTCGTCAGTGGGAGGCAGACCCAAACGTGGAGATACTAAGGCAGAAGCAATAGGAGAGGTCATATTTACCTATACAAGTTGTCAACAGGTGTACTACCTTATTATTGAATTACTCTGGATTTAGAGAAAGATGTTGGAAGTTTATTTTGCACTTGGTTAGACTATAATAAATTTAGTTTAATCCTTTATCCAAGTGTGAGCAAAAAAAGTTTGTGCCTGAAAATATCTTCAGGACTGAGGTAAGGTAGTGCAACACCAGGCAGCTCCAAGCAAAGGTGGATCAGGCTCTCATCTCGCCTTGTGTCAGTATCTCCCATAATGCAAAGCACATCTCCTTGTGGACATGTAGACTGCTATGCATTAAGGGAAGGGCTAGCAGTATACATGTCTGCAAGGAGATGTGCTTTGCATTATGGGAGATACTGAGACAAGGAGTGATGAGAGCTTGGTCCACCTTTGCTTGGAGTTGCCTGGTATTGCACTACCTTACCTCAGTCCTGAAGATATTTTCAGGTGCAAACTTTGTTTGCTTACACTTGGATAAAGGATTAAACTAAATTTATTATAGTCTAACCAAGTGCAAAATAAACTTCCAACATGTGATGGAGTGCAAAAATCACAACAATTTGTGTGAAGAGAAAGGTGTACAATTTGTTGATGTGTGTATGGGATGAATTTGAGGGATAGACAATATTGCATAAAAGTAATGGGTCGACCCATTACTGTGAGTGAATAATAAGAGATTATTAGCATTGCATCAGGCCTCCATGAAGTCAAGACTCATTGCAAGAGGTTCACACTCTCATGCATAAAGATGATTGTATGTGCCTTAAACCCATTCACAGTTTCTGCACTCGCCACACACTTTCAGGCAAGACGTCCTCACAAACCACTCACCATGCAAAGAACCTTTGATTCACTCCTCTTGTTCTACCCTTGTCTTCCTCTACTGTATGAAAAATCTCCTTCACATTAATCTAGTAACAAACTCCCTCACCAACTTATATATCTCAATCATATCTCCTCTCCTTCTATTCAGTTCTGCAACTTGCATTCCCTCAATCTCTCCTCATATCTAACATTCTATAGACCTAATTAATAAACCAGACCATAGAGCTGATTTAGTAAGCCTTCTCTAATACATCCCTGCTCCCTCTGAAAGCAAGGAAACCACATCTACTTATAGTAGTCCATATATGGCCTGACCAAAGCCTTATACAAGGAAACCATACTCTTTTTGCTTCTGTATATTCAGCTTTAGTTCATAATGTCTGGATTTCTTTTTAAATATAGAGCTTTCTGCAGATTAGGAGAAAGGTTAGGATGCATTTTTATCTTACTATTAATGATATAAATTTTGTTGAAGATTGCTTTCTTCATTTTCATCAGTTTCTAGTATAGCCTAGGTTTCAGTAATAATGTCTCTTTACATTGTACTTTTTTTTTTTCTGGTTCAGAAAAAAGTACCATGCAAAAAAAAAAAAATGAAAAGAAAAGAAGAGTGTTTAGGCCTTTGTTTCATACAGCAATTTCATCTGAATCGAGAATAAATACAGTTTGAAAATTTAATTATCGAGTTTTCAAACTTGGATTGCATTGTAGACTTAAGAGAGGACATGGATATGACATTCCATTTTTTAATATGACTTGCTTTAATCATTTAAGTGTTATTAATTTGGGACTGAATATGATCTAAGAAAGATGTCCAGGCATTCTGATTTAACCTATTTTGGTGAATATATGCATATATCTTTTTTTTTTATACAAACTCTGTCTGCTGACAGATTTGGATCCATATACTATCAGGTACCTGGCCTGTAGTACCACCATTTTTACTGATGTACCTTCCCAATGGAGGAGGAGATTCTACATTTCTAAATATGTTTGGTAGATGGCATATGCTTTTGCCCATACTGCATGGAGAAGAGAGACAGAACAGAAATCAGAATCCCCTACTCTGGATGTCACACATAGCATTCACCACTTCAAGTTTCCAATAACAGGAGCGAATTCTCCATGCTTGCTGTGCAAGCTCATTAATTGAGAAAGAAGTAATATTTATTTGTTAATAAATGCATGCATTTATAAGCATTCCATTTAGGCTTTTATTTTTGTAGACAGAAGAAGGCTTGCATGGCAATAATTGAGCTTTGCGTTGTGTATCAAAGGCTGATGCTTGCTCGGTTGTAAGAGCTTCCAGGTCCTCGCAGCAGCACTGTGATTTCATGCATGCACATAGCCATTTCACGTCGTCTCACTCTGTTGCTTACAGGCCATATGCAGTCAACGTAGCTCTAGCCAGTGAGCTTCAGCCAGCCTTTACAAGTGTGCGTGTTGCTTGGGAAAATTAAGTTACAACCAACTTTTTATGACGATGTTATTGACCAGTTCATAAAGAAGAACCGTAGGGTAGAATTTGTATTTAAGTAGCTAAATTGAAAAAGATAGAATATCATTTGTAAAATAAATGTTGTATTTGTATGATTAAATGTACATAAATTTCTAAATATATAGTTTTAAATGGTCAGTAATTCATTATTCTGCTAATCAGACTTCAATCACACCTCTCGCTCCCAGAATGATAACAAGCAAGCATGAATTTCAAGACCAACATTCGCCCCTGTCCAATAAGCATGTTGGTGATACTTCACCAGACAGTCATGACATTTTCCACCTTGTTGGCATTTCCTCAAATTATAAAGGTATCCTTTTATAGCATGAACGTTTGCTGGGTTTACCAGGATCCATTCCTGTGAAAACAGGCCACACCATGGAAAGGCAGTATAAGGCTGTATATTGTGCATCCTCCCCCACCCCAACATTAGTGGTTAATTAACTCTCTGAACCTTTTCAAATGAAATGGCAGTCCAGTTGGAAGAAAGAGAGAAGGAGAAATTTCAAAATTGAGTGAAAAGTTTGCCCTTTTTTTAGGTATAACTCCCACAAAAGGTTATAAACCTATAGTACAGTGTTTCCCCAAGTGCGAAGCACGTTTTTTTTTAAAATTCTGATTGCTTTTTTTTTTACTTTTATATTTTTGTTGCGGTATTATTAATATTAATACTAATTTCTATATTAGTATCGATATTAATTTCTAATATTAATAATTCTGTAATAATAATTATAGAATTAATAAATTAATTCTATAATTAATTTTTCAATAGCTAAAACTGTAAAGGAAGTTTTAAACAAAATGCACTTCTTGGCATGTATTGATGGACCCACCTTTACCACGAGTTGCCTCAGTCCTGAAGATGCTTCAGGCACAAACTTTGCTCAACTTGGATAAAGGATTAAACTAAATTTATTATAGTCTAACTAAGTGGAAAAAAAACTTCCAACATCTTTCTCTAAATCCAAAGTAATTTAATAATAAGGTGAGACATCTTTTGGCAACTTGTATAGGTAAATATGACTTCTCCATTGCTTCCACCTTAGTATCACCACCTCTGGATCTGGCTCCCACTGAGACCTCAATAAAGTTGAAACCGATCTGGGTAGTGGCTCTTCCTTTAATCCATAGTATTATATATGTCTGCAAGGAGATGTGCTTTGCATTATGGAAGATACTAAGACTAGGAGTGATGAGAGCTTGGTCCACCTTTACCACGAGTTGCCTCAGTCCTGAAGATACTTCAGGTGCAAACTTTGTTTGCTTACACTTGGATAAAGGATTAAACTAAATTTATTATGTTGTAATAAATTTAAACGGTATTGATATAAACACATGGATAAGATGGATAAGAAAATAACTATTTATTAACTTAAAAGCTAATATTTCGCTGGTATTATATCCAGCATCTTCAGAGCACACAACACAAAGTTTGTTACAAATGCAAGACAACCACAATCCGGTGTAACAGTGGGGCTAGTATAAGTAATAGCAGCGTGCAACACAAGACTAAAGTCCTAATAGGGTGCCATCTAGGTTTGTGGTTGTCTTGCATTTGTAATAAACTTTGTGTTGTATGCTCTGAAGATGCTGGATATAATACCAGCGAAATATTAGCTTTTAAGTTAATAAACAGTTATTTTCTTATCCATCTGTGTTCATATCAATACCATTTAAATCTATTACAACATGTCTGACGAACACATAAGCCTATCCACACGTTTAAATTTATTATAGTCCAACCAAGTGGCCAACATAGTCAATGAGACTTCTTATTCCTTGCATCTTCTCTCCATGTGAATTTATGCACATTTTATGTTGTACACATGTTTATGTCCACTCTATAACCAATAGAAATAGTTGACATTTCTACTGGTTGGAGTACACTAACAGAGTTTAACATTTAGGAAACAATGAAGAAATGGTGAAATATGACTACTATAATTTTAGCATGGAAATAGAAACTTATAACAAATAGAGATGATTATGAAAACGTTGCATCTTGTAACAGTATTCTTTTATAATATCTTATAAAAGTTATCTGAAATTTAGAAATATTGACTTTACTGACATTATTTTTAATAATCAATAGCAATTGTGTTGTTGTTACTACCATTATGGTATTGCTTGAATTTACATTCTCAACAATTAAAACAAGGTCAGCCAAACTGCTACATTTAAACTGTAACCAACCTTTCCCTTCTTCAGTATTTGGCTCTCTTTTGTACGTAGGTTTATTCTTTTTTTTAATTTTTATTATTTATTATTATTATTATTATTTAGGCCTCCATGGAGTCGAAAGACTCATCGTGGGAGGTCCTTTCTAAGAAACACAAGTCTATCAAGACTCATCGAGGGAGGTCCCTCCTAGGAAACACAAAGTCTATCATACCACTCCTTAAATGCATTGACTGTTCTCGCTCTCACCACTCCATCAGGCAATGCATTCCATGGTTCAACCACCCTCCATGCAAAGAAACCACTCCTCGCCCTCTTTCTCACAGTTTCCTTTCGTAACTTCCAGGGATGGCCCCTTGTCATGACTCCTTCTCCTTCCAACTTTTCAACCAAGCGAAAGAACTCCCATTGTCTACCCTGTAACCACCTCTCAACAGTTTAAAAGTCTCATTCATAACACCCCTCCTTCTTCTATCCACCAAACTCTGCAGCATACTCCCTCAGCCAATCCTCATAACTAATATTGTACAGTCCTAACACCACCTTTGTACCACAGTTAAATTTATCCCTTTCAAATCCTGGGGACCAGATCTGAGAACACTGAATGCACATATAAATTTACACTTACAACGATATTTAGGCACCACCATTTATTTCAGATTTTTTGAAAAGATTTAGTTTATGCACATTTTTGACATATTGTTTATTACTCACCTTCAATTGTAGATATAAAAGTTAGGCCATTTTTATCTTTATTTAGAGAGAGAACATGGAAAAACTTATCAAGTCCAGATTTTGAGTAATTCTAGGGAAAGCAAAAAAAAATATATATATATATATATATATATATGTGCACACACACAAACACTTTGAAACTTTGTATGCAAAATAAAAGTTATTACATAGCTAAATGTTTAATTAAGATATATTTAACAAAAGCTGTACATAATGTCTGTTAAAATCCAGTTTTGCAGATAAACTATCTGGAGAAAGAAAGAAAGTGGTTTTTTATTGAATGTTGGGGAGAAATAAACATGCTTCAGGCACTTAATTTCAGCTTTAATGTACATTTAAATTATGCATTTCACAATAATTCTATAAAAGATTTTCTTTCTAAATAGGTATATTTTAACAGGGATATTCGGTTGTTTACTGTTGATACAAAGCTGAGAGTTATAATGAGTGATGCTGAGTCCCTTTTAAGAAAAAAAATTAAATGTATTATTAGCTTGGACATTTAGCTGAGTGGGGTTGCAATTTTAATGCTAATAAATACAAGGTGTTATGCATCTGTACTCTAGTTTGTAGATGAAACAGTGTTCATCTACTAATCACAGAACAATTTCTAATAAGTTTTTTCACTTGGTCAGAGAATAAAATATACTTGACAAGAAATTATATATTTTTTAATCTATTACCAATGTCTGAGCAAACAAAAATTCATGCATGAGGCTGTTGACTTCATGCCTTTTTATGAAGTCAAAACACACACACACATATGAATATCTGAAAAAGGGCTTGTATTGCTAGTATACAAGCTTGTAATTGCTAGTATAGCAGTGATGATACTAGGAACTGAAATTATTAGAGACACCAGATTCATTTTTTGTGACTTACTGTTTCATGAGTGTTTGGCTTGGCATTATCTTCTTTTTCAACCTTTTGGTTCTGTCCACTCCTGGACGAAGGTCTCCCTCATGATTTTCCAGACCACTCGGTTTTCTGCCTCTCCCATCCATCTCACTCCGGCAGTTTGTTCAAGTTCATCCCTCCACCTTCTTCTCAGTCTTCCTCTTTGTCTTGCTCCATCGATTGTCCTCCACTCTCTTGTTTTTCTAGTCCATCTCCCGTCACGGCATCTGGCAATATGGCCAGCCCATCTTCATTTTGGCATTATAACAAACAATATATAATGTAGATAATAGCTTTTTTCTCTCTCATAACTACACAAACAAATATGAGGGTGAAAAAACTTTACTTTTATTATTGTCTGACCTCCATGGAGTCAAAGGACTTTTCGTGGGAGGTCTGTACTCTCTCATGCAAAAAGATCATCAAAAGACCATGCCTTAAACCCATTATCGGTTTCTGCACTCATCACACTTTCAGGCAATGTATTCCACTCACCGATCACTCTCCATGCAAAAAACCTTCTCACTCTCCTGCTCACACCCTCCTTATACAGTTTTTAGGCAATGGCCTCTAGTTCTACCCTTGCCTCTTTCTACTCTATGAAAAACCTCCTCCACATTAATCTGGTAAGAACCCTTTGCCAACTTATGTTCAATCATATCTTCTTCTTCTATTTGCAAGGCTCTTTAAGTTGCATTCCTGTAATGTGTCCTCATCAGTGGTGCACTGAGGATTTTATCTTGGGGGGGGGCCAAGTTGAATAGATGATTTGAGAATAGACACCATGCATATTGCATACGACCTATGACTGAGCATCTGCAGTGATCGCTAATACATGAAACCCGTGATCTCCTCTGCCGAGCTTGGGCAAACGAAGTAGTGCTCGGTCCGCCCGAGCACTACTTCGTTCACCGTGCGTTCACAGTGGACATGATTCCCGAGAGCTATAGAGTATTCCCAAATTATGTGACCGCTAATTCATAAGTAGTATAGAAATAGAAGACATGACACAACATAAATAAAAAAATTAATTTTAATTAGGAAAAGATTTTTGAAAAATTTTCTAATGTTTTTTCCTTTTTCTTCCCCCCCCCCTCGGGTGCGCCACATTGGCATCTCATTGGCACATAACAAATTTCAAAATCTTACACTTTGGAACACTGAAGTAACAGTTCACACTCACTTTGCACTCATATAATCTATTCATTCAAGTCCTCCTGTAAAGCCACAACATCTGCTTGATTAGTCATCATTCTCCTTTTGCATTATCTGTAAGCAGTTGTATATCTCTAGTTTAACCCATTCCAATATCATTAATATACAAGTTAAACAACATTTTCTTATATAGAGAAACCTGTGGAGTATTCATAACTATAAATTCACATGCATGCCACAGTAATTAACTTATTAATAATATGTAAATATTTCATCTTAAGTATCATAAGACATCATCAGTACAGTTATTAAACAACAATAGGAATTTACATTCAAACATATTAGTGTGCACGCTTACATTCGAATCCTCTATGAATACAATAGCATTTAAGGATTAAAAACTATTGGGCTGTAATTCAATTAAAATATAACTTATAAATTTATTTTATACAGTTGAGGATAACAGTTTCCCAGACTTTTGGGATAGTGAGACAGTCGTTACGGTTAAGATTGGGTCTGTGATCGTCTAATTATGAAGGTCCATCTAACTAAAATGAACCACAACTACCATCATCATGCCGGCAAAGGTTGGTCGATTGGTAGAGCCTCTGCTACTAATGGCTCAGTTAAGTAAGTTTGAGCGCAGTTAGTAGTTGGAAGGGAACACTCTCCCTCGATGAGTCTTTGGACTCCCTGGAGGTGTAAAATAATAATAATAATAATGTACACCAACACATATA
The DNA here is from genome assembly GCF_054136105.1 of Typopeltis vanoorti. NCBI lineage: Eukaryota > Metazoa > Arthropoda > Arachnida > Uropygi > Thelyphonidae > Typopeltis > Typopeltis vanoorti. Next base: position 153,036,771 of record NC_143555.1, read on the forward strand.
CCACCCATCACCACCACCACCACTAGTATTTTCACAGACAATCACAAACATCCATGCCCATGGCGGAATTCGAACCCACAGCCTTTTGGCTGGAGAGTGGATAGGCTGACCAACCAGGCCAGTGTGTTATTTAATTTAATTGGTTATTGGTAATTTGATTTGGTAATTTAGTTACCAACATGTTGTGTGGCAATCTACCCGAGGCCTTTTGCAAAATCTAAATATACCACTGTTTATGCATCTCCCTTCTTACTATCCCAAAAGTCTGGGAAATTGTTATCTTCAACTGTATAAAATAAATTTATCAGTTATATTTTAATTTAATTACAGCCCAATAGTTTTTAATCTTAAGTGCTATTATATATATATATAGAGGGATTCAATTAAGCATGCACACTAATGTGTTTTCGAATGTAATTCCTATTGTTGTTTAATAACTGTACTGATGATGTCTTATGATACTTAAGATGAAATATTTACATATTATTAAAAAGTTAATTAATGTGGCATGCATGGGAATTTATAATTAAGTTAAACAAACATGGGTTCCAGAACACTTCTGTGAGTGACCTTCATTTATATTGAACCCCCCCATACAGATATTGCATCCCCAGTGACTGACTGGCTGTCAAATACTCACCTGACATCTGGTCACCTATCCAACTGATTAACATAGTATCCGATCCCATCTGTTCCAATTTAATTACCAACATGTGTGGCAATCTATCTAAGGCTTTTGCAAAATCTAAATATACCTGTTTATGCATCTCCCTTCTCCTGATACATTCGTCACCCTGTTATAGTACATAAATAAATTGATAAAACGTGACTTCCATTTAACAAATCCATGCTGACAATCAGAGAGAATACTGCTATTATTATTATTCCTGATACCTCCAAGGAGGCCGAAGACTCATCACGGGAGGACACTTACAACTGTCTCAACCACTACATCGAACCTCTACTACAAATCATCTCCATCAACGCCATCTACCACCCACCTCCACCACCACTAGTATTTTTTGTCTGTAAATTGCGTGTGTTCTGAAGGGCCGATTTGTCTGTATGCGGGATGAAAAACCTGAGTTTCCGGGAGAAAAAACCCTGCTACCTCCTTATGAGATCGGCTAACTCACCTTCGATTGAAATCGTCCAGATAAAGATTCCTCCCGTCGCGACGAGAATCGAACTTAAGCCTATTCCAATCGAAGGGCGCAATGTACCATCGTTCTTCCAATTGCGCTATCATCGATTCATTTCTGTATCTTAGCTTTCACTAAACCTCTCAGGCACTTTAACTGCAACCCCAGATATACAGGTTGGCCTATTATTTGTAGCTTCAGTCTTAACAGCAACAAAGTTCCAAAGGAGTGAAAGGAAGGTAAAAGTGTTCCACTCTACAAACATGGTGAGTGGAACACTTTTACCTTCCTTTCACTCCTTTGGAACTTTGCTGCTGTTGCGACGCTTGTTAAACAGGTATGCCAAGGCTGATTCTAACTTCCTGTAACATTCCCTTAAGAGATGAGGTGATAAGCCATCAAGTTCTATTGCCTTAATGATATCAAATTACTTAACTCCTCATATACCTCTTACTTACTTAGTGAACCAAAATAGCTATAACACTATACTAGCAGTACATAATGGCATTTCAACTGATTTTAACTTATAGATCTGAAAGTTGGATTTAAAAAAAAAATCAAAGACTCAAAGACTAGAGACTACTTATAGAAACATTGGAGGAGTGAATAGATGACATCAGCAGTAGGATCATATTAAAAATGAAGATGAGAAAGGATCTTACATTTTTAATATTCAAGAATATGTAACTGATGCATCTAAGGTGCTATAATCACTTAAACTGAATGGAAAAAGAAGGAGGAAGATTAGCAAAAACAGGTGTTTGATATTCCAGCAGGGAAAAAAAAAAAAAAAAACGGTGGAGACCAAGCAGTTATAGTTAGTGTAATGCAAAATACCTGACAATGTTCAAGACTTGATAAATAACAGATTTATTTAAAGAAAGCTCTTGATATAAAGCTAGAAATATGTAAACTTAATTATGTAGTACTCTCACAATATCCTACACACTTGTCGGTAGATACCAGGAAATTATGATGATGACAATTAAAGGGTATTATTAAGGTTAATATTAAAGATATTATTAAGGTTATGGTATACAACATTATAATCATATTTTATTGTGTCAAGTATTGTTGATGGTAGATATTTCAGTATTTCACTTATTCTCTTCACTTCAATGCAGCACATCAGCTAGTATATGTGGTCTTTTTTTTTTGTTAATGTCAATCTCATCCACAAAAGGCTGTTGGCTGTTAGTCTATGGTACATTAGCATTAGCACCATGGATGGCTAAGAGTTAGATAATATGGAAGCTCTGCTCTCTAGAGACCAACATGTAACTTTTATTTTTCAGTTACTTCAGGTTTTTGTATAAGCAAGTATAAGTAAATGGATATGATTATTGATATTTTTTATTTTCAATTAATTTATATAACATACAATATACAAATATATTGCTGCCAGGCCCGGCTGGTGGCGTGTGCGAAATGTTTTAGGTGCCTAAAAGATGTCAAAAAATATGAGAAGAGTTTAAACGAACAACAAATAGTACAGAATGGTACATATAATTATAAATGTATGTTGTCTTCCGTTCAGGACCCTTCAGATCTTCCCAGAAACGAACAAATAAATTCTAAAATTGTATCCAGGCCTGGCTGGTGGCGTGTGCAATATACACAAGTGCCGCAGAAGAAAAGGCGCCTAAAAGATGTCAAAAAATATGAGAAGAGTTTAAACGAACAACGAATGGTACATATAATTATGAATGTATGTTGTCTTCCGTTCAGGACCCTTCAGATCTTCCCGGAAACGAACAAATAAAATCTAAAATTGTATCCTGGACCTGATTATATCACTGTAATTTTTTATTAAAATTTACAAAAATATACCTTGACTTTGCCCATTTCAGTTGCTAAGGGAGAGAACATTTTCTAAATTACAATTAATAAAGAACTACTGCGATCAAGCATGAGTCAAGAAAAACTAAATGGTTTGGCACTAATTTCAATAGAAATTAATATTGCTGTCTATCAACATTGATGTATTGCGACAGGATTTTGCTAAATTGAAAGCCAGACGAGTCCCTTTTAGCAAAATTAATGTAAAGAATATTTGAATAAATCTCTTAACTTTATATTACTATTTTATATTATTTTGAAAATTATATAACTTGAAAAAATTTGTATAAGCAGGACTAATCCATAGGTAACATTATACTGTAAAGTGGTTTTAATTTGTTTTTCATTTCCTGTTCATTTTATTCACACTTTATTCAAAAATAACTTTTTTGGAAAGGAGGTGCTGAACATTAATCGCACACAAAAGAAAAATACCATGCGCTGGTCCTGATTGCTGCATACATGAAAATGAGTTACGAGGACAAACTGCATTGGTTGTGTCTTGAAATCGATGGAGTCAGTGTTGTATCAATGAATTTTCACTTTTTAAAATACATCATATGAATTTCACCGGTACGTTACTACCATGCATGAGCTAAGGATCAGATAATCTAGAAAGCCTGCTATAGAAACCATAAACGGTACACTTACTGTTGGAGTCAAACAGAAACCGTGATAGTTAGCAGTCACATTTTTTGCTTGTAAGGCAGATTTCACATCCCAAGGAAGATTTCCAAACAACCGGCTGTTATTATAACCTTAACAAAAGAAAGAAATATGTACATTAGGGTTTATACAAAAACCAACTTTTGAAAAAACCGGTTTTCAAATTCCAATATTTCAAAAAAAAAAAAAAAAAAAAAAAAAAAACCAGAAAAAAAAAAAGGTTAAACCAGTTTTCAAATTGTTACAAAAAAAAAATATATATCATCATCATCATACGTATCAAAGATTTAGGCCTAGCATGGCCTATTCCGGCCTTAGAAGTCATCGTTGAATCGTTTAAGAGGACGTCCTGGTTTTCTTTTTCCTAATGGCTTGTACTTTAAGGCTTGTTTTGGTAATCTTTCTGTTTTCATTCTTTGAACATGTTCCATCCATTTATGTTTATATTTTTTAATTTTTTCTATTACTGGTTCTTCGTTTAATTCTTTCATAATATCTTCGTTTCTTTTGTGATCAAATAGGGTATACTTTGCACTTTTTCTCATAAACTTCATTTCTGCTGTTGTTAGTCTTTGTTTGTCTTTTTGTTTTATTGTCCAGATTTCGCTTCCATACATTAAGACCGGTAAGGCTAATGTATTGTATACTTTTAGCCTGGTTTGTTTTTGAACTAGGTTTGGTTTATATATAAAGTTAATTACACCTGTTATTTTTAAATATTTTGCAATTTTAAGTTTATATCTTTTTCATTTTCATATGTGATCATACATCCTAGATAGTTAAATGAATTCACCTGTTCTAAGATCTTGTTATCTATTACTATTTTAGTTCTTGCTGGATCTTGTCCTTTAAAGGCCATAGTGTTTGATTTTTCCATTGATATTATCATACCATAATCTTTGGATATCTCATTTAGATTTAAAATAGCTTTCTGTAAGTTATCTTCAGAATTTGTAATTATTATTTGGTCGTCTGCAAAGAGGAGAGTGTTTAAGTTAACTGTAGGTGAAAGTTCAATTCCTTGATGTAAATTTTTACTCCATTTTATTATTATTTCATTTAAGTAGATATTAAAAAGAGTTGCTGAGAGGGGACATCCCTGTCGGACCCATTGGTTTATCTCTCTTGTATATGATAGCTCGTGATTTAATCTTATTTTTATTTGATTATTTTCATATATACTTGTGATAGCTTTTAGGATATTATTTGGTATTTGTCTTTCTTTTAATATGTTAAATAATATGTTTCTTTTAACTTTATCAAATCAAAGTCAATAAATGCAATATGTGTTTCTAAATTATATTCTCTTCTTTTCTCTATTATTAATTTTAGGCAAAAGGCTGGGTCTATACATGATCGTCCTTTTCTACATCCATTCTGTACCTCTAGAATAAAGTTTTCGGAATATTTCATTAGTTTGTTATTTAAGATTCTGCTATATATTTTGTAACATGAATTTAGTATACTGATACCTCTATAGTTTTTAGGGTCATCTCTATTACCTTTCTTAAAGATAGGAATCACAATTGCTTTTTTTTTTCCATTCTATTGGGGGGATACCAGTTGAGTAAATTTTATTTAAAAATAATAAGAGTCTTTCTTTGAATCTTGTTCCTGCATATTTATATAGTTCTGAACCTATATATATATATATCGCAGTTATTCGATATTGGCGTTCACGTGAGTCTGCACGCATGCTTGCAATAAACAATGGCACGTCTGTTAGAACAACTTGAAAAAATACAACGTTTTTTATGTATCAATTATGTGTGGCGATATTTTACCTGTATTTTCAAGTTTTTAGATACTTCAATGTTTATTACTATTCTCTTCCTTTAAGAATACCTGATGAAGGCTATTATAAGCCGAAACTAGTTGTATTAATCTTATTAAATCTTTATAAGTAATCTCGGTTTTTAAGTCATTAAATCTATTTTTAAAAATGTATCACAACAACCGAGTTGAAGCATATAATTACATCTATAGCCTAAATGATGAGGCATCTCTAATTAACATAAAAAGGAATTTTAAAAAAACATTGAAGAGAATAGGCCTGAAAATAAACAGGTTAGTATTTCTCAAACGCTGTAAGTTCCATTCCGTTTTTCCTAAATTCATCTCTTTTCACGAAAAAATAACAACGGAACGCGCTAAATGAATTTATCGTAAAGCTAAGATGAATCTCCTCAGCGAAAGAATTTCAGACACAAAACGTTGTTTAGCTTTTTTTTTCACCACTAAAAGATCTTTAGCTCAAAAACTTGAAGAAATGATGGATAATGATAACTTACATGATTTTATCATTAACAGTGAAGCACAAGCCACTCGAATACAAAATAATAATAAGTATACTCTTATCCGGAAATTTAATAATCTACAAAGGATACAAAACAGATCTAGTCATAGTGAAGCCCATATTAATCCTGAAAAAGTTGTAGTGAACAAATCTTCTCATATTTTAATGGATGCGGAAACGGATATTCTTAGCAAAGGTCTCAATTTCATTCCCTCACCAAAATTTATCCCTAAAGAATCTCTCCTTACAAAAAAAGAAAAGGTAAGTTCACTCATTCCTAATCATTTGGCGAAACTTCTTCGTATTGAATCGATTTTCATTATAAATAATGCTAAACCTCCAGCAGATAATATTTCTCTGGCTGAAAGACAAGCCCTAAAAAATCTAAAACAGAACAGTAACATTATTATTTTACCTGCTGATAAAGGCAATTCCACGGTCATCCTCAACTCCGAAGATTACCACAACAAAATGCTTCAATTACTTGGAGATAGTTCAACATATTCAATTCTTCAGGAAGATCCTACAAGAGAATTACAAAACCGTACAAACAACTTGTTAAAGACTGCGAGTGAACTTCCTCATAATGTTCACCTCTCTTTACGCTCTCTACATCCTCTTATCCCACGCATCTATGGAGTTCCCAAAATTCATAAAGAAAACATTCCTCTTCGCCCAATTGTGGAAGGAAATGATTCACCTACATACAAACTTTCAAAATATCTAGCAAAGTACCTCAAGTGTTTCTCCAATAAATCTTCATCTTTCATCAAAAACACCACAGATTTTGTTTCACATATAAAAGATATTCCCATCAATGAAAATTACATTCTAGCAAGTTTTGACATTATATCTTTAATAGATTTAGTTTAATCCTTTATCCCAGTGAGAGCAAACAAAGTTTGCGCCTGAAAATATCTTCAGGACTAAATATAGTGTTGTACTATCTTATCCAGTAAGTAGTGCAACACCAAGGCAACTCGTGGCAAAGGTGGAGCAAGCTACCAGGCACTTCTAACCCAGTATCTCCCATAATGCAAAACACATTTCCTATGTTTCCTATGTGGATATGTATACTGTTATGCATTAAAGGGATTGGCCATCTACCCAGACTAGTTTCGACCTTTATTGAGGTCTCTTCAGTGGGAGCCAGGCCCAGAGCTGGAGATACCAGGCAGAAGCAGTAGCAAGTCATCTGTGCCTATGGGAGTTGCCAAAAGGTTTATCACCTTTTTTAAAAATTACTCTGGATTTAGAGAAAGACGTTGAAAATTTATTTATCACTAGGTTAGACTATAATAGATTTAGTTTAATCCTTTATCCCAGTGAGAGCAAACAAAGTTTGCGCCTGAAAATATCTTCAGGACTAAATATAGTGTTGTACTATCTTATCCAGTAAGTAGTGCAACACCAAGGCAACTCGTGGCAAAGGTGGAGCAGCTACCAGGCACTTCTAACCCAGTATCTCCCATAATGCAAAACACATTTCCTATGTGGATATGTATACTGTTATGCATTAAAGGGATTGGCCATCTACCCAGACTAGTTTCGGAAATTTTTAGGAAATGTGTTTTGCATTATGGGAGATACTGGGTTAGAAGTGCCTGGTAGCTTGCTCCACCTTTGCCACGAGTTGCCTTGGTGTTGCACTACTTACTGGATAAGATAGTACAACACTATATTTAGTCCTGAAGATATTTTCAGGCGCAAACTTTGTTTGCTCTCACTGGGATAAAGGATTAAACTAAATCTATTATAGTCTAACCTAGTGATAAATAAATTTTCAACATCTTTCTCTAAATCCAGAGTAATTTTTAAAAAAGGTGATAAACCTTTTGGCAACTCCCATAGGCACAGATGACTTGCTACTGCTTCTGCCTGGTATCTCCAGCTCTGGGCCTGGCTCCCACTGAAGAGACCTCAATGAAGGTCGAAACTAGTCTGGGTAGATGGCCAATCCCTTTAATGCATAACAGTATACATATCCACATAGGAAATGTGTTTTGCATTATGGGAGATACTGGGTTAGAAGTGCCTGGTAGCTTGCTCCACCTTTGCCACGAGTTGCCTTGGTGTTGCACTACTTACTGGATAAGATAGTACAACACTATATTTAGTCCTGAAGATATTTTCAGGCGCAAACTTTGTTTGCTCTCACTGGGATAAAGGATTAAACTAAATCTATTATAGTCTAACCTAGTGATAAATAAATTTTCAACATTATATCTTTGTTTACTAACGTTCCTACAGATGAGGTACTTACATTACTAAAGGACAAATTATCCAAAAAAATGTTTGCTTTATTAAAACATTGCATTCATTCTGGTTACTTCAAATATCAGGACTCTGTTTACCAACAAAAACAAGACCTGGCAATGGGCAATCCTTTGTCCCCAGTTCTAGCTAACATCTTCCTTGAAGATTTTGAAACGAAAGCCATATATTCCTTCTCATTTAAACCGAAAGTTTGGAAAAGATATGTTGATATTTTCATTGTTTGGAATCACGGGCACACATCTCTCATAGCTTTTCTTAATCATCTTAACATCCAACATCCTAATATAAAATTTACTGCTGATCTAGAAAATAACTCCTTGCCTTTCCTGTCATGCTTACACATTGCTCTGAAAGATTAAAAATCTCTATATACAGAAAACCTACTCATACCAATAGATATCTGCATAATCTTTCTCATCATTTTCCACCACAAAAACTTGGAACTATATCTACCTTAGGACACAGAGCACGCTCTCTCTTGAATGAACAAGATGAACTACAAAAAGAAATAAATCAACTCTCTCTTATCTTTAAAGATAAGAGAGAGTTGATTTATGTTAAAAAATGGTTACTCTGAAAAAACGATTAAGAAATTTCTTCTGGATCCTCCTAGACAGTGCACCACAGGAACTAGTAATTTTAAAGGCAGCAGCTCTATCCCATATATTAGCACAGTCTCTAACAAATTAGCAAAAGTCCTTAAAAAATATAACATCAAGACGTTCTTCACCACCCTTCCAAAAATCCGTTCTCTAATCAGTCATCCAAAGCCTCCTCATCACAACCTAAAATATCCAGGTGTATATAAATTATGGTGCGATTGCAATATCCCTTATTTTGGACAAACTAACAAATCTGTTGAGCAACGTATAGAAGAGCATAAAAGAGACATCTCTTACAAAAGATCACATGCAACTGCGTTATCCAGTCATGTTCTTTTTTCAAATAATCCTAATGATGATCAACAAAGCCACTCCGTTTGCTGGGATAGATCAGAAAATATTTTTCGCTCTGATGATGAGTTTGAGAGAAAAATTATAGAATCAAGGGAAATCCTTCTGAATCCTGTCCACTTGAACAACAATTTGAGTTATAACATCCCAGATAGCCATGCTGCAGTTATTCAATATTGGCGTTCACGTGAGTCTGCACGCATGTTTGCAATAAACAATGGCACGTCTGTTAGAACAACTTGAAAAAATTCATTTTTATGTATCAATTATGTGTGGCGATATTTTACCTGTATTTTCAAGTATTTAGATACTTCAATGTTTATTACTATTCTTGTTCTTATTCTAGATACAAAATTGACTGAAATAAAAAATACTCTCTCACTGGCTGCTGAACTTGGTTTTTCGTTCTGAGGACATCAAATAATAAATCTAAATTCTTCATTCTTTTATTGGTTGCCTCAAATACTGAAAATTCAGCCTTCAGTGTCTTCGGATTTGATATTATTTCTTCTGGTTCCTCAAGAAACCTATGAATTGATTTTTCTGTGGCTTCTTTTAGAGCATTGCCCTGATTAATAGTTTCTCTGTCTCCGATATCATTAGAATCTGTTTCCATACAAGAATTTGGATATATTCTAGACAATATTTTTCCAGATAACTTAATAATATCAAGTTTCGAAGCTAGTGGAAATACATTAGATTTCTTTGTTGAAATGTTTTGTTTATTTTTCAAATATAGCAAAAGAGTTACCAATCCAACTTGTCTTCTTTCTTGAATTCGTACTTCAAAAGCATTTAATAATTTGGAACTAATTTAAGTCTTTAAATTTTTTAGTTCATTTAACAGAAATTCAAATATGCCTTCACTTATTAATAAATTGGCATCTCACCACCCTAAGGCATCAGCTGCTAGATGTACTGGTCCCAACACTTTAAGAAGCTCCATGATTTTAGGATATTGAGCTTCATTCCACATACGAGAAGCACCAATATCATTCAAAGCTAAAACAACACATTCTTTTAATGTTATAAATCTTTCAATCATGGCCTCTAAACTATTCCATCTCATTTGGCAGTCAAGAATCAGACTTAATTCCTTTCCTTTTTCTTGTTTTACATAATTCTGAAGGATGCTATCTCTTACAGGAGATTTTCTAAAAAATTTGCAAATTTTTCTAATTTGATTGTTTGTAATTGTCAGACAATTACAAATACAATAGGGAATCCACAGTTGTTATCTAGATCAAGAGAATTTAAAAAATCCTCGCCATAGTCATCTTCACACTCTACATCATCTTCCGATTCCTCACTTCTAACATGTACATCGGTTTGAAGCCAAAATGTTAATGTTTTTAATTAAATAATTATTTAATTTTTACATATTAATTCTCGTATCTAAACTGGTTTTTTAAAATTAAAAAACCGGTCTTCAAATTTTACAAATTTATCCAAAAAAAAAAAAATTTTTTAAACCCAGTTTTTAAAAAACGACAAACCCTAATGCACGTGGGCTTTTCGACGAAACCACTCACCACAATATTAATTTCTGTGGAATAAAGAAATGTTGCCATCTGTATTAATAAAAGAGGTTGATAGATGGCGTATACAGGCTGATGTGCCAGAATGTCACTTGACTAAACGCAACTGCTCATCGGCGTCCCCAGTCTTCGAAATGGAAGCGTCCTTGGAACAGCGTTATGCGATTAAATTTTGTGTGCATTTGCAAAAATTGGCATCGGACACTTTTAACATGATACGCAAAGCTTTCCATGATGAAGCAATGTCGAGGGCAAGTGTTTTTCGCTGGCATAAAACTTTTAAGGAAGGAAGGCAAAATGTAACGTCCATCACAGAGACAATGATCAACACAGCAGCGATTATCATCAAGCACGTCAAAAGGAAGCGTCCATTGCTGAAGAATGGCTTCTTATTGCACCACGATAATGCAAGGCCACATATTGCTGGTTGTGTAGTGGACGTTTTGCAGAAGAACAACACAGATATCCTACCACACCCTCCATACAGTCCTGATCTCATACCGTGCAATTTCTGGCTCTTTCCTCAGCTCAAGAAACCACTAAGAGGCTGCCATTTCGAAAGCAACAAAGCATGTGTAAAAGCTGTGGAGGCGGTTTTGAAAGAACTCTCAAAAAATGGACTCTCACATGTGTTTAAGAAGTGGATGCAACGTTAGGACAAATGAATCGCGTCTCACAGTAGTTACTTCAAAAAAAGACTGTAAATGATGACGATTAAAGGTAATCTGTTTTCTGTATAAATATAGTCTTATTACTTATTGAACAACCTACATATATATGATTTAGAAAATAAAGAAATAAACACTGTTACACCTAAAAGAAGAAAGGATTAATTCTATTGGTCTCATAAAAAAACATGTAAGAGATCTTCTGCCACCTTTATTTTAATAAGTCTCAAAAATTATGATATGACCTAGCTCAAAATGCTGAATGCTACTGTCTAGAGAACAAAAATTTATTCACAAGAACTTATACAATCTCTAAATATATAAATTTATTATATATGTATATAATATTTTGAGATAGGTCATATCATAATTATATAAAATAAATTAATGCATTCTACTTACCAACAATGCTCCATATCTTATCTTACCATCCACTCTTTTTATAATTTCTTCTGTATTAATCTGGTAAAATCCCTTAACCAACTTGAAAGTTTCTATCATTTCCTCCTATCTGCTAAACTCTAAACTACATTCCCTCAACCACGCTGCATAACCAACACAACAGAGTCCTGTATCACTTTGGTTATTTTTTGAAAAGTTTATTTTTTTTGGCATTTTTCATAAGTAAAGAATCCAATAGAAGAAGAAACTATTTTTTATTAATTTCTCAACTAGTTTCATGAAAATCTTTTATTTCACATCATCAGGATAATTACATGAATAAACTAAAAAACAGGTAATAACAATTAACATACATATTTGAACGTAAATAACAATGAAGTCAGCACGGTTAGCCAAGTGGCTATGAACTTCGCAACCATGCCTGGAAAAGGAGTGTCCTGGGTTCGATTCTCGTCGCTGATGTGAGGAGCTTAAGGATCTTTCTCAGACATAGCCAAGTTAGCCGGCCTTGGACATGGACTGCAGGGTTTTTCTCCCCAGTTTATATGGGGGTTGTTCCTCCCACAAGCAGGCAAACTGGCCCCGTGAACACACGCATCTACAGACATAGGACACACCGGGAGGTATAGGACTAGCCACCTTATCCTCGGAATGGGTACGGCTTAGAAGAGCTAAGGATAGCCCCATAACAGGCCACTAGGCCTAATACATGAAGAGAAGAAGAAGAAATAATAATGGAAAGCATGCATTTGCTATGACGTTGTTTGCTGATTTGTGAACTGCTGTATACTACTGGTAACTAAGTGCATGTTGTATTGAATTAGTGAAGACTAAACCTGATGTACAATCAATCCTTGATTTTTGTTGCACTGTGGAGAGTGTCTCATTCTTGCAGCTGATTCTTTGAATGCTCTTGAGAAAAATCTGTAATCTATGTGGAGCATATTTGAGACAGACAACAACAATAATAATAATAATTTTTGTCTCTTGCCATAGCACTTAATGTTTTGTTTCAGTTGTGCGCACTGCCAGTCCTGATTTGTGTTTTCTTTTGTTCTCGAAATCCTTGAAGTGTTCTGATCGGCATAACTCTCCTACCTGCCTGTCTCTTCCATGTATTGTAAACCACAACTATAACTGATCTTGTAGACACCTGGTGTTTTAATTTGCAGATGTGGAGTTTTAGGAGATTTCAGGTGATAAGAGATCTTGTTGACTGGGTAAAAAGTGACCTTTATATTTTGTTGTTGAAGTATCCTTGCTATTTTATCTGTGACATGTCGTACTGGTGGCAGAATCACTGCTCCTCTAAAGTCTTGATTTTCCTAAATTAAGGGGATATATCCCCTTAATTTAAGTAATGTTTTCATTGCCGAAATGAAGCTTATTAGCTCTTTATACTTAAGTAACTTAATGGTTGCACCTGTTTGGAAACTCGTATCGCAGAGTATATAAGTTCTTTTCGCTATACACTTTGGTATTAGGTCTAGCTACTCACTGATGAAGCCTCAAAAAAGGCTGAAACCAGTCTGGGTAGTGACCCCCCCTCCATAATGTAATAACAGCATACATTTCCTAGGAAATGTGTTTTTACATTATGGAAAATACCTAAGAATAGCGATCTGAACTTTCCCCACCTTTGCAACGAGTGTCCGGTATTGAACTACGTACTAGGGTCACTTGCATTAGCTCACGCTAAGTGTTCGCCGATACTTTATAGTTCACTATATTCGGCAAGAAACTCTCTGATTCCAATCTTTGAGTTTCTTATTCGGTTTTAAAACTATGTGGGATTTCATATCCCCTTAATTTAAGTAATGTTTTCATTGCCGAAATGAAGCTTATTAGCTCTTTATACTTAAGTAACTTGATTTTCCTGTTTATCTGATTACTTTGGAGGTTGATGTTTTTTATTATGTTTTATTGTGACCATTCTTTGGTAGGATTATTATTATTATTATTATTCAGGCCTCCATGGAGTCAAAAGACTCGTCGTGGGAGGTCTTTCCTAAGAAACACAAAGTCTATCAAGACTCATCCAGTGAGGTCCCTCCTAGGAAACACAAAGTCTATCATACCACTCTTTAAATTCATTGACCGTTCTCACTCTCACCACTCTATCAGGCAATGCATTTCATGGTTCAACTACCCTCCATGCAAAGAAACTGCTACTCACCCTCTTGCTCACAGTTTCCTTTCGTAACTTCCAGGGATGGCCTCTTGTCATCACCCCTTCCCGCTGTTGTTATCACCTCTCCTTCTTCTAGCCACCAAACTCTACAGTCCACATTCCCTCAGTCAATCCTTATAACTAACATTGTACAGTCCTGAAACCATCTTTGTTATCCGCCTTTGTAACCTTTCCACAGTTAATTTATCCCCTTCAAATCCTGGGGACCAAATCTGAGAACAACAGTCTAAGTGTGGTATGATCAGAGTCTTATACAACGGAATGATAACCCTTTTATCTCTGCAGGTCAGTGTCCTTCTCATTATTGCAGCAATCCTCTGTGTTACCTTCACCACCTTTGTAATATGTCCCCTAAATTTCAGGTTTCTATCAATCATCAACCCCAGATCTCTTGTCTCCCCTACTTCCTCCAGTATAACTCCTCCCATAGAGTATGCAGCATCCCATCAATGTGTCCCAAACCTCAAGACCTTACATTTTGCTGCATTAAACTGGCATTCCCATTCATTTGCCCATCTATCTAGCTTAATCAAATCCTCTTGCAGGGCTACCACACTGCACTATTACTAATAACCCTTCCCAGCTTCGCATCATCCACAAACAACTGAATATCCCCCCCTGCAATCCACGGACAATGTCATTGATATAAAGGTTAAACAATATAGGTCCCAGTACTGAGCCCTGTGGGACACTACTTGTAATCCTTTGTCTCCTTGAAACTTCCCCACCATACACAACTCTCTAATACCTATCGGACAGACAATCCTGAATCCAGTTGACCAATCTGACATCCAGACCCATGTGCTGCAACTTAAATATTAGCTTAACATGTGGCATCCTGTCAAATGCCTTTGCTCTAAGAAAGTCTAAGAAAATGTCAGTATATGCCTTTTTCTCATCAGGTATTGTAAGTTGGTTCCTTTTATTGATATTAGTGGAAATTCTGTTAAGAACTATCATGCAAGGAAGAAATAATGCCTATTTTCTGCACCAGGTGGTGATGGGATGTGGCATATAGGTAACATCTGATGTTTGAGTGCTTTTCAAATTACTAAAATGATATGTGGTAAAAAGCATTATATAGAGCAATACATAGTCTATATTTATGTTGTAAGTCAGCAGTTGAAACTGAATTATAGAAACAAAGTTTGATATAAAGTAAGGTGTATTTTTTTTTATTATTATTCGTGACACCTCCAAGGAGTCTGTAGACTCATCGCAGGAGGACACCCACAACTCTCTGTCTTCACCACTACACCAAACTTCTACATCAACGCCATCTACTGCCCACTACCACCACCATAACAAGTATTTTTTGTCTGTAAATTGTGTGTGTTCTGAAGGCCGATTTGTCTGTATGCGGCATGAAAAATACGAGTTTCCGGGTGAAAAAAACCTGCTATCTCTGTTTGAGATCGGCTAACTCGCCTTCGATTGAAAAAGTCCATATGAAGATTCCTCCCATCACGACGATAATCAAACTCAGGTCTTTTCTAATCAAAGGGTGCAAAGTACCATCGTTCTTCTAATTGCACTACAGAGGTGCTTATGAGAAGGATGAACACTATTTCCGCTCTTATTTATCATCTATATGGATTACATTATGAAAGAAAGTGGCATTAAACTTCAAACTCAGCTCTTAAGGGTTATAGAACTGATGTGGAGGAATTATTTCAGTACATGAATAATGTGAGGAAAACTAGAGATCATCGATGGAAAGTGAGTAACAGTGTGGTTAGGAAGGGAGTGAGGGCTAGATTTTTTGCTTGGAGAGTGGTAAATGAATGGAACAAATTGCCAGAGTCAGTTTTGTGTGTTTTGTTGGTGAATGATTTCAAGGCAAAATATGACAGGTTGTGATAATCGATAATTAATGTTTCTGAAATGGACCTCCAATTAATGAGTCTACAGACTCCATGGAGGTTCCCATATGTAATAATAATAATAATAATCTCTAAGAATTCATAAGGTTTGAAGTGGCATTCAAGAATATGAGTCCAACAGGACAGCAACTTTTAACTGCAATGAGCCATATACTGCAATCCAGCTAATGGCAGATATGGAGCATGTTCTGTATGATATCAGATATCTTATCAAAAACTACAATTTCTGTTTGTTTGTTTTTTTCCCTATATCCCTTCTTGCTACTTCTATTCACTGTAAACCTACCTTCACAGGCTGCTCCATACAGCAAGATTCAGTACATCATCCATCTCAAAAAATAGACATCTTCAAATCTTTGCTCAACAGAGCACATGCCAGCCTGGTTGGCCGAGTGGTTAGCATATCCACTCTCCAGCCAAAAGGCTGTGAGTTCAAATCCTGCCATGGGCATGGATGTTTGTGATTGTCTGTGAAAACACCAGTGGTAGTGGTGGATGGCAGACAACGTTGGTGTAGTTAGAGTTTGTTGTAGTTGGTGGAGACAGAGCTGTAGAGTAGGTTCCCTACCTTGATGAGTCTTTGGACTCCCTGGAAATGTCATGTAATAATAATAATAATAATGTTATCTGCTGCAATTTCCAAGCTCTCCAACAATTCTTGTTGGAGAGCTTGGAAATGGAGCAGATAACATTATAACATTAGATAATAAGATCCATTGTATCTTACTACAGAATGGTTTCACCTCAAAGAACTTTAAATGCATCTTGAACTCTTAGAAACCCAGCACCAAAAACACTGAACCTGTACAGTGAGTACCTATCCCATAATTGCAAGCATCTCTGAGATAATTGCTAAGATCCTGAAAAAAAAAAAAATTTAGTTCCTACTTTTTTCCCTATCAACAAAATCTCCTCTTAGTTATCATCCACAAAAGATAAACAGCCTCCTTCTCTTTCTCTCTCCTTGGTGTTTACCAAGTTCAATGTGAGTGCCTCCACTTGTACTCTGAACAAACAGGATATTCTGTTGAAAAACAACTACAAGAACACCAATCTTATATTAATAACAACAATAAATCTGAAAAATCTGGCCTTGCTCAGCATGGATCATGATAGCCTATGGTCCAATACTCACCTTTTACATCAGTGTAAGTTTAGGGCTGAGTAGTTATTTAAAGAGAGAGAGTGCTGAAGCACTTTTATACTGCCCATATTTAAATCGGAATGAATGTCTCTTTATTGCCAAGATTCAGGCAATTTATGAGGATGAGGGTCTCATCCTCGTAAATGGCAAGCAATAATGATTTTTTCCCATTTTAATTTTTTTTTAAATTTAATATAATGCTGTGTCATTTCATTATATAATTGAATTTAATTTAATTTCAAATCACTGAATTTTAAATTTAGTCCTTAATTGTAATCTTATTTTATTGTAACCACCCACTACTATGGGGTATCCGGCATGTGGCTTATGCTTTGGTTATGCTGATACATTGATGATGCCCAGTTAGTTTCTGGTTGAAATATTTGAGGTTATAAAATTACTACATTCTTGTGAATATGTATGTATAATAAATAAAAAATAAAAATTCAATTTACTCTTTTTGTTTCTTTTCTTTGATTAAGAAAAATGGACTATCATCCTTCCTGACTAAATTAAAATTTTTAGATTAATGGAAAATGTTTACCTGGAACAAACTCAAGAGGCAAAGCTATATCATGTGCAGAACATTTCTTCATATAATTATTTTGATTAGCTGCTAGAAAGTTCAACAACTCAAATCCTAGGCAAGTTCCCCAGATAGGAAAATAATCTCCTTTAGAATAAGCCTATAATAAAGAAAAAGTCACATTGCAGTTATGAATTATCATGATAATTTTCTGCACACAAGGTATAGTAACATTATAATATGATGGCCTAACACAATTAATACTTAATGACTGGTTTCTGATCAACAGCTTTCCTTCATATTAGTCAAGTCTCTGATTTTTTCAGCTTTTACATTTTGATCTTCTAAAGCATTCCCGACTGCATCAACCTCTATATCCTGATATTCCTCTAGGTCTTTTTCCTGCCATTTTTGATTTGGTTTTGTTAATCTTTCTTTTTCCATGTTGGAGGAGAAAGGAGAGGGACAGGGTGCCTAACAGAATGAGTAAAAATGGTATAGTGAGCTACCTGAATAAATAGATAAGAATAAATAAGAATAAATGAGAGAGAGAGAAAGAGAGAGAGAGACCTGGCCTAGTGAGCATGCTTTTCTTAGATTAGCTCTGCTTCCACCCTTAAATATTAAAGATCAGTTTTTTAATCATTTTTAATATAATTCTGCCACTGATGCCATTTGTTCACTCCTGTAAAGATCTTGTTATTCCCAGTCTTTGATTAACTGTTTTACCTATAGCCCATATCTTGGATCCATGTATTAAAATGGGTAAAAACACTATCTTGTATGCCAATAACAAGGTTTTTTAGCTTGTTTGTCTGTGCGGTTAGCCTAGTGACTATGCGCTTTGCAACCGTATGCCTGGGGAAGGAGTGTTCTAGGTTCGATGACACGAGGAGCTTAAGGATCTTCCTCAGCCATAGCCAAGTTAGCTGCTCTTGGGCATGGACAGCAGGTTCTTTTCCACCAGTTTATCTGGGGTTTTTCATCCCACAAGCAGGCAAACCAGTCCAGTGAACACACACGGATTACAGTCAGGAATACTGACCTAGCCATAGGTCTGATTCGTCAGATATGCCGGTTCTGGAGTCTGGATAAAATTTGGGGGATTGAGATGGTGCCGTACCTCCCCGTAAAGGGAATTCACGGCCGTGGATCATCATACGATTATTATTATTATTATTATTATTAGCTTGTTTTATTTTATTTTGTAAATACCATCAATATAAGGCCATAAACCTACAGTATATTAGTATTGGTATCATGAGTTTGGCACTAATCTGGAAACCTACTCCAGAGACCAAACATGGAATATTTTTCTTTCAAGCCACTTTAGGCCTCCAGTAAGTAGCATGTAGTCTCAAAAAAATGATAAAATTTGTCTACAAACATTCATGCTCATGTTTGATATCCACTCAGTGACTAGGCCAGGTCTCTCTCTCTTGTTTCATATCTATTTATTCAGGTAGCTTCACACTATACCATTTTTACTTATTCTATTAGGCACCCTGTCACTCTCCTCTCTCCTCCAAGCAGTGTAAGTAATATGCCCATCAAAGGGCATGCCAAATATAGACTCAGAACTTCCTCCATTTCAAAGGTACATCAGTAAAATCAATGGTACCATAGGGTAGCTGCCAGAGTAGTATATAGGCCCAAACCTGTTAGTAAGGAGTCAGGAGGCTTCCTCATCAGCTGGCACATAATCCTACTACCACTTACTCAACTAAGTTGTGTCTGAAGAAGTCCAAGTAGTGGTATGTAGGAGACACTTTTGAGGGAATATGTTACGACAAGGAGACTGGTTGCTCTTTCTGACCTCTTCACCTTTCACACAACAATAAATCAAAAATGAAACAGACAAACAATGAGAGTGACACTGTGATCAAAATAAATCTCTCTTGACAACTAATTGATTCAAACAAATCAAACTAATCACAATATTCCAAATATAACATACTCCATAACACAAAAAAATTACTTTTGTATCCATTTTACAAACATCCATTGCATAAATTCCAACATAAATGACATTCATCACCACTTACTTATTCAGACTTACTAACTTATTAGATATTCAGACCAGACTTCCTGCTCTTAACAGAAACCCAAATTGCATCTACTTCAACCAGAGTTCACCATCAATGCCCAAACTACATTCTTCAGGGTTTTTTTTTTTGTTTAGGAAATTTATTATTATTATTATTATTACTACAGGCGACTCCAAGGAGTCCTTAGACTCATCGAAGGAGGCCCTAAACATCATGTCCACACAACTATTAGACATTCTCAGAGTATCTATCATACCTTGCCTTGAACTCATTCACTGTCATAACACCCACAACAGATTCAGGCAGTTTATTCCACTCATTTACCACTCTCCGAGTAAAATACCTAGCTCTAACACCCTTGCTAACCACACCCTTGTCCAGTTTCCATGGATGGCCCCTAGTTCTCTCACTACCAGTCCTGTTCTCAAAAATATCCTCTGAATTTACCTTATAGAAACCCTTCAGCAATTTGAATGTCTCAATCATATCTCCTCTTTTCCGCCTATCAACCAATTTCTGCAACCCATAAATCTTCAACCTGTTCTCATAAGGTTCATTCCATAGACCTGCAATCATCTTGGTCACTCGCCTATGGATCCTCTCAACCTCCTCGACATCAAGAAGAAACCTAGGTGACCAAATTTGGGCACAGTAGTCGAGAGGAGGTCTTATCAAGGCTCGGTACAGAGGAACAATAACTTGCTTGTTTCTGCTCGTCAAAGTATTCTTCAGCAACCAACTGATTTGATGAGCTGATTTAGCCACTTTTGCAATGTGCCTCCTAAACTTCATCTCCTTATCCACCAACACTCCCAAGTCCCTGGCCTCATCAATCTCCTGGAGTACAGTTCCACCAATGTGGTATATTGCTGCTAATCTTTTCACCCCAAAATGCATAACCTTACATTTTGTCACATTAAATTGACATCCATTCTCCTTAGCTCCAATCTATCCAAATCATCCTGCAAGATTTTGAGATCTTCTGCATTCACTATTGCCCTATCCAACTTTGCATCATCAGCGAACAAATGAACCGTTCCTCTTAGATCCCTCCCTATATCGTTAATGAACAAATAAAACAGCAGTGGTCCAAGAACAGAACCCTGTGGCACACCGCTAGTCACAGGCCATCTTTTGGACTCTACTCCTGAATAAATTACTCTCTGATATCTCTCCATCAACCACCCACCCATCCATCTCACCAACCCTTTATCCATTCCCATATGTTGCGGTTTACAGATTAGAATTCCATGTGGTATCCTGTCAAAGGCCTTAGCCAGGTCCAGCAGTATCACTGTAAACCCATTATCCTTATCCAGTTCAGCCGTCACTGTGTTATAAAACTTGAGCAAGTTACTGAAGCATGATCTACCTCACAAAGCCATGCTGTCCCCCACACAGTATCTCATTTTCATCAATCTATTCCTGTATTTTTCCCTTGACTACTTTCTCCAAGACCTTGACAATGACTCCTGATATGCTGATCGGTCGGTAATTTGTAACAGTAGTCTTGGATCCTCCTTTATGCAGTGAAACTATTTTCCCCTCTTTCTGCACCTTCAGGACTAAACCAGACCTGAGACTCAGATTAAACAACATGGTCAAGGGCATTGATAATTCTTTAGCCGCTTCACGTAAGACCCGTGCCAGTATACCATCCAATCCCACAAATGTATTCACATTAAGGTTCTGTAATAGACTATTCCCCTCCATTTCATTCATCACAATTCCTGTATAAACTAATGGTACCTTCATTCTTTCAATGTCACCACCTAGATGATATACTCGTGCAAAGTGCTCGCTCAGTAAATCCACTATATCTACTGATTCAGTGACCTCCTTACCATCGGCATTCCTTAAAATCATTCTGCTGTGTACAGTTTTTTTTTTGTTTGCAGCATATTGAAAGAACTGTTTGGGATTCTCTTTAGCTTGCACAGCTAGTTTCCTTTCATAATCCGCTTTTGCTTTTTTTTTTTAAAACACTCGTTACCCTTCTGGCCTGCGCTTTATACCATTCGTGTGCCTGCAGGTCACCTTTCTCTTTAAATTCCCTACACAGTTGTTTCTTTTTTTGCAGCTGAAGCTTAATGGTGTTATTCATCCATTTAACCCCTACTTGTTTAACTATTCGGACCCTAGGTATGCAATCAGCCATAACCTCCTGTAAATGCTCCTTGACCACTTCCCATGCTCTATCGACATCCAGCCCTTGCAGTTTTACATGCCATGGCACTGAACCAATCAAACTCCTAAGCTTGTCATACTTTTCAGCCCGGTAATTCCACATGTACCCTGTCTTAAAAATTCCACACCTTTAGCCTCCTCCCAGGTCAAGACCTTATGATCACTAATATGCAACATAGTCATATTCATTACAGTCAAATTCTCCGATGCTATTTCCAGGTCAAGCACTCTCAAACCCCTAGTATTTTCTATTACATGCTGTCTCAGATAGTTATCCCTTAATAACTGAATAAAATCCGGTTCCTTCCTCACAAATGTATTGACCTTTTTAGTTATCTTACACCAGCTACTTAGGTGGTGCTTTTTGGAATTGTCAGTTATTGTTTAATTTGAGCTTAAAATGTACTGACGATGCCTGGGATACACAGGCGAAAATTATACTATTAAATAATCTTTGTACATGAGTTTTCCATTATTAATTTTGTATCTATATGTCTACTCACGGTATACCTCTTTTAAAACTTATAGGATTCATTTCATCACAAGGGTGGCACCTGTGCCTTTGTGCAAACTGACATTGCCTGCCAGAGAATGTCTAATTTAAAATCCACAGCATTCATCTTCTCTGGCTCATGGTTTTCTTGCCCTACTTAGGAACATTCACCTGATGCATTTAACAGTCTCCAAACTCTGAAAACCACTCTGACCTCTTCACCTTCCTCTACATGAAACATGACCATCTGCAATCCAGCTATCCAAATAATGAAGTCATCTTCCTTAGGTGATCTTAATCTCCACAAGTACCACTGCTTTCTCCACTGGACTGACATTTACCTCCAGCCTCTTCTGGGATAACACATCATATCAATAGCTTCCTCAGTCTCTAAAAACTAGGCATTCTTTTCTGCTCAAGAAGCTATTTTACACCCACCTGATTACTAACCCTATATAAATGCCAAATCTGCATCCTTAGAACACTATTCACACATTTGGAGTAGTGCACTTAAAACCTCCCTAAAAATTCTTGATGCTATCAGAGGAAAATAATTAGGCTTATAGATGACTCTTCCTTCACAGATTAACTTCAATTTCTATTTCACAGATGCAGTGTTTCCACTCTATGTCTCTTCTACAGATCAAACCTGCTTCTCTTCCTCGTTTATCTCATCAACCTTTGTCCACCGGAACAGCCTTCCTTCTTCCTAATGTGTTTCCCAACTTCAACCTCAAGCTCTTTAAAAAAAATGGCAATAAATTCTTTCTTTCTCAGTACTAACCTGCATCTCACACACACACACACAGCACACAGTGCTATAGGTTATTGTACCTCTCTTGTGGTTAAAAAGAAAAAGAATTCTATATTTCATTTGGTAGCTTCATTGAATACATATTGAATATTATATTGTATATTGTATACTGAATATTGTTCGCATAGTTAGCCGAGTGGCTATGCGCTTCGATACCGTATGCCTGGAAAAGGAGTGTCCTGGATTCGATTCCCAGTGTCAACGTGAGAAGCTTAAGGATCTTTCTCAGACATAGCCAAGTTAGTTGGTCTTGGGCATGGACTGCAGGGTTTATCTCCCCAGTTTATCTGGGGTTTTTCCTCCTGCAAGCAGGCAAACCGGCCCCGTGAACACACGCAGCTACAGACATAGGACACGCACGGAGGCATAGGGCTAGCCACCTTATCCTCAGGATGGGTATGGCTTAGAAGGGCTAAAGATAGCTCTGTAACAGGCCACTTCTTCTTCCCTTCAAGTATTACAGCATAATACCTGAAGGGAAGAAGAAGAATGAAGATTGTGCCTAAATAAAAGCCAAAATGTGTAACTGATTTATAGGTTCACTACTGTAAATGAAGGTGATGTTCCTTTATTTTCTGGATTCCTATTTTCTTTCTTTATTGAATCCCACCCATGAAAGTTTGTAAACTTATTGTACATTAAATATCATAGGCAGGCAAGATTGGATAATGTGGTTCCACTACTTTCGAGACTAAAATCATCAACCACCTAGAATTTAGTCTTTTATTATTATTATTATGCTAAGACCCCATAGAGTCACAAACTCATCTAGGAGGTCCTTTTGTTGTACAAACAGCTCATCATACCATGCCTTAAACACATTCAAATTCTCTGCAGACACCATGCTCTCAGGCAATGCCTTCTAATCATTCACAACTCACCATGCAAAAAATCTACTCCTCACCCCTTGCTCACACCCACCTTATACAGCTTCCAGAGATGACCTCTTGTTTTCCCACAATCTCCCACCATTTTATGAAAAAACCTTTTCAATGTTAATCCTGTAACAACCCCTTCTCAACTTGTACTTCTCTATCATATCACAACTCTTCCTCCTATCCACTAGACTCTGCAAATGGCATCTTATCAACATCTCTTTATATTCAATATTCCAGAGATCAGAAACTATTTTAGTCAATTGCAATTAGGTTATTGTTGATTTCTATAACAAATTTATTGAACAATAATTTAATCTGCCTAAAAACTTGTAGCAATTTATTTGAGATTATATGAGAGGAAAATGTCACCTGCACAGAACAAAGACTCAATCTTAATTATCAGTGTAACACTGCCTTCTTTAATGATGGTTTACATGTAGATTATAAATAATAATGAAGATAGCAAACAACCTTACCTTATATCTGATTTAACACGAAACCATTTTCCCTTCCTATATATGGATGTGTGGTGTGACCTGAAAGGATCGTTTGAGAAATCACTATGTAAGGGGAACTTAGGAGCAAAGATACAGGAGGCAAGGTTGAGATGGTTCGGTCATGTGATGAGGAGGGGAAGATGAGTATGTGGGAAGAAAGGTCATGCAGATGGATGTGCAGGGGAGGAGGAAGCATGGGTGGCCAAAGAAGAGATGGAGAGATCTGGTGGAGGAGTATGAAGAACTTGAATGCGGTTATAGACCAAGACAGGAGGATGTGGAGGAGACTCACTGAGAAGTGACCCTACTTAAGTGGGACAAGCTGCAGAAGAAGAAGATATATCCCTCATCTCTAACTGCTTTGCACTGTTCAGAACAAAGTTCCTACAGCTTACCGATTTAGTGTTTTGAACAGTTTTATAATGGTGCCTTAAATATATTTTTTTTCCAAGACAGATAAGCAAATATATGAAGCAGTTATTTTCCCATGAATTTGTGACTATTTGCTATAAGGCGAAAAACATGATGCCAGCAAACCCTATGTGACTAAAACTCACTTTTTGTTCTTTCCCAGTTTTTTTTCATTAATTTTTCTTGGATGGCCTCTTTCTCAAGTATGCTTTCATAAATCTTTCCTAGAATACTCAGTAGGGAAATTTTTATATAATTCTCACATTCAATATTATGTGCCTTTATAAAAAATAATACCAAAACTGCTCTATTCCAATAATCTGGGAGTACCTGCTTGGTGAAGTCATGAGGATGATGTAACATTTTACTTATATTTCTATATCTATATGAAGATGAAATACTTTAATGAACTATTTAATAAATATCTCTACAATATCCTCTGTGGTGGAATCCACCATTTTCATCAACTTCCTATAATCATTCTTTCTTCTACTTATATTGAAACTTATTATTATTATTATCACCCAAGACCCCATGGAGTCAAAGACTCATCTAGGAAGTCCTTTTATTATACACACAGCTCATCATACAATGCTTTAAACACACTCAAATTCTCTGCAGACACCACACTCTCTCAGGCAAGGCATTCCAATCATTCATAACTCTGCATGCAAAAATCCTGCTTCTCACTCCCCTGCTCACACCCTCTTTATATTTCCAGGGATAACCTCTGGTTCTCCTCTGATCTCCCACTGTTTTCTGTAGAACCTCTCCAACACTGATCCTATTTTATTTAGCTCCTTACAAACATGTAGGTCTCTATCATATCTCCCCTCTTCCTCCTATCCACTAGACTCTGTAAATTGCATCTTCTCAATGTTTCCTCATCTTCAACATTCCAGAGGTCAGAAACTATCTTAGTCAGTCACCTCTGGACCCTTTCTAACATCTCTTCATCCTTTTGAAAACCAGGTGACCAAATCTGGGCACAGTCCATGTGTGGCCTAATCAAAGCCTTATACAATGGAAAAAGAATCTCCCTACTTCTACAAGTCAGTGTCCTCCGCATCATTGCCAGAAGTCTTTGTGTTGTCTTCACAATTTTGGCAATGTGTCCCCTAAATTTCAGATCCTTATCCACTATCATCCCAAGATCTCTTATTTCCTCCACCTCCGACAATATATCCCCACCAAGCATAAATTCAGCACCCCATCTTTGTTTCCCAAATTTTAAAACCTTACATTTTGCAACATTGAACTCACATCCCCATTCCCAATCACTCAATTTATTCAAGTCTTCTTGTAGGGCCACAACATCTTCTTTCTTCATAGTTTTTTCCAACTTTGCATCATTTGCAAACACCTGAATATTTCCATCCAAATCTTTGCCAATATTATTAATATACAAGTTAAACAGTAATGGTCCTAAAACAGACCCCTGAGGCAAACCACTTATCTTCTACATATATTTCTTCTGCATATACTGAAAGAATTATCTTGTATTTTCTTGGCTAATTAGACAACTGTTGCTTATACTACACTTATGCTATCTTTAGATCAATTCTTTACTCCTCATGCAACTGATTATGCTGCCACAGTAATGTTTTTGTTTTTGCTTTTTCAGAAGAATTACATGATTAATCTGTCTATTTATCTATTTTATGTCCACCTTTATTTATCTCCTAACCTTTGGAATGCATTCAGACAATGCTGCTATTAAATAGTTCTTGACCAATGCCCAAGCAGCCCTGATCTCCTTTCTACATAATTCCATATAATCATGAAAATAGGAGTTCTCACCACCCAGGTGATCACCTAATGGTCATTCTCACTAACTGGTGGTAGATGTAATATCCCATTCACAAATAACGCGTTAGAGTGAAAGATAACAGTGTGGTTGGAAGGGTGGTCAGTGTGTTGCCAAGATATGACAGTGGTGAGTTGAGACGAATTACAGAGATCGTGAATAGTATGCTGGCAGAGTTGTGTGAGGAGAAGAGAGTGGAGTTTGTAAATGTGTGGAATGCATTTGAAGGAAAGATGAAAATTTAAAAGTGATGGGTTGCATTTGAATGGATTTGTGTGAGTCAGTTAGACAGACTATTGCTTCAAGGAAGAACAAGTAATGTGAGCAAGAGAGCAGAAGAAGAAGAAGAAAAAGAAGAAGAAAGAGGTGAAGCAAGAGAGGAGAACTGGTTAGACTGAAGTTATTGTAAATAAGAATAGTAGTAGTAGTATGAGTGATAATGATTGAACAAGAATACAAGATGACAGGGAAACAGGGTGAGTCAAAGTGAACAAGAAGAAAGAGGTGGTTCTTCAACAGAACTACAGTATAAGGAGAGTCGATGTTAGAAGTAGTAGTGAATGTGTGTATGGGAATGGGATGGCCTGGGATGTAGTTGAATCCGAAGAGATAGGTTAAGTGATGATAAAGGAAATTGGAAATGGCTAGGTGTGGGGAAATCGCAACCTAAAAGTGCCATGGGCAGGACCAGATATAACATCTAAAAGTGAATTGTGATGTTCATTTACAAATGCCAGGAGTATCAGAAATAAAGAAGATGAAACGGTTTCGTTGATTGAGTTTACTCACTCAAAAATTGTTGGAATAAGTGAAATATGGTTGGATAAGGATGGTAACCTGACAGGGATAGAAATGGAAAGGTATGATGTTTTCTGTAAGGATAGAAAGGACAAGGAAGTAGGGAGAGATGCTACTGATGATGGTGAATTATGTCCATGCAAAGTGGAGATGAGAGATGTAAATAGTAGCAATGGTTTTGAGTCAGTATGGTATGAGGTGGAGGTTGACAGGAAGAGATATTTGGTTGGATGGTACTATAGACCAGGGAATGTGGAAGGTGGTGATGAAGAAATATATAAGCAACTTGGGTTGGTAAACAAGGGAAAGATGATTATTATAGGTGACTTTAATTATGGCAGTATAGACTGGAATGAAGAAATAGCATTTGGGAATAAAGAAAATGGATTGTTTGAGTTCTTGAAGACAACTATCTCAGGCAGTATGTAAGGGAGACCAATGAGGATCAAGAGTTTTAATCTGATCTATTAGAGAATGTGATTATGAGTGGGGTTTTGCACTTCCCTCCATATGGTCAGAGTGATTACAAACGAAGTGATCACCTGGATCATGACTAGCCATATGTAGACTTCTGTAAGAAAAGGATATATGCAGAATTACAAGGTTGGTGATTGTGAAAAGCTTAGGAGACAGTTTGAAGCTATAGCATGGAATGAGGTGTTAAGTGGGTGGGAGATAAATGCTGCATGAGAACTGACCAAAAGATATTTCATGACAATGATGTATGAATGTATTCCAAAGGTCAAAGGCTGAATAAAGTAGTTGTAAAATGGATGAATAAAGGGATTAAGCATGAAATTTGGAAGAAGAAGATGCTGTGGAAGGAAGCACAAGATGAATGTGGTAGCAATCAATCACATGAAAAATATAAAGAACAGGGTAGGAAGGTGACTGATAAGAACAACAGAACTACAGTATGAGCAGAAATTAGCAAATCAGGTAAAGAAATATCCTAGTTTTACAGATTATGTGGCAAGTAGAAGGAAAATGATTATGGTAAGATAATGTTAATGGATGAAAATGGTAGAATGGTAACTGCTGCAGAACACACTGTTGATGTATTCAGTGAACAATTTATAAGGATGTTTCATCTTCATCAGGTAAATTCATGAAAAACTGAAGTGTGGAGGATATAGGAGAGGATGGCTTAATTGTAAGTGAGCAGGAGGTTTATAAGGATGTCAGGTTTTACTTACTTATGTACTATAACAAGGTGACAAATGTCTTGGATAAGGGAGATGCATATACAGTAATCCCTCGATTAGTGCACCCCCGATTAGTGCGTTTTCGATTAGTGTGTCATTTTTTTTCGATACCCAAATTTGATTAGTGCGCCTATATACATCTTAAAAATAAATGTTATGGATTTTTAAAATTTTCTATCTATACATTTTTATGACTAACTATTTTAAAAAATCACTCACCCGGATGAAATAATTTAGTTACCGATTTAAAACATTTTACAAAGTTATTTTTAATGGCATACTATACTACTTTCATGTACACTATGTATACTATTTTCCAAATTTTTACTGCCAAAATTTATGTCATCTGCTATAGTACACCCACAGATTCGAGACCCTTCAACACTTCTGCGCATGTCACAAAAAGGAGAATCCATTCCGATAATAGGGTAATCAATCTGTCTTCTGGGATGAGTTGTTTATTATTACATGTCGGAAAATTAACTTCTCTTTTATGATCATTGTAGTTTTTAAAGTGGTAACTATTTTTCTTGTATAACAGTTGGGAAATTTTATCTATAAGCACATGATTTCATGTGTTGGCGACCAATTTGTACGTGCTTCATTTCTTTCTCCCATTCAATGATAATGTTCAAGAGTTAATTAAATCTCATTCTGAAGAATTGAATGATTCCGATCTGCTAAATTTAGATGCACAGTGGGATGATCCCGAAGAATAAGAAGAAAATGTAACCACTGAGAGTCAGCCAAAAGAGATTTCATAGAAACAATTTGAAAATATTTTTTGTACAATGGAAGTTTTTAAGCAGCAATGCTTAGCGGCTGACCCTGATGAAGAGAGAAGCAGTAACATTTGTAGAAGAGGCAATAGGGCCATACCATCGGTTGTATGAAAAAAAGAAACAAAATGCCCACCAAACTACGTTAGCTCAATTCTTTGTTAAGAAGTAGAATAATAAAATTTATATTCTGAATATGATTTACTGTCTTTCAGCTTCATGGTTTTCTTTTAACTAGGTCCTGAGACATACCTTAATTCTTTTATAAAAAAAATCAAGGATCAAAAAAGAAACCTGAGGAACGAATTATACATTTTCCAATAGTTTATTATATTCAATTAGTGTGTTTTCGATTAATGCGCATGTTTTAAAGAATGCATTGGACACACTAATCGAGGGATTGCTGTATAGTGGTATACATAGATTTTGTGAAAGCTTTTAATAGACTGCCACATGGCAAGCTGTTAAATAAACTGAAAGAAATGGGATTGGATAGCAGACTAGTGGGTTATATAAGTGACTGGACATATAGGTATCAGAAAGTTGTATGTGGGGTTGCAGTGTCCCAAATGAGGATCGCTAGTGGTGTACATCAGCGGTCTGTATTAGGGTCATTGTAGTTAAATTTGTATATTAATGATATTGGAATGGACTTAACTGGTGACATGCAGCTGTTTGCAGGTGATGCAAAATTGGGGAGAGCAATGCAGAGTCAAGCAGATGATACGGCCTTACAGGAGGACTCGAATAGACAGAATGACAGACATGAATGGTGGACAGGCAAGTTGAACTATTAGTTCAACTTGCCTGTTGAAATGTTGCAAAGTGTAAGGTTTTGAAATTTGGTAACAACAATGGAATACAAAGTATTATTATTATTATTATTTCAGGCAACTCCAAAGAGTTGACAGACTCATCGAGGGAGGCCCTAACATCATGTCAAGAACAACTATTCGACATTCACACAGTATCTATTATACCTCGCCTTGAACTCATTCACAGTCATAGCACCCATAACAGACTCTGGAAGCTTATTCCACTCATTCACCACTCTCCAAATAAAAAAGCCAGCTCTAACACTCCTGCTAACCACATTCTTGCCGGGGTTCCATG
The DNA here is from genome assembly GCF_054136105.1 of Typopeltis vanoorti. Classification (NCBI taxonomy): domain Eukaryota; kingdom Metazoa; phylum Arthropoda; class Arachnida; order Uropygi; family Thelyphonidae; genus Typopeltis; species Typopeltis vanoorti. The sequence continues at coordinate 153,067,326 of NC_143555.1, forward strand.
TATGGCCCATAGTCCTCCCACCACCAGTCCTATTCTCAAAAATATCTTCTGAATTAATCTTATAGAAACCCTTCAATAATTTGAATGTCTCAATCATATCATCCCTTTTCTGCCTATCAACTAATTTTTGCAACCCACAAATCTTCAACCTATTCTCATAAGGTTCATTCCATAGACCTGCTATCATCTTGGTCACTCGTCTCAGGATCCTCCCCACCTCCTCCCCATCAAGAAGAAACCCTGGTGCCCATATCTGGGCAGAGTAGTCTAGATGGAGTCTTATCAAGGCTCGATACAGAGGAACAATAACTTGTTTGTCTCTGCTTGTTAAAGTATTTTTCAGCAACCAAGTGATTTGATGAGCTGATTTAGCCACTTTTGCAATGTACCCCCTAAACTTCATCTCGCTATCCACCAACACTCCCTGGCCTCGTCAATCTCCTGGAGTACGGTTCCACCAATGTGATATTAAGCTGATAATCTTTTCACCCCAAAATGCATGATCTTACACTTTGCCACATTAAATTGACATGCATTTTCCTTAGCCCAGTCCTCCAAACTATCCAAATCATCTTGCAAAATTTTGACATTCTGTGCACTCACTATTGCTCTTCCCAACTTTTAATCATCAGCAAACAAGTGAACACTTCCTCTCAGATCCTTTTATTATATCGTTAATGAACAAATTGAAAAGTAGTGGTCAAAGAACAGAACCCTGCGGCACACCACTAGTCATAAGCCGTCTTTTGCACTCTGCTCCTGAATAAACTACTCTCTGTATCTTTCCATCACCCACCCTCCTATCCATCTAACAACCCTATATCCATCCCCATATGCTGCAGTTCACTGAGAATTCCATGTGGTATCCTGTCAAAGGCCTTAGCAAGGTCCAGTAGAATCACTGTAAACCCATTACTCTTATCCAGTTCAGCAGTCACTGTGTTATAAAACGTGAGCAAGTTACTGAGGCATGATCTACCCTTCACAAAACCATGTTGTCCCCCATACAGTATCCCATTTTCATCTATCCAATCCTGTATTTTTCTCTTGACTAATTTCTCCAACACCTTGACAACGATTCCTGATATGCTAATCGGTCAGTAATTTACAACAGCAGTCTTGGAACCTCCTTTATGCAGTGGATTTATTTTCCCCTCTTTCCACCCCCTTGGGACTAACCCAGACCCGAGACTCAAATTAAACAAAATGGCCAAGGCCACTGACAATTCTTTAGATGCTTCATGAGCTGGTATACCATACAATCCCACAGATGTTTTGACATTGAAGTTTTGTAATAGACTACTCACCTCCACTTCATTCACCACAATTCCCGTATAATCTATTGGTTCATTCATTCCTGCAATGTCACCACCTGGATGATATATTCTTGCAAAGTGCTTGCTCAGTAATTCAACTATATCAACTGATTCGGTTACCTCCCTACTATCGGCATTCTTTAAAATCATTCTGCATGTACATTTTTTCTTTTACTTGCGACATATCGAAAAAACTGTTTGAGATTCTCTTTAGCCTGCATGGCTAATGTTCTTTCATAATCCGTTTTTTGCTTTTCTTACCACACTCGTTACCCTTCTGGCCTGCACTTTTTACCATTCATGTGCCTGCCAATTACCTCTCTCCTTAAATTCCCTTCATAGTTGTTTCTTTTTTTGCAGCTCAAGCTTAATGGTGTTATTCATTCATTTAACCCCTACTTGATTTATTATTCGGACTCTAAGTATACAGTCAGCCATTGCCTCATGCAAACACTACCTAATCGCCTCCCATGCACTATCAACTTTTACGTCTGTGCCATTGTTATGTCTTTATATTTTCTCTTTTGCTTTTACTTAGTATAGTTTTACTTTTTCTTTACAGGTTACTTCTTACAATTACCAGAAATTAGCCTCCAACAAATTTCTTTATCTTAAATCGACTGTGCCAGCCGGTGACTAGTTCCTGATACTTAATCTTACTTTAACAAACTATCTCGACAATATTGCTTAGCATTAGAAACACATGCTATGCAGTCGCGGCTCCCTTCTTAACTTAACGTCGAGTGTCTCCCCCACCCCCCACTTACACAGGTTCGGTTTTTTATAAGTGGTAGGTCAGTCACAAACAACAGAAGCATACAAACTCTGATTTAAGATAAAACATTTTTCTGATTTAAGATAAAACATCTATGGGAGGAGTTATACTGGAGGAAGTAGGGGAGACAAGAGATCTGGGGTTGATGATTGATAGAAACCTGAAGTTTAGGGGACATATTGCAAAGGTGGTGAAGGTAACACAGAGGATTGCTGCTATTATGAGAAGGACACTGACCTGCAGAGATAAGAGGGTTATCATTCCGTTGTATAAGTCTCTGATCAGACCACACTTGGACTATTGTTCTCAGATTTGGTCCCCAGGATTTGAAGGGGATAAATTAACTGTGGAAAGGATACAAAGACGGATGACAAAGATGGTTTCAGGACTGTACAAGGATAGTTATGAGGATCAGCTGAGAGAATGTGGACTGCAGAGTTTGGTGGATAGAAGAAGGAGAGGTGATATGATTGAGACTTTTAAACTGTTGAGAGGTGGTTACAGGGTTGACACTGGGAAGTTCTTTCGCTTGGTTGATCAGCGGGAAGGAGTGATGACAAGAGGCCATCCCTGGAAGTTACGAAAAGAAACTGTGAGCAAGAGGGTAAGGAGTGGTTTCTTTGTGTGGAGGGTGGTTGAGCCGTGGAATGCATTGCCTGATGGAGTGGTGGGAGCGAGAACAGTCAGTGAGTTTAAGGAGTGGTATGATAAACTTTGTGTTTCTCAGGGGGGGACCTCCCCTCGATGAGTCTTGATAGACTTTATGTCTTAGAAAGGACCTCCCTCGATGAGTCTTTTGACTCCTTGGAGGCCTGAATAATAAAATAATAATAATAATTTTCATGCAGCTAAATTCATATACAGGAAAAATCATGTAAATATAATACTAAAAAAAAAGGGAAGTAGGTTCATGCACAAGTGCCCACTCAATAGCAATAGGCTCAATCAATTCTCACGCACTTCCTAATGTGCAAGCTTATACAATTCTAATCGAGGAGCATTAATTAATCAATGTGGTTTGTGCTAAGATTAACTGATACTCCAGTCCTTAAGCAAGTTTAACAACACTTAATAAATCAATTTATACATGACACGTTCTCTCAATCCTATAGATTGCTTATCTTATGAGAGGTAAACTCCTTGCTATTTAACTCATGCAAATCGCAGGCTCAATATACAGAGCAGAAACTTCATTTATAGCATTTTATATAGCACTTCATTTCTAAAACTGTTCCACTAAAAGTTCACACAAACACAAATATACAAGTCACAGCAGGAAGGTCCTATCAAGACGTTCAGTCCAAAATGGATCTTCTAGTCAGGTCAAACAAGGCAATTCTCTTTGTTCACTCTGGTTTTACAGCACTTCTTATGCATACAGGGTAAGAAATATTTGCCTTACCGGTTAATCTCCTTAGCGAAGTGGTCCCTTGGTTTTATGTCTGATGTTTCCTCGGATATGGCAAGAATTCCTTGTCGTTCCACTGTCTTTCTTTACTCAATCCATTCGAAGTGTTGAGTCCTTCGAAATCGTCACATTGGCAGTAACTCACCAATGGCCCTGTCTGCTGGTTCCTAGTTGTTCAGTTGGACGACCTGTATGCATCGTGACCCACTGCAACGTGGAGGGTTGCTGGACACCGGCAACAAGCTTCCTCAGCCTTCATGGCCTTCTCACTGGCACACAGGAAAAATGCAGGAAACAAGAGAGCGTTTGAAGTGCGTGCCGCTCCTTATACCTTAGCGGTGAGCGCCCTCTCTCTCTGTCTACGTCACTCACTCAGGCGTCTTTGATTCGTCAGATAAGGTCACGTTCTTTTCTCGGCGGCCTTCTTGACGTAACTGTTACTGCAGGGGTCACTGGATGACGTTTCTGATTTTCTGCTGTGTCATGGACTATTACGTAATGATCAGGCCTTCTGCTGATTGGTTAACATGAATTTTCCCAGTATTGGGTATTATTCTAAAACAATATTTGAATTATTTTACAAGAACATTAATAATTAAATTGATTCACTTTACATTTACAAGTTAGTTGTTACCCCTCTACGTAAACTCTTGAGAGTTCAAGCATGTTGTGGCTGAAACAAATGGCAAACAGATAGTGGGCCAGTTATTTCCGACACAACAAACGCCTCCCCTTTAATTAAAATTTTACTTTAATGGAGTTACAGAAAAATTTTGAATCATACTTTACCCCCCCCCTTTTTTCTAAAAATGATTTTTGTTAACAACATCCTCTTCTTTCTCTGGGGGAAGGGTTGTCCTCCATGCCAATTCCTCAGCATATACCTATGTACTGGATTTTGTGCTTCTTCTCTCTCTCTCTCTCTCTCTCTGCTGTCCCAGTCGGTCTATCTTGACTACCCCAATTGGTATTATCCTCACAGGAAACATCCGGGGTCTCCCTGTGTCTCATGTTGAAGGGAACGTATTCATCTTGGAGGTGTTCTTCCTCCCCCCACATTGTGGTTTCCATTTTTCTTTGATTGCGGATTGATATTTGACAAGCTTCTTTTATGTCTGTAACTGTTCTGACCCCCCCTTCTCTTATTTCCCCAGACGCTCTCTAATGAGTCACTGAAGCAGACTAGTCTTGCTGATCTAGTCTTGTATAGTTTTAGACGATCAGAGTGAACAACTATAACTTTACCACGAGAGCTGGTCTCCTTGATTTTGAAGGTTACAGGTGTTATCTTTTTGATCACTTCAAATGGTCCGAGTGCGCTTTTGCCGAACTTTCCCCCTTTTCCTTTTCCTTTGAAACCCTGCTTCATTAGAACTAGGCTTCCCTTCGTTAGGTCCTCAGCCTTCCTTAGTCAGCATACTGTCTTGCACGGAGGGAGCTTCTTTCACCGGTTTCAGCTACTAGGTCATATGCTAACTTGTTATCTCTTATGAGGTCATTTAGATACTCGTTGATGTTGGGAAAACCGGTTTCTGCCCTGGAGTTCCTGAAGTCATTTGGGAAAAGGGGTTCAAATCCATATAGAAGTACTGCAGGGACTTCCCTGGTGGTTGTGTGTAGGGCTGTTCTACAGGCGAAGAGGGTGTGAGGTAGACGGACATCCCACTCTGAGATCTGCTCCTCTGCTAGTTTCGCCAAGGTGAGCTTCAGAGTGCGGTTCATCCTCTCACACACCCCATTCGCCTGGGGGTGATATGGGGGTAGTGAAGAGTTTCTTTATCCCCAATGATTCGCACAACTGTAGGAGTACTTCGGCCGTGAAGTTAGTGCCCTGATCTGATAGCAGGGTTTCAAGCGTCCCATATCTCGAAAAGATCATCTTGAATAACTTGTTTGCTACTGTTCTGGCCGTTTGGTCCTTCATGGCCATGGCTTCGGGGAACCTGGAGAACATGTCTATCACGACTAAGATGTACCTGTTCCCCTTTGAGGTGGTAGGAAGCTACAATGTCCATGGCTATGGCCTCGAAGGGGCGTGAGGGAAGAGGGAACGGCTGAATAGGGCCTTACCTGCGATGGTGGACTTCTTCTTCTGCCATAGGTTGCATGAAGAGACATATGCTTCCACGTCGCATCTCATTCCCTTCCAGAGGTACCTATCCGTCACTCTTTTTAACGTTCTGTGTATTCCCTGATGTCCTGCTAGATCAATATCGTGGAATGTGTGTAACATCCATGGAATTATGGCTTCGGGTACTGTTATCTTCTCCCTCCATCTCCCAGTGATGCCTTGCTTAGATAGCAGAAGGCCGTCACTGTCTATGTGCATGTTACCATATGGCTCTGACCCATGCTGTGTATCGTTCGCGCTTGACAAGTTCCTGTAGATTCCTCCCCATACCGGGCGGTCTTTTGGGCCTGAATGATGTCAGGCTTCTCCCAAGTTTGATATCAGGGTTCGGGTGTCCCTCCCTTCTTTAACTCTTGAATGATTGAAATTCATTCGGTGATTCTTCCTATATGGTTGTGATTCTCCTCAGGCTGGGATGTTAGCGACCGAGACAGGTAGTCAGCTACCACGTTAGTCCTTCCCGGTATATAACTGACCTCCATTCTAAACTCCTGCAATTCCAAAGACCAGCGCGCAATCCTTTGATTTTTATCCTTCATGGATAACATGAAGGAAAGGGTTTGTGGTCAGATCTGAGGACGATGTCATGCCCTAACAGTAGGTGATGGAGCTTACTGAGGCTATATACGATTGCTAACGCTTCCCTCTCAATCACTGAGTAATTCTTTTCTGAATGGGATAACTTCCTACTAATGAATGCAACTGGCTTGAAGGATTCCCCTTCCCTCTGTTCCAGTACAGCACCGATAGTATCTTTTCATGTGTCAGCCGTAAGGTAGAAGGTCTTCCCCAGCTTTGGGTGGATGAGAACGGGGGCCGTAGATAATGCCCGGTTTAACGTATGGAATGCTTCTTGTTGCTCTGCCTTCCAGGCAAATTTTGTTCCTTTCTTGGTCAGGCTCACTATGGGCTTCATTATTTCAGAACATTGGGGAATGAATTTACGGTAAAATTTACCATCCCCAGATACCACCTGACCTGCCTGATTGTGGAGGGGGATTTTACATCTAACATGGCATTCACATTGTTTCGTGGGGGCATCATCCCATCCCCTGTTATGATGTGTCCGAGGTATTCAACCTTGTGAAGGAAGAATTCGAAATTTGAGCACTTCGGTGACAGCCTGGCTTTGTCCAACCCACCTAACACATTCAGCAAGGTTTCAGTGTGCTCCTTTATGGTGGCAGAGTATATCAGCAGGTCATCCTTGAAACACAAAATGCCTTTGCCTGAGAGTCCCGCCAGCATGTCATTCGTGAGGCACTGGAAACTCATGGCAGAGTTTCGGGCTCCCTGGAGAAGTCAGCATAGTTGGTATTTCTGCTACCTTGTGGTGAATGCACAATACTGCCTATCCTCCTTCCTGAGGGGGATCTGGTAGTACCCAGAGTTCAGGTCCAGTTACGAGAAGACCTTTGCATCTTCCAGTCCGACCAACAGCTCTTCTATTGTACATACTGGAAAATCGATGGGCTTTGTGACTTTGTTCACTTCTCTTAGGTCTAAAACAAATCTAAGGTCACCATTTGCCTTCTCGACCAGTATGAACGGGCTGTTCCAATGGGATACTGATTTCTCGATTACTCCTGCTTTCTCATAGTCATCCATGAGCTTCTCCAATTTGCCTCTGTGTTTCAGGGGAGTTGGGTATTGTTTTAGGTGTATGGGTGAGTTTGAGGTTAATCATACAGTGTGTTCCACTGCATTCGTACAGGTAAGGGTGCTTATCCCTTCAGTGAATACCTCGGTGTATAGTTTGTATGCCATGTCAAAGAACAATTTTATCTCCTCTATATCGTGATCAGAGTTATGGTTGCTTATTGATCTATTCACCAGTTTCTCCTTCCACGTGATTTGTTTCTCTTCTGGCATCTTTGTGGATATCAGTTTGGCTTCAAGGGACTTGTTTCCGTGTAATCCCTTGCATGGGTCGAAGTTAGGGTGGTATGTTTTCCCACAGAGAGATATCGACTAGGTTCCAAAGTTGCAGGTGAACTGGTTTGCTTTTAGAAAATCCAGCCCTAGAATGACTTGGTTACCCGTGTCTGCAGGTATCTCGGGGAGGATTATTAAGTCATGGGTGAGGTCAATTGGGAAGCAGGGGATTGATATTTTTGCCCTTACTTTTGTCGAGGATTGCAGCTCAACCTTGGCTATTCCCATTATTTTGTGGGGTTTTTGGAGGGGGATCAGTATTTTTTTGTGTGACATATCGAGTTTCTTGTATAGGTTATGTGGGATAACGGATATATGTGCCCCTGTGTCAAGCAGGAATTCACATGGTGTTTCTTCTATGCTTCCCTCGACGAGGGCAAGGTTCCCCTCAAAGTTAGCCTCAGTTATGTTGGTGCTCTGCATACTACAAGATGTAGTATGTGCTCTCATGATCCTTGGGATTGGGGTTTGGCCCTCAAAACCTTTTTCCTTTCTACCATGCCTCTTTTCTATTATCATTTCTCTGTATTCAGAGGCTTGGGTAATGTTTGCCACTATTTCTTCCCTCTCTCTAGCTGCTATGTAACACGTATCAAGGCTATTTGTTCCATTGAGGTATATGCTCTCTTGTAGTTCAGGTGAGATGCCTGCTCGGAATTGTTGTAGTATTAGCCATTCAATGTGTTCTTTTTCGTATGGCGAGGTTTTTATGTCGTGGGCGAGTTTTGACAGTCTATTCAAGAAGTCTATCACTCATTCCCTTTTCTTCTGTATGCATTTGTAAAATTTTTCTAATGCTTGGCTAGTTCCTCTCTTTTTTTTTTGAACTCAGATAACAATGCTTTTTTGAAATCGTTATAATTTAATGCTCTGTTTAAGGTGGGGTGGGAGTGCAACATCTTCTTTGCTTTCCCGTCAAGCCCACTACGTATTAGGGTTAACAGTTGAGGCTCACTCCAATTGGCTGTTTTTTTTTAGCCTTTCTATGTATCAGAGGAAGGATCCTACATCATCATTCCCTTCCCCTGAGAATTTGGGACATATTTGTTTGGGGTTCATGTTTTCGAAAAATTCGGGATTGTTCATTTCAGATGATGTTGGTAAAGACATACTCTTTCAAGTTACACTTTGTTACGGGATGAGTTATGAACCCTTTTTCTCTTTATAAATTTTCAGTATCTTAATTAAGTTCTGTGTGAGAGACTGAAACCAACTTATCATGCTTGTATTGCTTGCTTTATGTTTTTCTTTTTCAAGCTCATCCTGTCGACTTCTGCGCCATTGTTACTTCTGTGCCATTGTTATGTCTTTATATTTTCTCTTTTGCTTTTACTTAGTATAGTTTTACTTTTTCTTTACAGGTTACTTCTTACACTTACCAGAAATTAGCCTCCGACAAATTTGTTTATCTTAAATCGACTGTGCCAGCCGGTGACTAGTTCCTGATACTTAATCTTACTTTAACAAACTATCTCGACAATATTGCTTAGTATTGGGAACATATGGTATGCAGTCGCGGCTCCGTTCTTAACTTAACGTCGAGTGTCCCCCCCCCCCACTTACACAGGTTCGGTTTTTTATAAGTGGTAGGTCAGTCTCAAACAACAGAAGCATACAAACTCTGATTTAAGATAAAACATTTTAATGCAGCTAAATTCATACACAGGAAAAATTATGTAAATATAATACCAAAAAAAAGGGAAGTAGGTTCATGCACAAGTGCCCACTCAATAGCAATAGGCTCAATCAATTCTTCTCACGCACTTCCTAATGTGCAAGCTTATACAATTCTAATCGAGGAGCATTAATTAATCAGTGTGGTTTGTGCTAAGATTAACTGATACTCCTGTCCTTTAGCAAGTTTAACAACACTTAATAAATCAATTTATACATGACACGTTCTCTCAATCCTATAGATTGTTTATCTTATGAGAGGCAAACTCCTTGCTATTTAACTCAGGCAAATCGCAGGCTCAATATACAGAGCAGAAACTTCATTTATAGCATTTTATATAGCACTTCATTTCTAAAACTGTTCCACTAAAAGTTCGCACAAACACAAATATACAAGTCACAGCAGGAAGGTCCTATCAAGACGTTCAGTCCAAAATGGATCTTCTAGTCGGGTCAAGCAAGGCTATGCTTAAGGTTTCCCCCCTTTCTCTTTGTTTACTCTGGTTTTACAGCACTTCTTATGCATATAGGGTAAGAAATATTTGCCTTACCGGTTAATCTCCTTAGCGAAGTGGTCCCTTGGTTTTATGTCTGATATTTCCTCGGATATGGCAAGAATTCCTTATCGTTCTACTGTCATTCTTTATTCAATCCTTTCAAAGTGTTGAGTCCTTCGAAATCGTCACATTGGCGGTAACTCACCAATGGCCCTGTCTGCTGGTTCCTAGTTGTTCAGTTGGACGACCTGTACGCATCGTGACCCACTGCAACGTGGAGGGTTGCTGGACACCGGCAACAAGCTTCCTCAGCCTTCATGGCCTTCTCACTGGCACACAGGAAAAATGCAGGAAACAAGAGAGCGTTTGAAGTGCACGCCGGTGAGCGCCCTCTCTCTGTGTCTATGTCACTCACTCAGCAGTCTTTGATTCGTCACACAAGGTCACGTTCTTTTCTTGGCGGCCTTCTCGACGGAACTGTTACTGCAGGGGTTACCCGATGACGTTTCGGATTTTTTTTTTGCTGTGTCATGGACTATTACGTAATGATCCGGCCTTCTGCTGATTGGTCAACATGAATTTTTCCAGTATTGTTCATTATTCTAAAACATTATTTGAATTATTTTACAAGAACATTAATAATTAAATTGATACATTTTACATTTACAAGTCAGTTGTTGCCTCTTTACATAAACTCTTGAGAATTCAAGCATGTCTTTACGTTAAGATTCTTAAGTGAGTATTTTCTCATGTTGTGGCTGAAACAAATGGTGAACAGATAGTGGGCCAGTTATTTCCAACACAACACAACATCTAGCCCTTGCAGTTTACATGCCATGGCACTGAACCAATCAAACTCCTAAGCTTGTCATACTTACCAGCCCGATAATTCCACATGTACCCTGTCTTAATTATAAATTCTACACCTTTAGCCACCTCCCAAGTCAAGACCCTATGATCACTCTCACCAATTGGTGGCATCGTGGTCATATTCATTACAGCCAAATTCTCAGTCAGATGCAATTACTAGGACTTCAAGCACTCTCTGACCCCTAGTATTTTCCATTACATGCTGTCGCAGGTAGTTATCCCTTAATAACCGCATAAAATCCAATTCCTTCCTCCCATGTGTCCTCTCCTCCTTCTAATCAATGTTACCTAGTTGAAATCACCCATAATAATTACCCTCCTTCCACTCATTTCTTCTATTTACTTATGCACACTATCTCCACCATCTATTCCATCACCTGGTCTTTAGCAGCACCCAACTGTATATTTTGTTCTGCTAGTTTCAATCCCACACCAAATAGCCTCAAATGTGCTCTTTTCTCTATCCTACAGTTCCACTTCTATTCTCCTTGGCTGTAGCTCATCAGCTATCATCACTAACACTCCCCCCCCATTTTATTCTCCCTGTCACTCCTGAACACACCATACCCCTCACATTCAATTCCACTAGCTATATCATCTTCTGTCAACCATGTTTCACTAATGCCAATAACCTGTGGTCTGGAAGTGCCAACCAAGGCCAAAAATTCTTCCTTCTTGTTCCTAATACTTTTGGCATTAGTATACATGAATTGCAGAAGCCCATTTGTCCCATCCCTATTTTGATGCCTTATACTAACTATCCCATTCTGATTTGTAGTCTTTTACTCGCTTGGGCATATTACACATATTCATACACTCAACCGTCTCCCTAAATTCTGCATTTCTGCTTCCCCCCACCCTTAATAACTCTAGTTTCCCTGATTCTGCACATCCACTTCCACTACATTCGACAACACCTTTTCAAGTCTCTATACACCAAACCCATTCAAATGTAAACCATCCATCTTATATAAATCCTCTCGCCCATCGAACTCACTCCACACATCCACAAATTCCACCCCACTTGTCCTGCATAATTCACGCATAAAGTCATTTGTTATTACTCAAAATGACACTTATCTGTTCAGGAGCTCTCCACAAACACTACCCACCATGTAGCCCTCTAGTGGCTTGGTGGGTAAACGTTAACAGAAGTAAAGGAGATGAGAGATCTAGGAGTGATGGTGGACAAGGACCTGAAATTCAGGGGCCGCACTGTAGAAGTTGTGAAGTCATCATATCAGATAATGGCAATGATGCGGAGGACCCTGATGGTCAAAAATAAAGAGGTTATGATTCCATTGTATAAGGCCACATGAATTACTGTGCACAGATTTGGTCACCAGGTTTTCATGGTGATGAGCATATGTTAGAAAGGGTCCAGAGAAGATTCACAAAGGTGATCAGTGGTCTTTGGAATATGGCGTATGAAGACAGATTGAAAAATGTAAATTGCAAAGCCTCATAAAGAGGAGAGGAGATATGATTGGGACATATAAGTTAGTCAGGGATTGTTATAAAGCTGGCATTAAAGAAATTTTTCACAGAATGAGAGAGGGGCATTGAATGAGAGGTGATCTCTGGGAACTGGAGAATGAGGGTGTAGGCAGAGGAGTGAGGAGAGTGGTTGGGGAGTGGAATATGTTGCCTGTGTGTGTTGCAAATGTAAACACATTGAATCAATTTAAGGCACAGTTGAACGAGCTTTGTTGATAGTGAGTACCTCCCACAATGAGTCTCTGACTCCATGGGTCAGATGTTAATAATAAAAATAATAATAATATCTTCTGAAGATATGATCATATGTAGGCCTCTGTAATGCAATTGGAAGAACAACGGTACATTGCGCCCTTCAATTGGAATAGGCCTAAGTTCGATTCTCATCGTGACGGGAGGAATCTATATCTGGACAATTTCAATCAGAAGTGAGTTAGCCGATCTCATACAGAGGTAGCAGGGTTTTTTCTCCCGCATACAGACAAATCGGCCCTGCAGAACACACGCAATTTACAGACAAAAAATACTAGTTGTGGTAGTGGTGGAGGTGGGTGGTAGATGGCATTGATTGAGATGATTCGTAGTAGAGGTTCGGTGTAGTGGTTCAGAGAGTTGTAGGTGTCCTCCCGCGATGAGTCTTCGGACTCCTTGGAGGTGTCACAAATAATAATAATAATAATAATATCTAGGTCTCTCTCAATTTTTGTGTGACATCTATTGTTGTATGTTAAGGTGGTTATTATCATCAGACTTCCATGGAATTAAAATGACTCATTGTAGGAGGTCACACTGTCACGTACACAACTCATCAAACTATACTTAAACTCGTTTACTGTTTCCACACTCACCACATTCTTGGAAGTGCATTCCATATACCAACTCTCCATGCAGAAAACCTACCCCTCATCATTGTCTTTACACGGTCTCTAGTTCAACCCCCCCCCCCCCACACACACCAATGCGCACGCATACACACACACACACCATTTTATGCAAAATCTGTTCTTTACCAATTTTTTGGTAATTGTTATCAGACTAAATGCAAATCCACGATGATCTGCAAATTGCATTTATTATTATTATTATTATTATGAGAGACATCCAGTGAGGTCTCTCTTAATAATAATAATTTGCTTCATACACTAGCAAACAGGATTATTATAATACATGTGCATATATTATAATATATGCAAAATATTATAATAAATGCAAATTTGCATTTATTATTTTATTATTATTAAGAGAGACCTCCAGGGAGTCAGGAACTTATCGAGGTCATACTATTCGCACCAGCTGTCATATCTGTTCTTGGTGCGAGTAGAGTGAATGAATTCACGCTACTTGCACACATAACATGCAATCCATTCCAATCATACTCATACTCTAATCTAGCCCTAACCCCCCCTTTTCGACAGCATTCATTCTCAACTTCCATTGATGCCCTCATGTCCTTTCCCCACCCAGGGGCACGCCAAGGGTATTTGCCACTCAGGGTGCAAACTTTTATCGGCAGCCTGTAATACTGCATTGTATAATCCAAATTAGATATAATCCAAACTACATAAAATGCTGCCCTATCAATGTTGCTGCCCGGGTGCGGTGCACCCCTTTCACCCTCGGGTTGGCACGGCCCTGTCCCCACCCTCCATAAAATGAAAAATTCCATCTATTGAAATTCTATATAACTCTTTCAGAAGTTTATGTCTCAATCATATCACCCCTCTTTCTCCTGTTTGCTAGTGTATATAGCCTACAAATTCTTGATTTGTCTTCATAATCAGTATTCCACAATCCTGATATCATTTTTGACACTCTCCATTGCACTCTCTCTCTCTCTCTCTCTCTCTCTTTACTGTGTTAGAATCAATGGAAACCAGGATACCAGACCTGTGGGAAATAGTCCAAGTGAGATCTTATCAAGGCCTTGTAAACAGGCAAAATAACATCCTTGTCTTTACATTACAAGATTCGTTTTAGCATTGCCATTACTCTCTCTGAGTTGTATTTATAATTTTTGCTATATGACCCTTGAACTTCAACTTCCTGTCTACTAAAACTCCAAGATCCCTAGCCTCATCAATTTCTTCAAGCATAATCCCACCAATATAATACAACATTGAATATCTAATAACACCAAAGAGAATGACTTTACATTTATTATCATCGAAATGACAGCCATTTTCAAATGCTCACAATTCCAGCCTCTTCAGATAATTCTGTAAGTACTGCATATCAGCAGCACTCCTGATTACCTTATCTATCTTTGCATCATCAGCAAATAGCTGAATGTCATGCATTAAATCCTTCCCAATGCCGTTAATGTACAGGTTGAATAACAATGGACCAAGGATTGATCCTTGAGGCACACCACTGGTTACCATGAATCTTACAGATTCACCCCCCCCCCCATGAGAGCCACCATGGCTCATGACTGAGCTACAAAGACTCTTATAGATGAAGCCCCTTTGGTTGGAAAGACCTGGGTTCGATTCCCGTCCATGATGTGAAGAACCTTTATCTGGTCTCTTTCAATTAAAGGTGAGTTAGCCGGTCTCATATCGAGGTAGAGGGTTTTTTCTCCCAGAAACTCAAGTTTTTCGTCCCTCAGAACAGGCAAACTGGCCCCGTGAACACACGCTGCTAGAGTCAAAAAACACATACTTAATCCCTCATTAGGAAAGCTCAACCAGTCCTAAGGGGCAGTCGAGGAATGGAGGGAATCCCACATGAATAGAAATATCCCTGCCCACATTTTGATATCTGTCAGTCAACCATCCTCTTATCCATGTCAGTAGAATATAATCCAATCCCGTATTCTCCAATTTATGCAACAGACAGTATTCCATGCTGTATTCTGTCAAAAGCTTTAGCAAAATCCAGAAGTATTATGGTATAGCCATTCCCCTTGTCTAACACAGTGGTAACATTATTATAGAATGTGAGCAAGTTGTTAAACATGACTTCCCTTAGTAAATCCATGCTGTTCATTACAAAGTGGAGATTCTCTGTCAACCCATTTCTGAATGCGAGCCCTAACCAACCTTTCCAAAATCTTCACCACCACTCCTGAGATACTGATAAGTCAATATTTGGATACATTGGTCTGTGCACCACCCTTGTGCAATACGATAACCATTTGTTCTTTCTACTCATGTGGAATCTTCCATGTTCTGAGATCCAAATTATATAGCAACTTTCAAATTTGTTGTTTCTTTTACTTACATAACAATAAAATTTGTTTGGGTTGTCTTTAACTTGTAGAGGCAGTTTCTTTTCATACTTGGACTTAGCTTTCTGCAAAAACCTGTGAGTCTTCTGGCCTGCTGCTCATAATTACCATAACTGACTTCATCCTTATGCACATGGTATTCCTACCACAGCATCTTTTTCTTACAAATCTCTTGCTTAATTAGATTCCACATCCATTTCACTCATACTCTGTTTATTGTTCAAACTCTAGGGACACATTCTGATATCGCATCATTTCAATAATTTTTAAATACTTCCCACACACTGTCAATATCCTTCCCATCCAATAACTGATACCACAGCACAGAACTCGGCATACCTTCAAGTGGTCATAATTTTCTGCTTTGTAGTTCAGCATGTAACCTTTTCTGAATGGAACATTCATAAATTTAGCCACTTCCTAAGAGAGTACTGCATGATCACTGTCACCAACAGGAGGCAGAATAGTTACACCTTGAACTGAAACCCCCTCTGACACTATAATCAAATCTAACACTCTTTGATCTTGAGTTCCTTCTGTCACATGCTGCTTGAGGAAGGTTGTATCACAACAGCTCAATAAATTCAGTTTCATTCTTGTCATGCGATTTCATAACAAACCAATCAAAGTTCAGATATGATTATAATTATTTCCATTATGATTACTCTTTTCATACCCATTGTATTTATTTTTTGATACATTTCTTCATCACTAGCAACTGATCCACCAGGTCAGTAACAACATCCCAATGTGTATTTAATTTGTTAGACTCTGCCTCACGCCAGATGGCTGCAAACTCACTGCCACATGAAAAATTGTTGCTGGTATTGCAGTCATGAGTCTCAACTCAAACCGGATTCAAGACATTTGATATCGTTAGCAGTACCCTCCCCCCTTCTCCTATCCTGTCTATCCTTCCTAAAAATACTCTTTATGTTAAAAACGTTTAATTTTCTTGACCAAAAGGCTCTAGAAAGACTTTTAATGGGATTATATTGATCAAGTGCATATAATCAACAACTAAGTTATACCAACTAGTTTCACCAACTAAGGCTGTTGCATCTTCAGGGTACATAACTGATGTAAGGCACTAAAAGGTAAAAACTGTTACAAACTATAATCAACCGATTCCAATTATATTAAACAAAGAACAGAGCACGTACAATACATTCATAGAGCGTGGATGATATCACTTGTTGATATTTAGGAACATTCTATAGTTGGCACTATAATTGGAATCGGTTGATTATAGTTTGTAACAGTTTTTTACCTTTTAGTGCCTTACATCAGTTATGTACCCTGAAGATGCCAACAGCCTTGGTTGGTGAAACTAGTTGGTATAACTTAGTTGTTGATTATATGCACTTGATCAATATAATCCCAATAAAAGTCTTTCTAATACTCTTTGCACTTGATATCAGTTAGTACATCTGCTTCTGATATCCAAGTCTCACTAATGCCTACAACACGAGGTTCCAACATATTAACCAAGGCAAACTATACTTCTTTGTTTCTGGTACTCCTAGCATTCGTGTACAGACATAATAAATTACCTGCATGCTCTTTTGCATACACCTGTCTGTCATCTGCATGACACAGTTTGAGAACTTGCAGTTCTCTGTTCTTATCTAGTTCCTTACTTATGCAGACATTATCAAACGTGCTTGATAGGTCCATACCAGATGAACACAGAATTGTTCTCTCTTCACAATCATTTCCATAATAAAACCATTCCCATCATTAACACAGTTACCAACATTGTAGCTCTTATACACAGATTCTCATGATTGCTCCCATCAGAATTCAGTTTCCCTGACTGTTAGGTCTTACATCAATTAATAATTTTTCAAGACTCCTAATGTCAAATATATTCAAGTGTAGGCTGTCCCTTTTATACAAATCCAATCTTAGCTCGAACTCACTCCACACATCCAAAACCTCACATCCATTTCCTCTACACAGCCTATGCATCGAATCATTTGCCATCATAGCCCTTCTTCTTAATTTTCTCATTATTTTTTCATAGCCAACATTTTAAAATTAGAACCATCTTTGTTAACTGTCTTTGAGCCTTTTCAATATATTTTCATCCCTGTTCAAACCAGGTGAACAAATCACTGCACAGTATCTGATAAGCAGAATGATCAAGGCCTAAGTTATACAAGGGAACCATAACTTCCTTATTTCTACATGTCAATTTTCTCTGCATCATTGCCATAATTTGTTGTGATATCTTCACAATTTTAGTAATGTGCTTTCTAAATATTAGGCCTTTGTCCACCATCATCCCCGAGACTGCTTATCTAATCCACTTTCACAATCATATCATCCATTTGTTTTAAATGGATGATATGATTGTAATGATTATATAATATAATAACCTAAATTGATAATATAATATAAAAATTGATAATATAATAACCTAAATGTGCAATAATTTCATTATAATCTATATTACAATAATTAACACATTCATGCTGGGATATCTTTTGCAGCATACTAACAGAACGTAAGGCAGGGGTCTTCAACCTTTCAGACAGTGCAGGCTGCATTAAAAATTTCAATGAAGCCCGGGAGCCACTAAGCTATACTACAGTGTTTAGAATTGTAAGATGCTTTCCAGATTCACAAGGAACACTGTGCATTTGATACTTTACATAAAATCCTATAAAAATAAACAAACTCAGCATAGGTAGGAATCAGGTTCATGATAATAAATACAATCAATACTTCAAAAAAGATAATTTAATGAAGAAAACATTCATTTTTTACAATGTCAATGGGCAACTTGGCAATGTTTTTCCTTGACCAGTTTGTCGATATTGGCATCAATAAGGAAGTCCCTATGCACAGAGTATTCTCAAGATGTTGGTCTGTAATCTGAATTCTTGTGTTGAACTTCACATGCTTCATTCGGAAAAGAACTGCTCACATAAGTATGTGCTTCCTAACAAAGCGCATATCTTCAAAGCATGCCAGCGAAAATTAGGGAATGCGTCCTTAGAAATGTAGTCTTTGTAAAATGTAAGCAAGGGCATATTGAATAATTTTTCTCTCAAAGAAGAGTTGTTTTAAAGTTCAAGCAGCACCATTTGCACTGAGCCTGGCATTTCGGCAGCATTGAATGGCATTGAAAATAAATCTAAAGATGACTGTTGGTTATGAAAATCACTAAATCTCTCTCTCTCTCTCTCTCTCTCTCTTCATACTCACTTTGCAACACGGCTAATTTTGTAGCGTATTCATCAAGAGATGAACAGTTGGACTCAACAAGAAGCTAAAAATGAGTTAAGTATTTTTTTTTGTGAGTTCTGTCTCCCAAAGTTTGAACTTTGCCACAAAAGCTTTGATTTGATCAAACAGAGTATGCACCGGTTGATCTTTGGATTGTAGCTACATATTTAGGTCATTCATATGCAACAAGATGTCCGTCACAAAGGCAAATTCTGTCATCCACTTTGGATCGTTAAATTACGTAACTGGATTCCCCTTGGTTTGCATGAACTGCTGTATTTCGCTCCTTAAGTCAAAGACTCTTTTAAAAACCTTCCCTCTGCTCAACCAACGCACATCACTATAATAAACCATATCGCCATGATCTGCTTCGCACTCTTGGGTCAAAAACTCTTAGAACTGACGATGATTCAATCCTCTTGCCCTAATAATGTTGACGACAGTCACAATAACTTTCGTGACATTCTCAAATCCGAATCCAATAGCTTTCATGCACAAATTCTCTTGGTGGATTAAACAGTGGTAATGGACAAAATCTTTTCCCTCTAGTTGTGGTTCTTTCCATAGCAGTGTAACAAACCCTTCATATTCCACCATAGCAGGGGCACCATCAGTTACCACACCCTCGAGGTTGGTTAAGCTGAGGTCAAAATGCTGGAGCGTTTTCTTGGTAGCTTCAAAAATATCAGTGCCTTTTGTCGTTCCATTCATAGGTACAAGCGCTAGCAGTTCTGTCACATTGAATTGTGATTAACGCCACAGACAAAGACACGCAGTTGTGCTGTATCCTTCACATCTAAAGTGAGTGAATATGACGTAAATTCGGATGACTGTGTTTTTAAAGTTCCTTCAATGTCATTGGCAATGACATTGAAGGAACGTCGTGCTACAGTTACCCCAGACAAACTCGGTTTTTTAAACACTTCCTTATTATTTGGGCACAGAATATCCGCAGCAGCGATGAGACACTCTTTCATAAAATTGCCATCCAAGAAGGCTTTTGATTTTTAGCAATTTTTTCAGCTATTACATAACTTACTTTGATGCACACTTCGCTCTCTTCCCTCTGCCTTTTAAACGTACCCTGCTGGCATTTTAAATCAATTTGGAGACAGTTCACTTTGTTCACACAAAGCCACATTTGTAGGTGATCGAAACTGGATGCATGCTTTGTCTCATAGTTTTATATTGTCATCGTTTTATATTGTATTCTTTTGATACTGGCACTGACTCATGAAAAATTAAACACACTGGCTCTTTCATAAAATTGCCATCCAAGAAGGCTTTTGATTTTTAGCAATTTTTTCAGCTATTACATAACTTACTTTGATGCACACTTCGCTCTCTTCCCTCTGCCTTTTAAACGTACCCTGCTGGCATTTTAAATCAATTTGGAGACAGTTCACTTTGTTCACACAAAGCCACATTTGTAGGTGATCGAAACTGGATGCATGCTTTGTCTCATAGTTTTATATTGTCATCGTTTTATATTGTATTCTTTTGATACTGGCACTGACTCATGAAAAATTAAACACACTGGCTTATCGTCGATCAGCACAAAAAAGTAAAAATTGGTCCACTTTTCGTTAAAAACCTGCTGACAAGAATCACTTGATTTAGGCTTTTTACTCATAGACGCCATAGTGATGGAAAGTGAACCCAAAAAATGATCCAAAATGGCCTTGTAATGGTTATTATCCACTGAATATGTCTCACACTAATGAAAAAAGTCTGGCAATATAAAACCACAATAGGCTATGGCTGACACGACGAACCTGCATGCACTTATGCATGAATATCACACTATTCATGATTGACTGTGGATGAGATCCTCTTGTATTTATATGAAAATAATGAAGTATCGAGAACCTTCGAGATGTATCTGGAAGGCACTAGACAGCGCACTTGAACAAACTACTGCTTCAGCCATCTACCTTCGACGTTAATACTAGTACTTAATTACCGCTTGGCATTGGTAGATGGCTGAATAAGCATGTATATTCATTGTTGCACCCAGGAAGGGGCCAAACTCTTACACCCCCTCCCCCCCAAAGAAAAAGGAAAAAAAACACTAGAAAAATTTCCAAAAATCTTTTCCTAATTAAAATTCATTTTTTTAAAAATTTATGTTGTGTCTTGTCTTCTATTTCTATGCTACTTATGAATTAACGGTCACATAAGCCCTATAGTGCTTGGGAATCCTGGCCACTGTGAACGCAAGGCGAATGAAGTAGTGCAAGGATGCTACTTCATTTGCCTGAGCCGGACCAGAGGAGATACTGGTATCATGTATTGGCAATCACTGCAGATGCTCAGTCATAGCTCGTATGCAATGCATAGTGTGTATTCTGAAATCGTCTACTCAACTTCCCCCCCACCCCAAGATTAAATTATGAGTGCGCCACTGTGTCTATTTAATATTTATTTTTATAGGATTTTATGTAAAGTATCAAATGAACAGTGTTCCTTGTAAATCTGGAAAGCATCTTACAATTCTAAATACCACAGTATAGCTTAGTGGCCCATGGGCTTCATTGAAATTATTTTTTATTTAATCACGTTTTAATGTTAAGTTAATATTAATTTTAATGTTAATATGAAGGTCCTAAGATGAACATTATCAGTTGAAACAAAGGAAATAGAATAGAATAGAAAAAAGGAAAAGAGTTCAGAAATTTTATACTGAACTCTATGAAGACAAAGACCGAGACAACCAAGAATCATCTATGGATAACTCGAGTGAGGAAGAACACGATGCTCCTGAGATCTTACAAGGTGAAGTGGAAATGGCCCTGCAGGAAATGAAGAATGGAAAGACCCCATGAGAAGATGGAATTATGGTAGACTTCTTAAAACTGGGAGGAAGTCCTGTTATCAAACAGCTGACTAAACTCTTTAATAAATGCCTAAAACAGAGAAATATTCCAAAAAAATTGGAACAATTCACTCCTAATATTAATTTTTAAAAAGGGCAATAAGGAAGAAATTAAAAACTACAGACCTATAAGCCTACTCCCCACCATATGTAAAGTTTCACAAAAATTATAAATAATAGGCTAAAATCTAAACTAGAGGGAATGCAGTCCTGTGAACAAGCTGGATTAAAAAGAATTTCAATACTTTGGACCATATTCACACATTAAGACAGCTAATTGAAAATCAACTGAATACAATAAACCCTTATGTCTAGCTTATATAGAATATGAAAAAGCATTTGATTCAGTTAAAACATCTGCAACACTAAAAGCACTTGAAACTCAGGGAACTGAGAAACCATATATTGAAACACTAAAACATATTTACAATAATGCAACTTCTGTAATTAAATTATATAAAAACAGTGAAAAGTTCCCAATACAAAAAGGCATCCAGCAAGGCGACACCATATCTCCCAAATTATTTACAGCTGCACTAGAGGAAGTCTTTAGAAGTCTTGATTGGGAAACAAAAGGAATAAACATAAATGGAGAAAGGCTGCATCATTTGAAATTTGCAGATGGTATTGTCCTAATAGCAGATAATCTTGAAGATCTGGAAGAAAGGCTAAATCAGCTAGCTGATGCCTCCAGAGTAATTGGATTAAAAATAAATAGAGAAAAACAAAAATAATGATAAATAAATACATAAACCATAGAACTGTCAAAGTTGAAAACCATGAAATAGAACAAGTTACTTCATATGTATATTTGGGCCAATTGTTATCCTTTGAGGATTTCCAAAAAAAAAAGAGATTGAATGAAGAATTCACCTTGGCTGGATGGCTTATGGGAAAATGAGAGACATATTCAGAAGTAACATCCCTATGTTTATAAAGGAAAGCTTTCGACCAGTGCATACTTCTTGTGCTAACATATTCTGTCTTTAACAGAAGCCCTAAACAAAAAGCTGACAACAACACACCATCACATGGAGAGAAGTATGCTAAAAATAACATTAAGAGATAGGAAGATAAATACCTGGATAAGATCTCAAACAGGTGTCATGGATATTATAAAATACATTAAACAGGCTGAGTGGAGATGCTGGCCATATTGCCAGATGCAGTGATGGGAGATGGACTAGAAAAACAACAGAGACCAATGGATGGATGAAGCAAGACAAAGAAAGAGGAGGACCAAGAAGAAGGTGGAGGAATGAACTGGAACAAATTGCAGGAATGAGATGGATGGGAGAGGCACAAAACCGAGTGGTCTGGAAAATCATGGGGGAGACCTTTGTCCAGCAGTGGACAGAACCAAAAGGTTGAAGAAGAAGAAGAAGAATGTTAAATAGTTATTTTTTCAAAATGGCCGGCAGGCCACAGCAAAGAGCTCGTAGTCCGCAAGCCACAGGTGGCCTGCAGACTATGAGTTGAAGACCCCTGACATAAGGCATGACATGCAGCCTGGCATATGCATGCTAAACTCTCCCATAATGTGCACCCTTCTTTTATTTGCTAAACTGCTTTGACTATTCATCATCTTTTGTCACTATCCACCACATTCCTATGGATATAATATTATTATTATTATTATTTCCAAGCCTCCCCTGGAGTCTGAAGACTCATTGCAAGAGGGGTGGGGGGGGGGGAACACATACCACAATAACTATCATACTTTGCCTTGAAGACATTCAATCTTGGATCACTCCTGCCCACTCTGGCAATGCATTTCACTCATTAACTATCTGCAAAGGGAAAAAAAAATGTTTTCAATTCCTTACTCACATGACCCTTCCACATTTTCCAGAGATGACTGCTGTTCTTCACCAACTCATATGTCTCAATCATATCACCCTTCTTCCTCCTACCTGCCAAGCTCTGAAGATCACATTCCCTCAATCTGTCATCACACTCAGTATTCCATAGTCCTGAGAGAGCCTTAATTATTCACCTCTGCACCTTCTCCAATATACAGCCAAGTGACCAGACCTGTGCACAGAAATCCAAATGAGGCCTAATTAACTGTCACTTCTTTATCTGTACAAGTCAGTGTTCTTTGAATTACAGCAGCAATTTTCTGGGTAACCCTTTAGGGACCCTGCACTTCCATGCACAATTCTCTGGCTCCTATTAGTCAACCATGTCTGTAACCAAGTTACCAAATGACCATCCATCCTGCTCAATTTACAATAGTTTATCATTGTACTCAATCAAATACTTCAGCAAAATCCAGATAAATCATGGTATAAACATCTCCTCTGTCCAGGTATGTTAGTCACTCTATTATAAAATGTAACCAAGTTACTAAAGCATGAACCTCCCCTTAACAAACTCATACTGCTCTCACAAAAGATTTCCATTCTCATCAATCCAGGTTTGTATTTTGTCTCTAACCAGCCTCTCTAACACCTTCACCACTACACTTGATATACACATTGGCCTATAATTTGACACTACTGACTTGAATTCTCCCTCATGCAGTGGCATATTTTTCCCTCTTTCCACTCTTCCTGTTTGTTCCTTTGCCAGACTTTCTTGACAAGTAAGTCAAAGCCACTACTCTTTGGACATTCCCTTAATATACGTAGTATATTTTTATATAATATACATAGTATATTATATAAAAATATAATTTTATATAATATATGTAGCATATTATATAAAATATAATATAGTATAATAATTTTATATAATATATGTAGTATATTATATAAAATTATTTTTATATAATATACTTTTCCTGATATCCCATCAGATCTCACAGCTATATTAACATCGGGGCTACTTAATATTCTAAATACTTCCCATTCTTGAACTGTCAGTCTTCTGTCCTCCTTATTGCTGTTCAACACCATCCTTAATGTAAATGTTCCATTTCAAGCAACTAGAGTTAGTTGTCCATGTTCACCATTTCTTCTACTAACAACATAACTGGAGAATTCTCTAGGGTTTTGCTTTACTGCTTCAGCCAATCTCTTTTCATAAGCCAATTTCTTTTTCCTTACTATACTCATACCTTCCTTGCCTGCACCTTATACTCCTCGTGCTGCTACTGAGGAGTACTCTGTTCTTTATATATCCTCTATTGCATCCTCTTTCTCAAAAGATCCTGCATAATTTTATGATTGTTCCATTTTACTCCTACTTTATTTATCCTCCAAATCTTAGGAATATAATCTGACATTGCCATAAGTAATGGATTCTGGACCAAGTTCCAGGTACTGCTGATTTCATTTGCATTCAACTGAATAAGTTACTGAACATCATCAATCTGTTTTTTAAATTTATAATAGTCTCCTGCTCTGTAATTCCACGCATTTCTCATTCCCTGTGAAGCTTGTATCTACCTAGTCACTCCCCACGATCACTCTTCCCAAATGGTGACATCCTCTATTATAACAATATGAGAAGATATTATTAAGTCCAACAAGTTTGACTCCTTATTTCTGAACACATGCAATTTCTTAATAGTGACTTCTGTACTCCTACCTTCAGCTGTTCCTCTCTATCATCTATAATTTTCCTTACATTCAAATACTTCCCTTGCATTCTGGGCTTTCTCATTGCTATGTTGATTGTCCCTTATACATATATTCACTACTTCTTTCAGCACTCATTCTCCTTATGCCATCTCCTATCCACCTCGACTTTGCCTGTTTCCCTGTTTGTCTGGCATTTCCATTCTCTCATACTTATCTCCCACAATATCTCAGGTGTGGTGGAGAAGCACTAGGAAAATTGGTAAAAAAGAGAATTCAAGAATGGGTATATAAAAATATGATACTATATGAGGGTCAACATGGCTTTATAAAGGGTTAGTTATGCCTTAGTAATTTACAAACTATTTATAATGGAGTAACAGTTGAGTTAGATAAAGGAAATAAATGGCTATATAATGATTTCACTGGATTTTGCAAAGGATTTCACAGGATGGATACCACATGGAACTCTGTTTTGCAAATTAGAACAAATGAGGATGGATTTGACTGTAATGAATATGACTATGTTGCCATTTATTGGTGAGAGTGATCATAAGGTCTTGACCTGGGAGGTGGCTAAAGGTGTGGAATTTTCGATTAAGACAGAGTATATGTGGAATTACTGAGCTGGCAAGTATGACAAGCTTAGGAGATTGCTTGGTTCAGTGCCATGGCATGTAACACTGCAAGGGATGGATGTCGATAGAGCATGGGAAGTAGGCAAGGAGCATTTACAGGAGGTTATGGCTGATTGTATACCTATGGTCCGAATAGTAAAACAAGTAGGGGTTAAATGCATGAATAACACCATTAAGCTTGAGCTGCAAAAAAAGAAACAACTGTGAAGGGAATTTAAAGAGAAAGGTGACCTGCAGGCATACGAACGGTATAAAGCGCAGGCCAGAAGGGTAACGAGTGTTGTAAAAAAAGCAAAAGCAGATTATGAAAGGAAACTAGCTATGCAAGCCAAAGAGAATCCCAAACAGCTCTTTCAATATGCTGCAAGCAAAAAAAAAACTGTACACGGCAGAATGATTTTAAGGAATGCGATGGTAAGGAGGTCACTGAATCAGTAGACATAGTGGATTTACTGAGCGAGCGCTTTGCACGAGTATATCATCCAGGTGGTGACATTGAAAGAATGAAGGTACCATTAGTTTATACAGGAATTGTGATGAATGAAATGGAGGGGAATAGTCTATTACAGAACCTTAATGTGAATACATCTGTGGGATTAGATGGTATACTGGCACGGGTCTTACGGGAAGCGGCTAAAGAATTATCAATGCCCTTGACCATGCTGTTTAATCTGAGTCTCAGGTCTGGTTTAGTCCCAAAGGTGTGGAAAGAGGGAAAAATAGTTCCACTGCATAAAGGAGGATACAAGACTACTGTTGCAAATTACTGACCGATCAGCATATCAGGAGTTGTTGTCAAGGTCTTGGAGAAAGTAGTCAAGGGAAAAATACAGGAATGAATTGATGAAAATGAGATACTATACGGGGGACAGCATGGCTTTGTGAAGAGTAGATCATACTTCAGTAACTTGTTCAAGTTTTATAACACAGTGATGGCTGAACTGGATAAGGATAATGGGTTTACAGTGATACTGCTGGAACTGGCTAAGGCCTTTGACAGGATACCACATGGAATTCTAATCCGTAAACTGCAACATGTCGGAATGGATAAAGGGTTGGTGAGATGGATAGGTGGGTGGAGAGATATCAAGGAGTAGTTTATTCATGAGTAGAATCCAAAAGACAGCCTGTGACTAGTGGTGTGCCGCGGTGTTCTGTTCTTGAACCACTGCTATTTAATTTGTTCATTAACGATATAGGGAAGGATCTAAGAGGAACAGTTCATTTGTTCGCTGGTGATGCAAAGTTGGATAGGGCAATAGTGAATGCAGAAGATGTCAAAATCTTGCAGGATGATTCGGATAGATTGGAGTTCTTGGCTAAGGAGAATGGATGTTGTTGTGTTGGAAATAACTGGCCCACTGTGTATCCGCCATTTGTTTCAGCCACAACATGAGAAAATACTCACTTAAAAATCTTAACGTAAAGACATCCTTGAACTCTCAAGAGTTTATGTAGAGAGGCAACAACTAACTTGTAAATATAAAGTGTATAAATTTAATTATTAATGTTCTTGTAAAATAATTCTAATAATGTTTTAGAATAATACCCAATACTGGGAAAATTCATGTTGACCTATCAGCAGAAGGCCTGATCATTACGTAATAGTCCATGACACAGCAAAAAAAAATCTGAAACGTCATCCAGTAACCCCTGCAGTAACAGTTCCGTCGAGAAGGCCGCCGAGAAAAGAACGTGACGTTGTCTGACGAATCAAAGACGACACAGACAGAGAGAGAGGGCGCTCACTGCTAAGATATAAGGAGCGGCACGCACTTCAAATGCTCTCTTATTTCCTGCATTTTTCCTGTGTGCCAGTGAGAAGGCCAATGAAGGCTGAGGAAGCTTGGCGCCGGTGTCCAGCAACCCTCCACGTTACAGTGGGTCCCAATGCATACAGGTTGTCCAACTGAACAACGAGGAACCAGCAGACAGGGCCATTGGTGAGTTACCACCAATGTGACGACTTCGGACTCAACACTTTGAAAGGATTGAGTAAAGAAAGACAGTGGAACGACAAGGAATTCTTGCCATATCCGAGGAAACATCAGACATAAAACCAAGGGACCACTTTGCTAAGGAGATTAACCGGTAAGGCAAATATTTCTTACACTATATACATAAGAAGTGCTGTAAAACCAGAGTGAACAAAGAAAAAGGGGAAAACCTTCAGCATAGCCCTGCATGACCTGACTAGAAGATCCGTTTTTGACTGAACGTCTTGATAGGACCTTCCTGCTGTGACTTGTAATTTGTGTTTGTGTGAACTTTTAGTAGAACAGTTTTAAAAATTAATGCGCTATATGAAATGCTATAAATGAAGATTCTGCTCTGTATATTGAGATTGCTATTTAACTCCTGCGATTTGCATGAGTTAAATAGCAAGGAGTTTACCTCTCATAAGATAAACAATCTATAGGATTGAGAGAACGTGTCATGTATAAATTGATTTATTAAGTATTGTTAAACTTGCTTAAGGACTGGAGTATCAGTTAATCTTAGCACAAACCACATTGATTAATTAATGCTCCTCGATTAGAATTGTATAAGCTTGCACGTTAGGAAGTGCGTGAGAAGAATTGATTGAGCCTATTGCTATTGAGTGGGCACTTGTGCATGAACCTACTTCCCCTTTTTTTTAGTATTATATTTACATGATTTTTCCTTTATATGAATTTAGCTGCATTAAAATGTTTTATCTTAAATCAGAGTATGTATGCTTCTGTTGTTTGTGACTGACCTACCACTTATAAAAAACCGAACCTGTGTAAGTGGGGGTGGGGGAGACACTCGACATTAAGTTAAGAAGGGAGCCGCGACTGCATAGCATGTGTTCCCAATGCTAAGCAATATTGTTGAGATAGTTTGTTAAAGTAAGATTAAGTATCAGGAACTAGTCACTAGTGGCGCAGTCGATTAAAGATAAACAAATTTGTTGGAGGCTAATTTCTGGTAAGTGTAAGAAGTAACCTGTAAGGAAAAGTAAAACTATACTAAGTAAAAGCAAAAAGAGAAAAATATAAAGATATAACAATGGCCAATAACAATGTCAATTTAATGTGACAAAATGTACGGTTATGCATTTTGGGGGTGAAAAGATTAGCAGCAGTATACCACATTGGTGGACTGTACTCCAGGAGATTGATGAGGCCAGAGACTTGGGAGGGTTGGTGGATAGGGAGATGAAGTTTAGGGGGCACATTGTAAAAGTGGCTAAATCAGCTCATCAACTCACTTGGTTGTTGAAAAATACTTTGACGAGCAGAGACAAACAAGTTATTGTTCCTCTGTACTGAGCTTTAATAAGACCTCATCTCGACTACTGTGCCAAGATTTGGTCACCTAGGTTCCTTCTTTATGGGGAGGAGGTGGAGAGGATCCAGAGGCGAGTGACCAAGATGATAGCAGGTCTATGGAATGAACCATATGAGAACAGGTTGAAGATTTGTGGGTTGCAGAAATTGGTTGATAGGCAGAAAAGGAGAGATATGATTGAGACATTCAAATTGCTGGAGGGTTTCTATAGGATTAATTCAGAGGATATTTTTGAGATCAGGACTGGTGGTGGGAGAACTAGGGGACAACTATCGAAGCTGGGCAAGAATGTGGTTAGCAAGGGTGTTAGAGCTAGGTTCTTTACTTTTAGAGTGGTAAATGAGTGGAATAAACTGCCAGAGTCTGTTGTGGGTGCTATGACAGTGAGTGAGTTCAAGGCAAGGTATGATAGATACTGTGAAAATGTTGAATAGTTGTGTGGACATGATGTTTAGGGCCTCCCTCGACGAGTCTAAGGAATCCCTGGAGTCGCCCGTAATAATAATAATAATAATAATAATAATAATAATATGATACTGGTTAAGTGTATAGGAGGGCGGCTGCTGGACAGATATCAAGAAGTGGTATATGGAAGGGCAGAATCTAGGCAAAAAAACAGGTGTTTGGTGGTGTGGCGCAAAGTTCAGTGCTGGGACCATTGTTGTTTTTGCTGTTTAATTTGTACATAAATGATATAAGAAATAACCTGAAAGGAAATATTTTTCATTTGCTGATGATGCAAAATTAGGTAGAGTGATAGTTAATCAAGGTGATGTGGAGAGCTTGCAGGGCAATTTAAATAGGCTATCGGTATGGGCAAAAGTTAATGGGTGTCAGTTTAATGTCGAGAAATATAAATTTATACATTTTGGGATAAATAAATTACTAGCTATGTATCACTTTGATAGCATCATACTCCAGGATATAGATGATGCTAGAGATTTAGGGGTGGTGGGTGGTGGTAGACAGAGTTAAAGTTTTGGGGACATATTGCTAAGGTAGCCCATAAGATTACTTGGCTATTGAAGACCACATTAACAAGTAGAGATAAGGACGTCGTTATTCCTCTTTATAAGGCCTCGATACATCCACATCTGGATTACTGTGCTCAAGTCTGGTTCCCTGTGTTTCTTGGGGATGAGAAAGTGGTCGAGAGGACTTAGAAGTGATTAACCAAGATGGTGGGTAGTCTCTGGAATGTTCCCTATGAGGACAGACTGAAGGTGTGTGGATTGCAGAGTTGGTTGATGGGAGAAAAAGAGAGATATGATAGACACATTTAAGTTGCTTAAAGGGTTATATTATTATTATTATTAACATTTGTCCTCTATGGAATCAGAGAATCATCATAGGGAGGTATACACACTACTGCACACACATGAATCAGTTTAATGCTTTAAACTGATTCAATGTGTCTACACCCACAACACACTCAGGCAATACATTCCACTCACCAACCACTCTCTATGCAAAGAACCTACTCCTCAGTCCTCTGCTCACACCCTCCTTATACAGTTTCCAGTGACAGTTTCTTGTTCTTCCTCCCCCATTCTAAAAAAAATCTCTTCCATGTCGACATGATAAAAACTTCTGACTAGTTCTCAATCATATACCCCCCCCCCTCTTTCTCCTGTTCATGAGGCTCGGAAACTTACATTCTCTTAATCTGCCCTTGTACTCCACATTCCAAAGACCACTGGCCACCTCTGTGAATCTTCTCTGGACCCTTTCCAACATATCCTCATTACAAAACCTGATGACCAAATATGTGCACAATAATCCATGTGAAGCCAGATCAAGACCTTATAGTACATCATAACCTCTCTATTTCTACATGTTAAGGTCCTCTGCATCATTGCCATTATCTGATGTGATGTCTTCACAACTTGTGCACTGTGGCCCCTGAATTTCAGGTCCTTGTCCACCATCACTCCTAGATCTTTCATCTCCTTTACTTCTGTTAATGGTTTCTCCACCAAGTGTATACTTTGTATCCCATCATTGCTTACCAAATCTCAAAACACTTTACAACATTGAACTGATAATTCCACTTACCTGCCCATTCATTCAATCTATTCAAGTCCTTTTGTAAGGCCATGACTCTGCAATTGCTCTCTCCAGTTTTGTATCATCTGCAAACAGCTGCATATCACTAGTTAAACCCATCCCAATATTGTTAACATACAAATTGAATAATAATGGCCCCAAAACTAATCCTGCGGCACACCAGTAGTGACCTTTCTCTTTCGTGATACCACTCCTCCATATACAACTTTCTGATACCAACCAACAGCCAGTCACTGATCCAACTCAGAAGTTTGTCATCCAATCCATCTGTTTCAATTTATTTAAGAGCTTGTCATGTGGAAGTCTATCAAAAGCCTTTGCAAAATCTAAGTACACCACTGCATATGCATCTCCTCTATCCAAGTTACAGTAAAATCTCTCGTAATCGGCAATACCAAAACAATGGCACTTTCGAAGGTCTAAATTTAAAACCGAAATTTAAGCCTATGAGATAAAAAAAATATGCAATAGGCTTGCATTCTGGCAATACTGTCGTATTGTGCAGCCAAGTTGCATGAGGCATGCGACTCCTGAATGTATGCTTCACACAATACTCCCTATATATACTCATAATACACGTGGATTGTTTTGTATATTGCACAGCCAGAACTCATGCCAACAAACTCCATTCATATATGTATGCTCCTAGCCCACATGGTGTTGCTATGGCTACTCCTGCAAAATGAAAGAGAAATGTTCTCACTCTCAAGTTAAAACTCGAATTGCTGGAGAAAATGGAGAGGTGTCAGCAGAACGAAATTAATGGAGAAATATAAAGTTGGAAGTTCAACTTTGTATGATATAAAGAAACAAGGTGGTCAACTACAAAGAATCATGATGCAAACATACAACAAGAAATTTACAACAACTTTCATGTGATAATAAGTACTGTAATTTTTAAATGTTGTATAAATTTGATTTTGTGAAATATAAAATTATGTGTATGTGTCTTAAATTTTAAAAAATCTGCAAGATTTTTAATGTTATTTATTTAATTATGGCCAGCAGATCGAAAAACACGACCAACGAACTTCGTATGCTGCAATTTCTACAGATGGCATCACAAAACATGAACAGGTAAGTTCTTGAAATATATATTAAATTATCCAGCAAAATCTCATATCCAGAATCGGCGAAGTCCCGTTGTTGCCAGTTAAGAGAGATTATACTATATTTGTCACCTTGTTATAGTACATAAGTTAGTGAAACATGATCTCCCCTTAACAAACCCATGCTGATAACCACAGAGAATACTGCTGTTATCAACCCATTTCTGTATCCTACTTCTCACCAATCTCTTCATCACAACTCCAGATATACAGACCAGGCTATAATTTGAAACTAAAGCTACAGTCTTATCACCACCTTTATGCAGTGGAATTTTACCTTCTTTCCACTCCCTTGGAACCTGTGTTGTTGTTGTAAGACTCTTATTAAACAATTATGCCAATGCTACTGCCAATTCCCTGGAACATTCCCTTAAGATGCATGGTGAGATGTCATCAAATCCTATCATGTTATTGATATCAAGTTCATTTATTTCCTTATTGCAATTAAGCCATCTCCTACAATGTCCTCTACACCCTGATCAGGATAAAACACCCTTCTAACTGATCACTGAATACCTCAACAATGTCTTCTGCCATAGTTATTATTATACCACTTTCATCCATTAACTTCATCTTACCATGATCATTCTTCCTTCTATTTGCCACATATCTAAAAAACTCTCTAGGGTTTTTCTTAGCCTGATTTGTTAATTTCTGCTCATACTCTACTTTTGTTTGCCTTACTAACTGAGTCACTCTCCTGGCTTGTTCTTTATACTCTTCATGTGACTGATTATTACCATTATTCATCTTGTACTTCCTCCGAAGTACTTTCTTTTACCAGATTTCATGCTTAAGTTCCACATTCATCCATTTTACATCTTCCTTATTCAGCCTTTTGGCCTTCAGAATACATTCACACATTGATGCTGTTATGTATTTCTTTGTCAGTTCCCATGTAGCATTTATTCCCTTACTGATCAACTCCTCGTTTCCTGTTATAGTCCAAGCTATCTCCTAAGCTTGTTTTAATCATCAGCCTTATAATTCCACATATATCCTTTCCTCACAAAAGTCTGCATATGACTAGCCACAACACAGGCGATTACTTCATGACCACTTTCACTAACTGGAAGAAAGTGTGAATCCCCTCTCACAATTACATCCTCTGATGAAATGATCAGATCTAGAACTCTCGATTCTTGCATACCTTCCTCTATGTGATACCTGAGATAGCTATCTCTCAAGAACACAAGAAATTCATTTTCCTTATTCCCAAATGCTATCTCTTCATTCCAATCTATACTGCCATAATTACATCACCCATAATAATTACTTTTCCTTTTTCACTAATCCAAGTTGTATACATTTCTTCATCACCACCCTCCACATTCCCTGGCCTATAGCAACATCCAACTAAATATGTCTTCCTCTCAACCTCTACATTACACCACACTACCTCATAACCATTGCCAATATTTCCCCCTCATGTCTACCTTATGTGGACTTAATTCTGCTATAATCAGCAGCACTCCCCCACCCTTCTTGCCCTTTCTATCGTCATGAAAAATACTGTACCCTTCCATCTCTTTTCCTGTTACGATTGGAATGCCTTGCCTGAGAGTGTAGTGTCTTCAGAGAATCTGAGTGTGTTTAAGACGTGGTATGATGAGCTGTGTGTATGACAAAAGGACCTTCTAGATAAGTCTTTGACTCAATGGGGTCTTGGGTAATAATAATAATAATATCAAAAGGAACAATGTTTTTTAAGAGCGTTAAGGTGCTCATTGGTAATATTGGTAAACAGTGAGGTGATGTCAAAGCTTATGAATATATATCTGTATTATTTAAAGTTAGATTTTCAATCAAGGTTTTAAAATGGGTAGAGTTTTTCATGAAGGGGATAAGAGAGTTAGCCATCTGCTTTGACAGTCTGTAGCATGGTACATCGGTGACATCTATGGGGGGGGGGATTAGATTTGTGGATTTTAGGTAAACCATATATTGGGGGGGGGGACAAGAACCAAAAGGTTTGAGATTTTTTATAATGTCCAGCAGACAGGAGGATACTTTTTTATGTAAGTTTTTTTTTTAATTTTTTAACTTACATTTTTGTGGTATCATGGCTCTAGTGGGATGTAGGTAGCACGACCTCAGAGAATAATGTTCATTTTTCAATTATATTCCATTAAGGATGACTTTGGCATTACCCTTATCCACTCTGGTAATGATGATACTTTTTTCTTTCTGTAACTTTCTGAGAGCAGCAAGTTGGACAGAAGATAAATTACTTTTTGGAGATGACAACTGGGAGAGGATATTGGCAACGTCAAGTCTGATGTTATTGGCTATTTCTTGTGCTAAGCAACAGATGTCAATCTGGCTTTGCAGACCATGTTTTGGATACAACCCACAGTTTCTTCTGGAAAAAAACACCATGCTCCACCATAGTAAATTCATAAAAAAAAGACTGTTTTTAAAATCTGTGGTGCCACTCAGAAATCAACTGAATTTAAATAAATACAGTTGCATAAAACTTCTCAAAATTTGGGAAACATTAATTATCGGAGGTCTCACTTTACATCCTAGGCCACCTAAAAATGCCAATAGAGGGTGCACCACCTAGATAGGACTTTAGAATCACCCACATGTTTCACTTAGTATTGTGTTGAATCATTTGTATTTGAGTGTGTTACAAGAGTTATTTGTAATCCCTGAAGATATCTCAGTGATTGGGATGAAATATTGAAAGCATTAAAATTAGTTTTTAATCCTTTCCTAGGTGCTGTAAATATTTCATTAAACCTCCAACATGATGTCCTCCCAGCACTTAAGCATCGACATACAGATTCTTGTGTGCCCTCTAATTCCCCACACTTTTAATAATGTAGTCCAGACACAGCAACACTCGAATCATTTGTTCCTCTTCACCCAGCTGTTTTTCATTTGATTCTTTCACACCCCTCCATTCATGTTTACTAATCTTCTAATTGCATTCTCTTATGCTGATTTGTCATCATCATCATCATCAAATTCCTGACATGTATCCTCAAGGGGTGTATAGGATATGATAGTACTAAATGAAAAACTTACATCATCACTATCTACAATTTCCCTCCAAATCAATCTGTTACCTGTCATAGTGACTGAAACAAAAAAGACAAAAACTCATGAGATCTTTCTGAGCAATAAATACAAAATGTTATATTCAGGCAATGACAATCAAGGAAAGGTAGTAGCTATAGTATTCAACACTAAATATGAGGCTAATCTTCTTGAATGGCAGCAGGGGTGCGACAGTAGTGTCCAGCACCTGTGTGCAAAACTTTAGTTAGTGCCCCTATACCCAGTAGCACGGCAGTAGTGTCCGGCACCTGTGTGCAAAACTTTAGTTGGCACCCCTATACCCAGTAGCACATCAGTAGTGTCCAGTGCCTGTGTGTAAAACTTTAGTTAATGCCCCTATCCCCCCCTCCAATAAAAAAATCACTTTAAAAAAACGTTTTTTTCAAGTATTTCCTCCTCTTTGGCGTCTTTACTATCCTGGTGCCTGTGTGCATCGCACACATTGCACATATGGCCGACGCACCCCTGAATGGCAGGCAATATCAAGTAGAGTGATGTGGGTTAAAAATTTCAGAATGGGGAAGTGAACAAATTAGACTTATTTGTACCTATAGTCCAAAAGAAGGTTCTACTAAGGTAGAAGTGTAAGAATTTTTTGAGGTTTTAGAGAAAGCAACTGACACAATGAAAAAGGAAAAGTTGGTCTTTGTTGGAGAATTAATTAGCAGAGCAGGAAATGATTGTCAAACATACAGAAATATCCATCCATCCATCCATCTTCAAGGCCCACCATTCCTAATTGGGTTGTGGGGGCAGCAGCTGCAAGAGGGACTTCCAATGGTCAATCCTCCACCACCAAGCTCAGGTGTTCTGGTGGGACTCCCAGACATGTCCACCCAAGGTTTAGGATATGATCTATCCAGTGAGTCCTAGGCCTTCCATGTGGCCTCCCACCCTCTCTGGCATGGCAAAGAGGGCTTGCTGGGGGAGCCTTTCTTGTGACATTCTGACCAGGTGCCCGTACCATCGTAACTGTGATCTCTTAACACAAAGAAGCAGCGGTTGAGTATCGAGGGTTTCCTGAATTGCAGAGCTTCTGACTCTATCGAGTCTTCTCAGCCATGCAACCCCTCGAAGGAACCTCGTTTCAGCCATTTGGATTTGTGTCCGCATTCTTTTGGTCATTACCTAGTTCTCATGACCATAGGGGAGGATGGGGATATAGACTGTATTTAAGACAGTCAGCTTTGCCTTCTGGCTTAACTCCAGCTTCAATACTACCGAATAGCCAAGCTCCCGCAATATTGCACTTACTGAGCCAATTCAAGTATCTAGCTCTACGCCCCACTTTCCATCACTTGTGAATATGGACACAAGGTATTAAAATTTTTCCAATTGCCTCAGTGGAACTCCACTCACATTTAGAGTGCACTGGGATGGTTGTCTTGAGACCACAAATTTTTCCGATTTGGCAACACTGATCTACATCCTGGCTTCAGCACAAACAGCTACAAACCTATCCAGGGTCTGCTGGAGGTCATCTGTGGCAGAGCTAAGCAGAACTAGGTCATCTGCAAAAAGTAGACGTCCAATGCTGCATCTTCCAATTCTGACACATTCACTGCCTCAGCTGTATCTATCAATCCAGTCCATAAATATTATGAAAAGGAGGGGTTACAGCCCTCCTTCGCAGAGACCAAAGAAGACTGAAATATACAGAAATATTATTATTATTATTACGGGCAACTCCAGGGAGTCCTTAGACTCATCGAGGGAGGCCCTAAACATCATGTCCTCACAACTATGCGACATTCTCACAGTATGTATCATACCTTGCCTTGAACTCACTCACTCACCGTCCTAGCACCCACAACAGACTCTGGCAGCTTATTCCACTCATTTACCACTCTAAAAGTAAAGAACCCAGCTCTAACATCCCTGCTAACCACACTCTTTCCCAGCTTCCATAGATGTCCCCTTAGTTCTCCCACCACCACTCCTAATCTCAAAAATATCCTCTGAGTTAATCCTATAGAAACCCTTTAGCAATTTGAATGTCTCAATCATATCTCCCTTTTTCTGCCTATCAACTAATTTCTGCAAATCACAAATCTTCAACCTGTTCTCATATGGTTCATTCCATAGACCTGCTATCATCATAGTCACTCGCCTCTGAATCCTCTCCACCTCCTCTCCTTTAAGAAGAAACCCTGGTGCCCAAATCTGGGCACAATAGTCTAAATGGGGATATTATCAATGCTCGATACAGAGGAACAATAACTTGCTTGTCTCTGCTCGTCAAAGTATTTTTCAACAACCAAGTGAGTTGATGAGCTGATTTAGCTACTTTTGCAATGTGCCCCCTAAACTTCATCTCCCTATCCACCAACACTCCCAAATCCCTGGCCTTGTCAATCTCCTGGAGTACAGTTCCACCAATATGGTATACTGCTGCTAATCTTTTCACCCCAAAATGCATAACCTTACATTTTGTCACATGAAATTGACATCCATTCTCCTTAGCCCAGAACTCCAATCTATCCAAGTCGTCCTGCAAGATTTTGACATCTTCTGCATTCACTATTGCCCTACCCAACTTTGCATCATCAGCGAACAAATGAACTGTTCTTCTTAGATCCTTCCCTATATTGTTAATGAACAAATTAAACAGCAGTGGTTCAAGAACAGAACCCTGTGGCACACCACTAGTCACAAGCCATCTTTTGGACTCAACTCCTGAATAAACTACTCTTTGATATCTCTCCCTCGACCACCCACCTATCAATCTCACCAATCCAATATCCATTCCCATATGTTGTAGTTTACGGATTAGAATTCCATGTGGTATCCTGTCAAATGCCTTTGCATTTGACAGGATACATTTGAGAGAATATATTGGAAAAATTTGGAGAAAACAGCAAAACTAATAATAATTGCAAATACCTATTGGATTTCTGCTCAGCTCAAGACATGGACTGATTATTAATAACACAATGTTCCATGTAAAAATGTGCACAAATTCATGTGGAGAGAAGAGCAAGGAATAAGAAAAGCCTCATTGACTATGTTATCGTTGATAGTGATATGTGATGTTTTCTCACTGGTACAGGACACTAGAGTGTACAGAGGATTTGAAATTTGAAGTGATCACCATTTAGTTTTGACCAATAAAACTGAATTTCATATTATTATTATTATTATAATTATTATTACCCCAAGAGCTCATGGAGTCAAAGACTCATCTGGGAGGTACTTTTATCACACACATCTCATCATACTGTATCTTAAACACACTCAAACTCCTTGCAGACACCACACTCTCAGGCAAGGCATTCCAATCATTCACAACTCTGCACAACAAAAACCTTCCCCTCACTCCTCTACTCACACCCTCTTTATACAGTTTCCAGGGATGACTTCTGGTTCTCCCCTGATCTCCCACTATTCTCTGCAGAACTTCTCCACCATTGATCCTATAACAACCCCTCACCAACTTGTAGGTCTCTATCATATCTCCCCTCTTCCTCCTGTCTACCATACTCTGCAAATTATATCTTCTCAATCTTTCCTCATACTCAACATTCCAGAGGTCAGAAACTACCTTAGTCAGTTGCCTTTGGACCCTTTCCAACATCTCTTCATTCTTCTGAAAACCCGGTGACCAAATCTGGGCACAATAGTCCATGTATGGCCTAATCAAAGCCTTCTACAACGGAACAAGAATCTCCATACTTCTACATGTGAGTGTCCTCCACATCATTCCCAGAAGCCTTTGTGTTGTCTTCACAATTTTGGAGATGTATCCCCTAAATTTTAGATCCTTATCCACTATCACCCATAGATCTCTTATTTCCTCTACCTCCAACAATATATTCTCACCAAGCATAAATTCTGCATCCCATCTTTGTTTTCCAAATTTTAAAACCTTACATTTTGCAACATTGAACTCACATCCCCATTTCCGTGTCCAATCGCTTAATTTATTCAAGTCTTCTTGTAAGGCCACAACATCTTCACTACTCTTTATGGTTCATCTCAACTTTGGATCATCTGCAAACAACTGAATATCTCCATCCAAATCTTTGCCAATATCATAATATACAAGTTAAACAGTAATGGCCCTAAAACAGACCTCTGAGGCACTCCACTAGTCACTTTCCTATTCCTGGATATCGCACCCCCATACACAACTTGTTGATGCCTATCAGATAGCCAGTCTCCAATCGAATGAACTAATCTAATATCCAATCCCATCTGCTCTAGTTTGATTCTCAACTTATCATGAGGTACTCTATCAAAAGCCTTTGCGAAATCCAAGTATATTACTGTGTATCCTTCTCCTCTGTCCAAGGAAGCAGTCACTTTATTGTACTAAGTAAGTAGATTACTAAAACATGACCTCCCTTTAGCAAATGCATCCTGTCCATCAAAGATAATACCATTGTTGTCAACCCAACTCTGGATCCTAGTTCTCACAAGCTTCTCCAACAACTTACCACAACATCTGACACACAGATAGGCCTATAGTTTGATTCTTGAGTTCGATCACCTCCTTTAGGAAGTGGCACAATCTTGCCCTCCTTCCACTCCTTAGGAACTTGACCAAGTGCAAGACTCATATTAAAAAAATATGTCAAGGCAGGTGTCAACTCCCTGGCACATTCCTTCAGAATACGTGGTGATATATTATCAAGTCCCACAGATATAGAAA
This sequence comes from Typopeltis vanoorti, assembly GCF_054136105.1. NCBI lineage: Eukaryota > Metazoa > Arthropoda > Arachnida > Uropygi > Thelyphonidae > Typopeltis > Typopeltis vanoorti. The sequence goes on from NC_143555.1 coordinate 153,107,137, forward strand.
AGAAGAACATGTAAGAAAGTTTTAAAGCAAATAAAAGTTGAGCAGCTTTGAGATGTGAACTGTAGACTAAAATATACAAACATTATTCAAGAAAAAATGAAAGAGTTTGAGAACAGGAACCAAACCTTGGAGATTCAGTGGCAATTTCCTGAAGAAAACATTGATTGATTCAACCAGAGAGGCATGTGGTGATGTTATCTGCAAGGATAGAAAAATCAGAACTCCATGGTGGACACAGGAAGTTAAAGAGGCAGTGAAGGAAAACAAGAAAGCATATCGAAAGTTCCTGGCAAATAAATCAGCTTGTGCTCTTAGAGAATACAGAGACAAATGTAAGAAAGCTAAACACTGCATAAAACTAGCTAAACAAAAGTCATGGGAAGACTTTGGTAAGAACATAAAAAATGAATATCAAAAAGGTGGCAAGATATTCTGGAGGTTGTTGAAGTATAGAGTAATTATTTCGACACAGTGGTAAAAAACACTCAACAGGCATACAGTCAGGAATACACATCCATACTTGAGGTAGAAAAAGCCACCAAAAGCCTGAAATGTGGAAAAGCAGCAGGAGTAGATGATATTCAACCAGAAATGTTCACGTATGAAGGTATAAATGTCTTACAGTGGCTGCACTATAGTAAAGAAAGCCTGGGAAGAATGATGAATTCTGGATGATTGGAGTAGAGCTCTCAAAGTACCCATATATAAAAACGGAAATAAAACTGAATTTGAGAATTACAGAGGTGTTTCTCTACTGAGTGTTCCTGGTAAGATTTACGCAAGTATTATTATTATTATTATTATTACAGGTAACTCCAAGGAGTCCTTAGACTCATCGAGGGAGGCAATAACATCATGTCAAGAACAACTATTTATCATTCACACAGTATCTATCATACTTCGCCTTGAACTCATTCACAGCCATGACACCCACAACAGACTCTGGCAGCTTATTCCACTCATTTACCACTCTCCAAGTGAAAAACCTTAACACCTTTGCTAACACACTCTTGCCCAGTTTCCAAGGATAGCCTCTAGTCCTCCCACCACCAGTCCTGTTCTCAAAAATATCTTCTGAATTAATCCTATAGAAACCCTTCAGTAATTTGAATGTCTCAATCATATCACCCCTCTTCTGCCTATCAACCAATTTCTGCAACCCACAAATCTTCAATCTGTTCTCATAAGGTTCATTCAATAGACCTGCTATCATCTTAGTCACTCATCTCTGGATCCTGCTGCTAATCTTTTCACCCCAAAACGCATAACCTTACATTTTGTCACATTAAATTGACATCCATTCTCCTTAGCCCAGACCTCCAATCTATCCAAATCATCCTGCAAGATTTTGAGATCTTCTGCATTCACTATTGCCCTACCAAACTTTGCATTATCAGTGAACAAATGAACCGTTCCTCTTAGATCCTTCCTTATATCGTTAATGAACAAATAAAACAGCAGTGGTCCAAGAACAGAACACTGCAGCACACCACTAGTCACAGGCTGTCTTCTGGACTCTACTCCTGAATAAACTACTCTCTGATATCTCTCCATTAACCACCCTCCTATCCATCTCACCAACCCCATATCCATCCACATATGCTGCAGTTTACTGATTAGAATTCTGTATGGTATCCTGTCAAAGGCCTTAGCCAGGTCCAGCAGAATCACTTTAAACCCATTACCCTTATCCAGTTCAGGGGTCACTGTGTTATAAAATGTGAGCAAGTTACTGAAGCATGATCTACCCTGCACAAATCCATGCTGTCCCCCATATAGTATCCCATTTTCATCTATCCATTCCTATATTTTCCTCTTGACTACTTTCTCCAAGACCTTGACAACGACTACTGATATGCTGATCGGTCAGTAATTTTCAACTGCAGTCTTGGAACCTCCTTTATGCAGTGGAACTATTTTCTCCTCTTTCCTCGGGACTAACCCAGACTCAAGACTCAATATAAATTAAGTACACTTGAGAAACAGTTGAGAAGGATTGTAGAAGGGAAACTTGGTGAAGAAGAAGCTGGATTCAAGATAAATAGAGGCTGTGAGGATCAGATTTTCACTTTATGATAAATAGCTGAGAAATCATGGGAAAATAACAAAAATCTGTATTTAAGTTTCGTAGATCTGAGAAAGGCATATGACAATGTGCCAAGAGAAAAGCAATTCAAATGCTACAGTTGTATAATGTGAATGGGGTATTATATCAAGCAATACTTAGTCTTTATTTGAGTTGTAAGTCAGCAGTTAGAATTGAAGGAAGTACAAGAAGATGGTTTAATGTTAAATCTAGTGTCAGACAAGAATGTACATTATTTCTTGTCTTATTCATTATCTATATGGATTACATGATGAAGGAAAGTAGTATTAAACCTGATATCAAAATTGGAAATGTTAATCTCAGCTATTTACATTATGCAGGTGAAGTTAAATGGATCTCCCACAATGAGTCTTCTGACTACATGGAGATCGCTATATAGTAATAATAATATACTTCTGTGGAGAGCAAGGATTATGCTGGCTGAAATGTGTGAGGAGATGGGAGTACAGTTTGTTAATGTGTGGAATGAGTTTGAGGGACAAAGTGAGCTGTATGGGAGCGATGGACTGCATTTGAGTGGTTATGGTGTGAGTCACTTGGAGAGAGTACTGCTGGAAGGTAGAGAAGTGAATAGAGAGAATGAATCAGATCCAGAGGGGAGTGAGGTGGAAGAAAGTAAGACAGGAAAGATTGAAGAGGTGGATATGAATGGGGAAGTGAGTGGTATGAGTACAGAAAATGAGAGAATGGGTGCAAGAGGAGCAGGGAAACGGGGAGGTTTGGGATGGACAGGGGTACACAGCGTGAGAAAGGTGGATGCTCCAAAAGGAGGTGAGAGCATGTGTAGGTAGGAAAGGAATGGGATGACCAGGGATCAAGAGGAAACAGATGGAATTAAAAAGGGTTCTAAAATGAAGAAGCAGAAAGGGAAATGGCCCCAATCAAGCATGGAGAGATCACATCGAGTGAGTGGTATCAGTGGAACTAGTTGTAGATCCAGAAATGAGCTGTTGTCTTTGTATACAAATGCTAGAAGTATAAGAAACAAGGCAGATGAAATGGTTGCACTAATTGCATCTGTTCACCCAAAGATTGTCGGAATAAGTGAGACATGGTTGGAAGTAGATGACAACCTGACAGGAATAGAGATGGAAGGGTATGATGTGTTTTGTGAGGATACAAGAGGTAAAAAGGGAGGGGGAGTGCTATTGATGATAGAGAAAGAGTTATGTCCATACAAAGTAGAGATGCAAGACAGAAATAGTGCCAGTGGTTTTCAGGCAGTATGGTGTGAGATAGAGGTGAATGGAATCAAATACTTGGTAGGATGTTGTTATAGACCAGGTAATGTGGATGGTGGTGATAGTGAAATGTATAGTGAAATTAGCCAAGCAAATAAGAAAAGGGTTGATCATTATGGGTGATTTTAATTATGGCATTATAAACTGGAATGATGAGATAGCAACTGGGAGTAAAGAAAATGAGTTTCTTGAGTTTTTGTATCATTTAGACATTGCATTTAGACAGTATGTAACAGAGGGCACACAAGGATTAAGGTTCTTGGATTTGGTCATCTCATCAGAGGATGAAATTATAAATGAGGTGTCAAATCATCCACCAATTGATGAGAGTGACCGTGAGGTGATTACCTGGGTGGTTTCCAGCAGTGCAAGGACCCCTGTGAGAAAAGAGTATATGTGAAACTACAAGGGGGGGGGGGGTGATTATGAAGAGCTCAGCAGACAGCTTGCGGGTGTAGCATGGAATGAGGAGTTAGCTGGAAAAGAGATCAATGCAGCTTGGGGAATTTTCAAAAACTATCTAGTAGATGCAATGTCTAAATATATTCTAAGGGTGAGAAGATTAAATAAGGTAGGTGTGAGATGGATGAATAAAGAGATTACGCATGTGATACAGAGAAAAAGGGCATTGTGGAGGCAGCATAAGAGAAGTGGAAATAACCAATTTAATGAGGTCTACAAAGACCATGCAAGGAGGGAGACTTGGTTGGTGAGAGCAGCTAAAGAGATGTATGAACAGCAGTTAGCTTATAAAGCCAAAAAGAATCCTAGGGAGTTCTTTCGATATGTAGCTAGCAAAAGTAAGAATGATTATGGAAGGATGACATTGACTGGAGAAAATGGTATAAGAGATTGAGAGCAGTTGATGATGGAGAGGAGAGACTGACTGTAAGTGAGCAAGAGGTGTTTGGAGAGTTGAGTAAACTATATGTAAATAAGGCTGTGGGACTTGATAATATATCACCAGGTATTCTGAAGGAATGTGCCAGGGAGTTGACACCTGCCTTGACATATTTTTTTAATATGAGTCTTGCACTCGGTCAGGTTCCTAAGGAGGGCAAGATTGTGCCACTTCATAAAGGAGGTGATCGAACTCAAGCATCAAACTATAGGCCTATCTGTGTGTCATGTGTTGTGGTTAAGTTGTTGGAAAAGCTTATGAGAACTAGGATCCAGAGTTGGGTTGACAACAATGGTATTATCTTTGATGGACAGCATGGATTTGCTAAAGGGAGGTCATGTTTTAGTAATCTACTTACTCATAAAGTGACTGCTTCCTTGGACAGAGGAGAAGGATACACAGTAATATACTTGGATTTCGCAAAGGCTTTTGATAGAGTACCTCATGATAAGTTGAGAGTCAAACTAGAGCAGAGGGGGTTGGATATTAGATTAGTGCATTGGATTGGAGACTGGCTATCTGACAGGTATCAACAAGTTGTGTATGGGGGTGCGATATCCAGGAAAAGGAAAGTGACTAGTGGAGTGCCTCAGGGGTCTGTTTTAGGGCCATTACTGTTTAACTTGTATATTGATGATATTGGTGAAGATTTGGATGGAGATATTCAGTTGTTTGCAGATGATGCAAAGTTGGGACGAACCATAAAGAGTAGTGAAGATGTTGTGGCTTTACAAGAAGACTTGAATAAATTGAGTGAATGGGCACAGAAATGGGGATGTGAGTTCAATATTGCAAAATGTAAGGTTTTAAAGTTTGGAAAACAAAGATGGGATGCAGAATTTATGCTCGGTGAAAATATATTGTTAGAGGTAGAGGAAATAAGAGATCTGGGGGGGGGATAGTGGATAAGGATCTAAAATTTAGGGGACACATCGCCAAAATTGTGAAAACAACATAAAGGCTTCTGGGAATGATGTGTAGGACACTGATGTGTAGATGTAGGGAGATTCTTGTTCCGTTGTAGAAGGCTTTGATTAGGCCATACATGGACTATTGTGCCCAGATTTGGTCACCGGGTTTTCAGAAGGATGAAAAATGTTGGAAAGGGTCCAAAGGCGACTGACTAAGGTAGTTTCTGACTTCTGGAATATCGTGTATGAGGAAAGATTGAGAAGATGTAATTTGCAGAGTCTGGTGGACAGGAGGAAGAGGGGAGATATGATAGAGACCTACAAGTTGGTAAGGGGTTGTTATAGGATCAATGATGGATAAGTTCTACAGAGAATAGTGGGAGATCAGCAGAGAACCAGAGGTCATTCCTGGAAATTTATAAAGAGGGTGTGAGTAGGGGAGTGAGAGGTAGTTTTTTTTTGTGCAGAGTTGTGAATGATTGGAATGCCTTGCCTGAGAGTGTGGTGTCTGCAAAGAGTTTGATTGTGTTTAAGACACGGTGTGATGAGATGTGTGTGTGATAAAAGTACCTCCCAGATGAGTCTTTGACTCCATGAGGTCTTGGGGTAATAATAATAATAATAATAATAAATAAATCGGGTACGAGTCAGCAAGATTCCTTGACTAAATTGAATAACTGTTGTTAATAGATATGGTATGAAGGTCAGCAATAAATAACAAGACAAAGACAATGAAAATAGGCAGAAACATTGAAAATATCAACTGCATTGTGAGAGAATCTACAGAACAAGTAAAACATTTCAGCTACTTAGGCACAGTTTTTAGTGAAAATGGGAAATTAAATATGGAAATAGACAACAGAATCGACAAAGCTGGTATGGTATGAAGTCAAATGAATAAATTTATAAGGAATAAGAGAGAAATTAGTCAAAAACTAAATTAGCTGTACACAAGACAGTGTTCGAACCAATTTTAACTTATGGATTGATCTGAGAGCTGGGTTAAAAGTAAAACACTTGATCAAAGAGACTAGAGACTGCAGATAAGAGAGTCCTGAGAAAGATTTGGGACATGAATAGACTGCATCAATGGCAATATCATGCTGATTTATTTCTCATCTTTATCAACTCAATTTTCAAATCATTTAACCTATTCACACCACATGCCCTCTTTCGCATTCCAGCAGATCATGTTTTGTTTTTATTTTTTGTAATGATAATCACATTTACTTTTGCTCTATCACTTATGATCCCTTTTATACTGATACTCTCAGTCTCTTGCCCTCACAATATTATGCTTGCACCTCACTATCTTCTACCCTATTTCAACATTATTTGTTCTTCATTCCTTTCTCTGTTTTAATAAAACTGCACAATCCATGAATATATCACATTTCCTACAAACAGATACCTTCATTCTCTCCACATGTCTTCCACACTTCCCAAGGCATACAAGGCTTCAAAATATAAAAACACACAAACTATAATTGACAACTTCTAAATTTCAACCAAAGTCTCAACTATGACAAAAAAAACAATAATATAACAATAGTTCCCAGCCAGTGCAAGTTTTTGCCAGCAAAGGTTGGTCAATTGGTAGAGCCTCTGCTACTAATGGCTCACACAAAAAAATTAAGCAAGTTTGAGCGCAGTTAGTAGTTGGACGGGATCAATCGTTCGATGCTCTTGGCATGCTTTCCCTCGATGAGTCTTTGGACTCCCTGGAGGTGTCACATAATTACTATTATTATTACTATTACTATTATTACGGGCAACTCCAGGGAGTCATTGGACTCATCGAGGGAGGCCCCAAATCATATTCATCACAACTATTTGACATTCATACAGTACCTATCATACCTCGCCTTAAACTCATTCACTGTCACAGCATCCACCACAGACTCAGGGAGCGCATTCCACTCATTCACTACTCTAAAAGTAAAGAACCCAGCTCTAACACCTTTACTAACTACACTTTTGCCCAGTTTCCATGGATGTCCCCTAGTCCTCCCAAAACCAGCCCTGTTCTCAAAAATATCTTCTGAATTAATTTTATAGAAACCCTTCAGTAATTTGAATGTCTCAATCATATCTCCCCTCCTCCGCCTATCAACCAATTTTTGCAACCCACAAATCCTCAACCTGTTCTCATACGGTTCATTCCACAGACCTGCTATCATCTTGGTCACTTGCCTCTGGATCCTCTCCACCTCCTCCCCATCAAGAAGAAACCTAGGTGACCAAATCTGAGCACAGTAGTCTAGATGGGGTCTTATCAAGGCTCGATACAGAGGAACAATAACCTGCTTGTCTCTGCTTGTCATCGTATTCTTCAGCAACCAAGTGATTTGATGAGCTGTTTTGGTCACTTTTGCAATGTGTCCCCTAAATTTCAATTCCTTATCTACCAACACTCCTAAATCTCGTGCCTCATCAATTTCCTGGAGCACGGTTCCACCAATGCAGTAAACTGCCGCCAATCTTTTCACCCCAAAATGCATAACCTTACATTTTGCCACATTAAACTGACATCCATTCTCCTTAGCCCAGACCTCCAATCTATCCAAATCATCCTGCAAAATTTTGACGTCATCTGCATTCACTATTGCCCTACCCAACTTCGCATCATCCGCAAACAAATGAACTGTTCCTCTCAGATCATTTCCTATATCATTTATGAACAAATTAAACAGCAGTGGTCCAAGAACAGATCCTTGTGGCACACCACTAGTCACAGGCCGTCTTGTGGACTCTACTCCCGAGTAAACCACTCTCTGATATCTCTCCGTCAACCACCCTCCTATCCATCTCACCAACCCTATGTCCATTCCCATATGCTGCAATTTACTGATTAGAATTCCATGTGGAATCCTGTCAAAGGCCTTGGCAAGGTCCAGTAGAATCACCGTAAACCCATTACCCTTATCCAGTTCAGCCGTCACTGTGTTATAATACGTGAGCAAGTTACTGAGGCATGACCTACCCTTCACAAAACCATGCTGTCCCCGATACAGTATCCCATTTTCTTCTATCCAATCTTGTATTTTCCTCTTGACTATTTTCTCTAAGACCTTGACAATGATTCCTGATATGCTAATCGGTCGGTAATTTACTACAGCAGTCTTGGAACCACCTTTATGCAGTGGAACTATTTTCCCCTCTTTCCACCCGCTCGGGACTAACCCAGACCCGAGACTCAAATTAAACAAAATGGTCAAGGGTACTGACAATTCTTTAGCTGCTTCTCGTACAACACGAGCTGGTATACCATCCAATCCCACAGATGTATTGACATTGAGGTTATGCAATAGACTACTCACCTCCACTTCATTAACCACAATTCCCGTATAATCTACTGGTTTATTCGTTTCTGCAATGTCACCACCTGGATGATATACTTTTGCAAAGTGCTCACTCAGTAACTCAACTATCTCAACTGATTCAGTTACCTCCCTACCATCGGCATTCTTTAAAATCAATCTGCCATGTACATTTTTCCTTTTACTTGCTACATATCTAAAAAACTGTTTAGGATTCTCTTTAGCCTGCATGGCCAATGTTCTTTCGTAATCCTTTTTTGCTTTTCTTACCACACTCGTCACCCTTCTGGCCTGTGCTTTATACCGTTCATGTGCCTGCCGGTCACCCTTCTCCTTAAATTCCCTCCATAGTTGTTTCTTTTTTTGCAACTCAAGCTTAATGGTGTTATTCATCCATTTAACCCCTACTTGATTTAATATTCGGACTCTAGGTATACAGTCAGCACTTCTTAACTACCTCCCATGCACTATCAACTTCTAGTCCTTGCAGTTGTACATGCCATGGCACTGAACCAATCAAACTCCTAAGCTTGTCATACTTTCCAGCCCGATAATTCCACATGTACCCTGTCTTAATTGAAAATTCTACACCTTGAGCCACCTCCCAAGTTAAGACCCTATGATCACTCTCACCGATTGGTGGCAATGTGGTCATATTTGTTACAGCCAAATCCTCAGATGTAATTACTAGGTCAAGCACTCTCTGACCCCTAGTATTTTCCATTACATGCTGTCGCAGATAGTTATCCCTTAATAACCGCATAAAATCCAGTTCCTTCCTCCCGTGTGTCCTCTCCTCACTCCAATCAATGCGACCATAGTTGAAATCTCCCATAATAATCACCCTCCTTCCACCCATTTCTTCTATTTGCTTGTGCATACTGTCACCACCATCTTTTCCATCACCTGGTCTATAGCAGCACCCAATTGTATATTTAGTTCTGCTAGCCACAATCTCACACCAAATGGCCTCAAATGTGCTCTTTTCTCTATCCTGCAATTCAACTTCTATTCTCCTTGGCTGGAGCTCATCAGCTATCATCAACAATACTCCTCCCCCCATTTTATTCTCTCTGTCATTCCTGAACACACTATACCCATCACATTCAATCCCACTAGTTATATCATCTACAGTCAGCCATGTTTCACTAATACCTATAACCTGTGGTCTGGAAGTGCCAACCATGGCCAAAAACTCTTCCTTCTTGTTCCTAATACTCCTAGTATTAGTGTACATGAATTTAAGACCCCCATTAGCCCCAACCCTACCTTGATGCCTTATATTAACTATCCCACTCAGATTTGTTGTCCTTATTTGCTCTGGCATATTATATTCATTCTTACATTCAACTGCCTCCATAAGGACTGTATCTCTACTCCCCCCCCTTAACAAATCTAGTTTCCCTGAATTTGCACATCCACTACATTCAGCAACACTTTCTCAAGTCTTCTTACACCGTAACCATTCAAATGCAAGCCATCCATCTTATATAGATCCTTTCGCCCATCAAACTCACTCCACACATCCACAAATTCCACACCACTCGTCATACATAACCCACGCATAAAGTCATTTGCAATTTTAGCCTTCCTTTTAAACATTTCACTGTCATACCGTGGCAAAAGACTAATCATTCTAACTCTCTCACTCTTTTCTTTTGCTACCTCAAACAATTCATTCAGGTTCAAACAATAATAATAATAATAATAATAACAAAATATACTCAGTATCATGAAACATTAAACGTATGCTTGCTGGACTTTCTTCATGACACTCTTGTGAGATTTTTGTTTAATATAATTAAGTTAAATTTAATTATGATTGTCAGTATTGGAATGCATACTCATTTCTATTAAAATAGCAAACTAAGAATTTAATAACGAAAAGTACCTCTTTAGACAAGTCAAAAAAGATTTTTCCTGCCTTTGCATACTCTGAGCTGTTTAAATCGGCTCCACCTCCTGGAAGGAGTATCCTTTAAAGAAAATTTAATTAACAAACAACCTAATCTATACCTATGTAAAAATTCTAATTATAAATATTATCATAACCTAACTATAAACAGTAAATTGGTCTACTACTTAGAATTTCAATTTATTTATTCTATTAATTATTATATAGAGATTGCTCAATTACCTGATCTTCAAATCACCAAAGAAACATCAGTCAACCAATCCTTGTGGTTTAACATATCACCTGACTCCTGGAATAGTACTATATAACGGTACATTCAGCAAAATGATTTTCAAACATGATTGCAGTAACCGACGGAGTTTTTTTATGTGAACTCCTACCCATAAAGGGTTCTATTTTTATTAATTTTTATATATTTTTTTTGATATTTTCAAATTTATTTTTTGTATAATCTGAAAACTGCTCTAGAGATCAAACTTAGAATTTGAATCTGCAGCTTTCTAGTTGTTGAGCAGATATGCTAGCCACTCGGCCAACCAGACACGCATCATTATTGTAATAAATGATATTACGGAGTACTGTACTAAATACTTCATAGCTTCATCATACAAACATCATTTGGGTTTTTCAATAATGCTCTCTCTCTCTCTCAACACACTTCAGTTTCTTGTTTTGGGAATGAGAAGGAGTGAGATATATCATTGTGTTCAAACAAAGGAACACAATGTAGAAGATTATATCATTTTTTTTTTTCTGAGATGTGAAGTATACCATTATTGTTATCATCAGACTTCCATGGAATGAAAGTCATTATGGCAGGAAATGCTTGCTATTACAACAAATCTCATCAAACCATGCATTAATTTCATTCACTGTTTCTGCATTAATCACACTCTCAGACAATACACTCCACTCACCAACTGGTCTAAAAGCAAAAAAACCTGCTCCTCATTCTCCTTACTCATATTCACCTTTCAAGAGATGGATGGTTGTTCTAATCCCTGTAATGCATGAAAATTCTCTTCCACATTAAAATGATAATAAATCTTTATAAACTTACATCATCATCAGGGTAAGATATTAATTTCTTTATATACTAAACTGAGCAGTGGTTGTAGGATATTGTGACAGTACTAAGTGAAATGATTACATCACTACTAACTTCTTATTGACAATTTCTTATATAGAGAAGACTGTGGAGTATTCATAACTATAAATTCATGCATATGCCACAGTAAATAACTTTCTAATAATATGTAAATATTTCATCTTAAGTATCTTAAGACATTGTCAGCACAGTTATTAAACAACAATTGGAATTACTTTAAAAAAAAACACACATTAGTATGCATGTTCACATTGGAACCCTTTATGTATAAAGAAATATGTTTAAGGATTAAAAACTATTGGGCTGTAATTAAAATAAATTAAAATATAACTCAAATTTATTTTATACAGTTGAGAATAACAATTTCCCAGACTTTTGGGATAGTGAGACAGTCATTACGGTTACGATTGGGTCCGAGTCATAAGGCTTCAGCACTTTCTTTATAAATATGCTCATGCTTATATATGATTATATGTAGTAGCTTGGTGTGTTGCCATTGAATCCTGTGGTTGGTGTTTTCAACTCCATGTTGCACGAGACCAGATTTGTGAGGTTTGATAAGATGGATTTAGTCTTGAGGTTCTGAGATGTGTTTATTTACAGTTTATTTATAGGAGTCCAATGGGATTCTGGGATTCTTCCTGTCTGGGTTGATGTTTTGGAGAGTGACTAATAATTTTCTGAGTTATTGGATTATATACACTTAGTAAGGCAGTATCTAAAAAGCCCATAGGACTCCTATATCATATATCAAAGGCCTCTCTAAACATTTGTCAAAAATTATGAAGAAATACAAACTTGCTTCTACCTATAAACCAATCAACCAAATTCACAATTTGTTACCTTCTCCAAAAGACAAACTCTCACCACTGATGCTACCTGGCATATATGAAGTGCCATGTTTTTGTAATTTGTCTTACTATGGACAAACAGGAAGATCTGTAAATAAATGCATCGCTGTGGACTAAATACACAAACATTACTCAAGAAAAAAATGAAACAGTTTGAAACAAGAAATAAACTCTAGTTTCAGTGGCAAACCCTGAAAAAAATATTTACTGATTCAGCCAGAGAGGCATGTGGTGAGGTTGCCAGCAAGGATAGAAAAATCGAACTTCATGGTGGACTCAGGACGTTAAAGAAAAGAAGAACGAGTAACAAATGTTCCTGGCAAGTAAGTCAGCTTGTGCTCTTTGAGAATATAGAGAAAAATGTAAGAAAGTGAAGCACTGCAAAACTTGCTAAACAAAAGTCATAAGAAGACTTTGGTAAGAACATAGAAAAAAAAAATCAGTTATGTGACAAAATATTCCGAAGGCTATTGCAAAAGCATAGAAATACGGGAAAGAGTACTGTCAAAGGATTCAGAAGTGACCAAATAAAGATGACATGAAAACTGGAGATAAAGATATCCTTAATGTGTTTGGAGTAATTACTTCGATTGATTGCTAAATGAAATAGGATGTGACAGCACAGTGGTCGAAAATACTTGAAAGAGAAAAAGCCATCAAAAACCAAAAATGTGAGAAGGCAGCTAGAGTTGATGATATTCAACCAGAAATGTTCAAATATGAAGGTATAAAAGTTTTATAGTAGCTACACTGCATTATTCAGAAGGCCAGGACAGATTGGGCAAATTCCAGATGATTGGAGTAGAGCTCTCACAGTACCCAAAAAGGGAAATGTGAGGAACATTAAGTAGGGATATATCTCTTTATATCCCTACTGAATGTTCCTGGTAAAATTTATGCTTGAGAAATGGCTAAGAAAAATTGTGGAAAGAAAGCTTTGTGAAGAACAAGCTGAATTCAGGCCGAAATGAATCCAGTTTTGAATCAGGATGAATTCAGAGGATGCTGGAATCAGATTTTTACTTTAAGACAAATAATTGAGAAATAATGAGTATCTGACAAAATCTGTATTTAAGTTCCATAGATCTGGAAAAGGCATATAACAAGGTGTCAAGAGGAAAGCTGTTCAAAATGCTCCAGTTATATGGCGTTAATGGGACATTATATGAAGCAATATTTAGTGAAGTCATCAGATAGAATTGAAGGAAATATAAGAAAAGGGTTTGATATTAAATCTAGTGCAAGGATGTATATTATCCCCTCTATGTTGTTAATCATCTATATTATTACTATTATTGTTATTATTATCCAAAGACTACCATGAAATCAAAGACTCATCTAGGAGGTCCTTTTGTCATACACACACACACACACACACACACACACACACACACACACACACACACAGCTCATCATTCAGTGCCTTAAACACACTCAAATTCTTTGTAGACACCACACTCTCAGGGAAGGCATTCCAATTATTCACAACTCTGCATGCAAAAAAACTACTTCTCACTCACCTGCTCACACTTTCCTTATACAGCTTCCAGTGATAACCTCTGGTTCTCTCCTGATCTCCAACCATTTTCTATAAAACCTCTCCAACATTGATTCTATAACAACCCCTTACTAACTTGTAGGTCTCTATCACATCACTCCTCTTCCTCCTATCCACTAGACTCTATAAACTGCATCTTCTCAATGTTTACTCATATTTGACATTCCAGAGATCAGAAACCACCTTAGTCATTCACAGAGCTGGCGCTAGGGTCTTTGACGCACGCATGCAATTTCTATCTAAGCGCCCCTGTAACGATCCGGGAGTGTGTGGTTCTTTTACGATAATAAAAATTTAAATTATTTGAAATTTCTTAAATAAATTTTGACAGAACAGCAACACGTTGGTTCGCTAAATGTAACGAACCAGGAGTGTTGACTAGGCAGGATAATTGTAAAAAAACCCGTATATTCAAAAAATTCTCAAAAGTTAAAGCAAATTTTGATAAAGCCACTTCACTTTAATCGTTGAATATAATGATACAGGGATTATAGCCTTCTCACCGACCCGAATCGCTAACAAAATTAAAATGAATTTTAATTAAAGTTAAAATTTATTTGAACTAAAGTTTAAAAAATTCTTGCACTTTACAAGTTACTAAATTCTTAGTAACTTGTAATAATTTTATAAGTGGAACTATCTTTTAGAAAAATAAAAGAAACTCAAGATAGATGAGAAAATAAGAAAAGAATTCAGAAATAATTAGAACATTTAATATAAGTATTCAAAATATCACATCTTTACAGAATAACAGAAAATAAATTAAATTACATAAATATACTTGAAATTTTTTTTATTAAAATTTTAAGGCTTTTGATTTCATATTCACAAAATTAGAAATAATGGTCTTAACGTCTAATTCCGCACATATATCATTTTCAATAGCTATTAACGCCAAAGTAACAAGCCTATTTTGTGACATACTTCTTAAGTAGGTTTTAATCAATTTCAACTTGGAAAAGGAACGTTCACCACTCGCTAAACTAACAGTTAAGGTTAATAGTATTCTTAAAGCAATTGAAAAGTTAGGGAAAGATAAATTATTGAACACAATAAAATTAAGAATATCGAAAGGGCTTTTGAATATTTAAATTATCCTTCCGAAAAATATCCCGGAAAGCACATAACTCGTCATATAGTTCTATTGCATTTACGTTTTTATTGTTGCAGTCCTTCAAGAGAATCTCTAAATCATCACAAATTTTTCGTAAATCTTCGTTATTAATTTGTAGTAATCTATACAAGAAATTGAAATTATCATATCTTTTAGTTGTTCAAAACATTCTATTAACGAAAACGTTGCAACATCTAGAAGTGTATAAAACACATTCACTCTAAATTTATCTTCTGGCGATTGTGGCATTTCGTCATGATGCTCATAGTCAAATTGTCGTGTTTTCTTTCATCGTCGAACTTCCGTACCAGTTTTAAATTCTTGTTCTCCATCCACCTCTTCACTCAGTTATTTTGCCGGTTTTAGAACTTCTTTAAAATTTGTGTCTGATCGATACTCTTGTAAGAATATTTTTAAGTTTTCAATAGATACTAAAGCAAGTGTAATGTTCATATTTTTGTCTTGAAGCATTTTACTCACAGGGTTTATTCTGTTAAGTAAATCATACCAAGTTATAAGAGAGCAAATAAATTTGTAGTCCTTTATTTTAGCACATAATGTTTGTGCTTCATGCTGAGTTTCTTTATTAAAATTTTCATTATTTAAAATTTCAAAAAGTGCATCATAAATTTCTCCTAACTGATATTATAGAGGGAAGATTGCATTAATTTTACTTTCCCATCGCATTTTGGATGGCTGTTTCAATGTTAATTTTTTTTACGAACTTTAAAAGGATTGCCCAACGTTTGTAAGAGAATGAAAAGAGATTGTATATTTCTTGAATAATTGCAAAGAAACTAATTGTATCTGCATTCACTTTGGCTGCATCATTAATGATTAAATTTAGAGTATGAGCAGCACATAGCACATAAAACGCTAGAGGATTTTTGTTCAAAAGCAAATTTTGGAGCCCATATTTGCCCCATTGTCATACCCTTGACCTCGCATGTTTTCAATGGGAATGTTCCATTTTTCCAGTTGTTCCATTATTGTTGCACATAAACCACGTCCTGTGGAATCTGATATATCTGCAAAACCTAAAACGTTTTCCTGATCTTGACAATTCCATTGTCACAGGAAACAAAGCGAATAATAATGGTCATTTGTTCTGTTTTACTTGCATCAGGTGTGCAGTCTAAAATTATGGAATAATATTTAGATTTTCGAATTGATAATAAAATTGCATCCCTGATTGCGTTACTTAAAGTTTCCAATATTTCATTTTGACTGTCTTTACTCAAATAGTGTATTCTATTGTTTTGTTGTAGGGCCCTTTCAACATGATTTTCCATAATGCGCTCAAACTTCCCAAACAGTTCAACTAATTTTTAAAAATTGCCGTTATTTCTTTCATATAATTTATCAGATGATCCGCAAAAAACTAAATTTTGGCTACCAAGGAATTTTATAATTTCAATCATAATAAATTTAGTTTAATCCTTTATCCAAGTGTGAGCAAACAAAGTTTGCACCTGAAAGTATCTTCAGGACTGGGGTAAGGTGGTACAACACCAGGGCACTCCTTGCAAAGGTGGAGCAAGCTACCAACACGCCTATCTCAGTACCTCCCATAATGCAAAACACATCTCCTTGCGGATATGTCTAATGTTATGCATTAAGGGAAGGGCCACAACCCAGACTAGTTTCGACCTTTATTGAGGTCTCTTCAGTGGGAGCCAGGTCCAAGTGGAGATACCAGGCAGAAGTATTAGCAGGTCATCTCTACCTATAGGAGTTGCCAAATGGTGTGCCACCCTTTTTTAATAAATTACTCTGGATTTAGAGAAAGATGTTGAAAGTTTATTTTTCACTTGGTTAGAGTATAATAAATTTAGTTTAATCCTTTATCCAAGTGTGAGCAAACAAAGTTTGCGCCTGAAAGTATCTTCAGGACTGGGGTAAAGTGGTACAACACCAGGGCACTCCTTGCAAAGGTGGAGCAAGCTACTAAAACTCCTATCTCAGTACCTCCCATAATGCAAAACACATCTCCTTGCAGATATGTCTAATGTTATGCATTAAGGGAAGGGCCACAACCCAGACTAGTTTCGACCTTTATTGAGGTCTCTTCAGTGGGAGCTAGGCCCACTGACGAGTCGAAAAGGTCGAAACTAGTCTAGGTTGTGGCCCTTCCCTTAATGCATAACATTAGACATATCCGCAAGGAGATGTGTTTTGCATTATGGGAGGTACTGAGATAGGCGTGTTGGTAGCTTGCTCCACCTTTGCAAGGAGTGCCCTGGTGTTGTACCACCTTACCCCAGTCCTGAAGATACTTTCAGGTGCAAACTTTGTTTGCTCACACTTGGATAAAGGATTAAACTAAATTTATTATACTCTAACCAAGTGAAAAATAAACTTTCAACAAATAATTTCAATCAAGCGTTCTAAAACACTTGTCCAATGTTTCTTTTCCATTTCATACATGCTTTGAGTCTGGAAATCAATAGCAGTTTTGTTTTTTTAAATTTTTATCACGTTCCTTCCATTTTAAGAAATTTTTCATGTAAGTTAAACTAGTCTCATGTCCATGTAAAGTTGTACTTACATTTCTCCAATCATTATAACCTTCTACAAGACTCAGTGGGTGATTCAGTAGGGCAATAAGTTTGCAACAAAAGCAAAAAACAGAATTTAAAGTTTCAGAATAAATGAGCCATGTTCTTGGCACGAGCTCCCGTTTTCCATTTTTCTATTATAATACGTGTCGCCAAATTTACGACCATATGTATCTCTGGGATATATTATATTTTTATTTTGAACAGGCCCCATTACAATTAAAACAACTCGTAATTTTTCATCAATATTTCCCCGTTCACCTGGATCTTCTAAATTCACAGAGACTAACAATGTGTTAGTTTCGTGGTCAACTACAACTAAATCTTGTTGTAGTTGACTAAATCCTAACTATTTTTCACTTAAATCATGTTCAATTATCTTGTTCAATAGTTGCAATAGTACCTTCATGCAAACTGGATGATGTGCACGGTTCTTCAACTCTGATTTCTGATGTATCGAGTTTGTTACAATCTGCATCAGAATATTTTAATATTTTAACAAATTTATTAAGAGCCCCAGTTTGTTTCTTAATATCTGCTTCTTTCGCAGCATGACGCTTATGATTTTGTGCAAAGGATAACTTTTTTTTCAATTTTTGGTTCCATTTCTATTTTATACCCATAAGAAATTATTACACAACACAACACAGAGACGAAATAATAGTCCGCACTGCACTACTGTCAGTAGCCTACTGAGATGCATACCATATGACTGGTTAACTAGCAACAAATGTTTTGTATGAAAATTCGTTTCTGTGCATAAAAACTGTTCACCGTTTCACTTTAGATAGACTGTAGTAAACACAACATTCTGCAGGCAAGCATTTAGCCTGCTTTGGCTGCAAAATTGTAAACAGCCAGCTGATCAAAGAGGCGGCAATATACATTTTTTTTCAACTTTTATTCGGTGTATACGGCCTCATTTATTTTAATATTGATCATTCTAAGAATTTTTTTGTTTTTATGATAAAAATTTTGTTTCTTAAAAATTAACTTATGAACCGTTCCCTGGCAGCAGCGCCCGCATGCCTGCTTCCGCCGGCCCTGGTCATTCACCTCTGGACCCTTTCCAAAAACTCTTCATCCTTTGGAAAACCAGGTGACCAAATCTGTGCACAGTAGTCCATTTGTAGCCTAATCAAATTATTAAAAACAATACGTTTTTAATAATTTGTCCACAGTAATACCTTTAATTAATAAATAAGGTAGATATTTTGTACTAAAACTAATAGTACATCTTCAGTGTTACAAAGAGATAGGAATAAAATACAAGTAACGAAAATTCGGTGGATCACCTATTAAAACAGTGACAGTGCCTTTGACCTGGCTTTTCAATAAAAGTCTGGCTGCTGGAAAGGTGCCCATGGAATGGAAGGAAGGTAAGATAGTGCCATTGCACAAAGGCGGTAGCTGACTGGAAGTGTCTAATTATAGACCAGTTTGTGAGTCATCAGTAGTTAGTAAGATCTTGGAGAAAGTAGTGAAGGACCGTATACAACATTGGGCAGATGAGGGTAATGTTATCTGTGAGAGTCAACATGGATTTGTGAAGGGGCGCTCTTGTTTTAGCAATATGCTAGCCTTTTATGATAAAGTTACAAGAGCATTAGATGAGGGAAATGCATATACTGCCATTTTCTTAGACTCAGCAAAGACGTTTGACGGGTGCCACATAATAAGCTGATATTTAAGTTGCAGCACATGGGTCAGGATGTCAGATTGGTCAACTGGATTCAGGATTCGCTGTCCGATAGGTATCAGAGAGTTGTGTATGGTGGGGCAGTTTCAAGGAAGCAGAGGGTTATAAGTGGGGTCCCACAGGGATCAGTACTGGGACCTATATTGTTTAACCTTTATATCAATGACATTGTCAGTGGATTGCAAGGGGATATTCAGTTGTTTGCAGATGATGCAAAGCTGGGAAGGATTATTAGTAATAGTGCAGATGTGGCAGCCCTGCAAGGAGATTTGAATAACCTAGATAGATGGGCAAATGAATGGGATGCAGTTTAATGCAGCAAAATGTAAGGTCTTGAGGTTTGGGAAACATCGGTGGGACGCTGCATACTCTATGGGAGGAGTTACACTGGAGGAAGTAGGGGACACGAGATCTGGGGTTGATGATTGATAGAAACCTGAAATTTAGGGGACATATTGCAAAGGTGGCGAAGGCAACACAGCAGACTGCTGCAATAATGAGAAGGACACTGACCTGCAGAGATAAAACAGTTATCATTCCATTGTATAAGACCCTGAGCAGACCACACTTGGACTATTGTTCTCAGATTTGGTCCCCAGGATTTGAAGGTGATAAATTAACTGTGGAAAGGATAAAAAGGCGGATAACAAAGATGGTTTCAGGACTGTACAATGACAGTTATGAGGATTGGCTGAGGGAATGTGGACTGCAGAGTTTGGTGGATAGAAGAAGGTGAGGTGATATTATTGAGACTTTTAAACTGTTAAGAGGTGGTTACAGGGTTGACACTGGGGAATTCTTTCGCTTGGTTGAACAGCAGGAAGGAGTGATGGCAAGAGGCCATCCCTGGAAGTTATGAAAGGAAACTGTGAGGAGTGGTTTCTTTGCATGGAGGGTGGTTGAACCATGGAATGCATTGCCTGATGGAGTGGTGAGAGCGAGAATGGTCAATGAGTTCAAGGAGTGGTATGATAGACTTTGTGTTTCTTAGGGTGGGGGGGGACCTCCCCTCAATGAGTCTTGATAGACTTTGTGTTTCTTAGGAAGGACCTCCCATGATGAGTCTTTTGACTCCATGGAGGCCTGAATAATAATAATAATAATAATAATAATAATAATAATAATAATAATACAATGTTGCCACGAGCTAGGAAATGAAAGAAATTAATAAATAATTAATATTTAAGATAATTAGTTTTTTAATGATTACATAAAATAAAAGTCTCCCAGATCTTCGAGAGAGAGAGGCAATCATTTCGATTTAAATTTGGTCGGTGTAAATAAGCTTCACAACTTTCTTTAAAGAGGCGTTCATATTTGAACCTGCATCTATGAAGGAGAATAGTTTTATCCCACTGGATATTATGGGTAGTGGTAATACTGTGTTGTGCTAGACCAGACTTCTGAGGTTTGTTGTAATCAATATAATATTGATGTTCTTTAATTCTTTTTTCCACAGAACGGCCAGTTTGTCCAAAATAAGAAACATTGCATTCACAAGGAATTTGGTAAACGCCAGCCAAAGACAGAGATGACAGTTTATCTTTTGTAGAAGGCAATAACGAAGAAATTTTGTTGATAGTGGGGTGGGAATCAATTGGTACTTTTTTAAAATTCTACCTATAGGTTCTGAGAGTCCTGGAATGTAGAGGATTGGAACTATCTGAACTGTCGAAGAAACCTTAGGCACTGGAACATAAGATTCAGTTATCTGTTGGATTTGATTAGGGTGGTAATTAGATACCATTAACTTTTTAATGATGGAAAATTCTTGTTGTAAGATTTCTGGAGAAGAGCAAACTTTATATGCCCTATTAATTAGAGATTTAAGAATGCCAAATTTTTGAGATGTATGGTGAGCAGACTTTTTAAGAATGTATCTGCCAGTAAATGTGGGCTTTCGAAAGACGCTTGTAGATAAGGTACCAGAAGAAGTTCGAGTAAGCAGGATGTCCAAAAATGATAAAGTACTAGAATTTTCCTTTTTCATGGTGAATTGGATACAGATATAATTACAGATATATTACAGATATATCTGTAATATATCTGTAATTTATATTACAGATAAATAGATGAAGGCTATTTATCTGTTGTAGAAAGGTGGAAAGCTCATCTTCAGTATGTGAACAAACGGCAAAAACATTATTATTATTATTATTATCATCATCATCGACATAACAATACCAAAGAGATGGTTGAGGGTGAATGCGTGATTTTAAATTAAACTTTAGTCGTTTTGTGAAGTGCGAGGTGTGCTACATGTATTCTTTTGATTACATAGATGGTTTGTGGAGATTTAAGGCTGATGGCAGGAGGGTATGTGCGAAGCGTGAGCTAAACAAGGATTTGATGAGTGCTAACATGAATTTGATGACAGAAAGTGTTAGTAGGGAGAATGTCGCAGGAAGAATGAGTGCTCATTTGAAAGAGAAGAATGGTGTGAAAAGAGGCGAAAAATTGTTAAGAAAGCATTGAAAAAGAAAACAAGTGATTTCAAAACTGTAATGAATGGTAAAAAGAACGAAAGTGAGATGAATGTCGTGGAAGGCAACAAAATTGAAAGAATGAAAGAAACTGGAAATAGCGTGATGAAAAGCTTGAAAGTTGGAAAAATGGAAAGAATGAATCCGGAAATAGTGTGGTGCAAGGTCCAAACATGGGAAAAATGGAAAGAATGAATCCGGAAATAGTGTGGCGCAAGGTCCAAACATGGGAAAAATGGAAAGAATGAATCCGGAAATAGTGTGGCGCAAGGTCCAAACATGGGAAAAATGGAAAGAATGAATGAAAGCGAAAGTTGGACGCATAGACCAAAAGTACAGAAACTCAAAAGGATGAATGAGAGTGAAAGTGTGAAGCGTGAGTCGAGAGTTCGAAAATTAGAAAGATTGAATGATAGAGAGAATGTCACGCAAGATTCAAAAGTTGAATTGGGTTGGATGAAGCAAGAGACGAAATGGATGCAGAGTGAAATTAAGAAAAATTGGTTGAAAATGATTAAAACAAATGAAGTAGTTACGAAAGAGTTAACGAAAGATGAGCAAGTGGCGTTGTAAGGTGACTCCATTATTAAAGGTGTGCTGGATGAGAGGATGCACAAGGTATGTTTTCCATGCAGTAAAATGAGCAGAGTGATTGAGGCATTGGATATAAGGAGGAAGCGAGCGAAGAAGTTTATGGTTTTAATAGGTACAAATGACTTGATAGAGGACAAAGAGCATGTCAAAAAGGATATCAGGAGGCTGCTTAGAGAGATAAAAAAGAATAGTGTGACAGGAAGGGTAGCAAGTGTGTTACCTAGGTATGACTGTGGTGAGATGAGGTGGAGAGTAAGGATTATGAAAGGTATGTTGGCTGAAATGTGTGAGGAGAGGGGAGTACAATTTCTTAATGTGTGGAATGAGTTTGAAGGACAAAGTGAATTGTATGGGAGAGATGGACAGCATTTGAGTGGTTATGGTGTGGGCCATTTGGAGAGACTGTTGCTGGAAGATTCAGAAGTGAGTACAGAGAATGAATCAGATCAAGTGGGAAGTGATGTGGAAGAGCAGGAGAGATTGAAGAGGTGGTTATGAATGAGGAAGTAAGTGGCATGAGTATGGAAAATGAGAGAATGGGTGTTCAAGATGAACAGGGAAACGAGGAGGCTCAGGGTGGACAGGGGGTACACATGCTCTCACATGCTTCAAGAGGATGTGAGAGCATGTGTAGACAGAAAAGGAATGGGATGACCTGGGATCAAGAGGAAATAGTTGGAATTAAAGAGGGTTCTAAAATGAATAAGCAGAAATGGAAATGGCTCCAGTTGAGCATGGAGAGATCACATCGAATGAGTGGTATCAGTGGAACTAGCTGTAGATCCAGGAACGAGCTGTTGCATTTATATACAAATGCAAGAAGTGTGAGAAACAAGGCAGATGAAATGGTTGCAGTAATTGAGTCTGTTCACTCAAAGATTGTCAGAATAAGTGAGACATGGTTAGATGAGGACGACATCCTGACAGGAATAGCGATGGAAGGATATGATTTGTTTCGTGAGGATAAAAGGGGTAAAAAGGGAAGGGGAGTGCTATTGATGATAGAGAAAGAGTTATGTCCATACAAAGTAGAGATGCAAGAGGGAAATAGTGCCAGTGGTTTTGAGGCAGTATGGTGTGAGATACAGGTGAATGGAATGAAATACTTAGTTGGATGTTGTTATAGACCATGAAATGTAGATGGCAGTGACCAGGGCCGAGCTGTGCTGTTGTGCAGATTGTGCGCCGCACAAGGGCACTTGCAGATCGGGGTGCCATTTTACCAAGGGAAATAATAAAAAAAAATTTTTTTTTTTTTTCTTATTCTTGAATTATATCGTACTATATAAATATCACAATTACAAATTATAGTTAATGCAATAAAAATGAAATTTTAAATCAGTCAAATTATTATGAATTCTAAATAATCTGACAGCATTTTTAACTTAATACATCACCAGTTTTTTATAATTTGTTTGAAGTGAAACATTATCAATATTACCACAGATTTTATTTCACAGAGCAAGCATCGACTCAGTGAAAATTGTATAAATATTCTCGATTGTTTATTATATTTTTAGTGGAAATTGTTAGTTTAAGACAGACAGTGAATTCATACCGTCGACACATTTACTATACTACACAGAAACACGGTGTAGTATAGAGGCAGCCTGCCTAACAGCGCTGCTTAATAAGGGTGCTCGTTCAGACATTTAAAATGAAATATATTTTTATTTATTATTATTATTTTGAAAAGGTACTTGGTAATAATGAAAATTAAAGAAGGAGTACACAGATATCTGAAGTTTCAGAAACACTGATCTATCCAAATATTTAGTCTGAAACATAGGTGTATAGTACGATGTTCGTTTTCTTAAATTCAGCTTCGGAAATATGCACTTCTTACATTTTTTTCAGCGTTATTTCAATTTTGATTGTGAAACATATTGAGTGTATTGTGTATTCTGTGTTTAAGTAACTTTGGACAATTTTTGACTTGTTTTTGTGAATTTGGATTATTCACGTAAAGTAAGTGCGTCTATTATATTTTTGCTAAGTTTGATAATCAGTTTCATTGTTTCATTTTAGTTAATTATCTTATTTTGAAAACAAAAGGTTTTTATCTTATGTTGGGTAGACGTCTAGAAAATAAATAATTTTCAATAAGAGATTTATTTATATATTTGTTCTTGTTGGGTAGGAAGACATGGGGGTTGAGGTCCTTTTACTAATATCTTTAATAAATAATTTTAATATTCTAGAAATTTCTTAATTATTAAACAATTACCAGAATGTAAAAAATATTAAATAATTATCACTGAGAAATCAATCAGTACCTAATATCTCTACTTGTTAATTTTCAAAAAAATACCTAAAATGTAAGCATATTTATTATTCAAAACATATGAAAAATCAAATTCTGTAGTAAAAAAAAAATAGTCAGTTTTAGGCCATTCACCTTAAAAATAATAGGGGTTAAAAAAATAAGTTTAAGGGAAAATTTCAGCAATTATTATTTATTTTGGTGGACAACTTTTAACGCTCTTCTTATTTTAAAGTCTAACCAAGTATGTTAACCCCAAGATGTCGGTAAAAAAATCCAAAGAAGTTATCTGGTGCACAAAACAGGAAAAGACAATTGCAACGAGTACAACCGGAACATAAATTGGCTGGATCATTGAATAAATTTTTAACTTCAGGACCACATAAAAAACGAAGAACAGAAAGTTCTGATGAAGCAAGTACTCCGTGTAGCTCTACTACAGAGAAAGAGAGGACACAAGATAACTATGAAGAAACAAATGTTATTTGCGAAAATGTATAAATTTTTCGAAATTTTGGATTCGATTCAGCGAAACACGAAACTTCAAATTTTACTTTAAATCTTAATGTTAATGATCCAGGTACTTGGTCGAATCACATAACTACCAAAGTGAGAGACTGTTTAGTTGAGCATTGCCCATGTCAAGTAGTTAATAAAGAATTTCTCAAAGATGAATTGGAAAGTTTTCCGATTAATACTATTATCAAACTTTAGCAAATGGAGAAAAACTTTTACGGAGTTATTTAGTTTATTCAGAATCGCGAAATTCGGTTTTCTGTTATTATTGCAAAATATTTGGTAGTCAAAATTCCCAACTTGGATGGTGGGGATAGTATGCATAAGCAAATAGAAGAAATGAGTGGAAGAAGGGTAATTATTATGGGTGATTTCAATTATGGTAACATTGACTGGAAAGAGGAGAGGGCACATGGGAGGAAGGAATTGGATTTTATGCGGTTATTAAGGGACAACTATCTACGGCAACATGTACTGGAAAATACCAGGGGGCAGAGAGTGCTGGACCTAGTAATTGCAACCGAGAATGTGGCTGTAATGAACATGACCATGTTGCCACCAATTGGTGAGAGTGACCATAAAGTCATGACTTGGGAGGTTGCTAAAAGAGTCGAATTTACAATTAAGACAGGGTACATGTGGAATTACCGGGCTGGTAAGTATGACAAGCTTAGGTGTGTGCTTGGCTCAATGCCATGGCATGTAAAACTGCAAGGGCTGGATGTTGATAGTGCATGGGAGGTGGTTAAGAACTGTTTGCAGGAGGCAATGGTTGACTGTATACCAAGAGTCCGAATAATAAATCAATTAGGGGTTAAATGGATGAATAACACTATTAAGCTTGAGCTGAAAAAAAGAAACAATTGTGGAGGAATTTTAAGGAGAAGGGTGACCATCAGGCGCAGGAACAGTATAAAGCTCAGGCCAGGATGGTAACAAGGGTGGTAAGAAAAGCAAAAGCAGATTACGAAAGGAAATTGGCCACGCAGGCTAAAGAGAATCCCAAACAGTTTTTTCAATATGTTGCAAGTAAAAGGAAAAATGCTCATGGTAGAATGATCTTAAAAAATGCTGAGGGTAGGGAGGTAACTGAATCAGTTGATATTGTGGAATTACTGAGCGAGCACTTTGCAAGAGTATATCACCCAGGTGGTGACTTTGCAGGAATGGAAGAACCAACAGCTTATACTGGAATTGTGATGAATGAAGTAGAGGTAACTAGTCTATTACAGAACCTCAATGTCAATACATCTGTGGGATTGGATGGTATACCAGCTCGTGTCGTACGTGAAGCGGCCAAAGAATTGTCAGTGCCCTTGACCATTTTGTTTAATTTGAGTCTCGGGTCTGGGTTAGTCCCGAGCGGGTGGAAAGAGGGGAAAATAGTTCCACTGCATAAAGGTGGTTCCAAGGCTGCTGTTGAAAATTACCGGCCAATCAGCATAACAGGAATCATTATCAAGGTCTTAGAGAAAATAGTCAAGAGGAAAATACAAGATTGGATAGAAGAAAATGGGATACTGTATCGGGGACAGCATGGTTTTGTGAAGGGTAGGTCATGCCTCAGTAACTTGCTCACGTATTATAACACAGTGACGGCTGAACTGGATAAGGGTAATGGGTTTACAGTGATTCTACTGGACCTTGCCAAGGCCTTTGACAGGATACCACATGGAATTCTAATCAGTAAATTGGGGCATATGGGGATGGACATAGGGTTGGTGAGATGGATAGGAGGGTGGTTGACGGAGAGATATCAGAGAGTGGTTTACTCAGGAGTAGAGTCCACAAGACGGCCTGTGACTAGTGGTGTGCCACAAGGATCTGTTCTTGGACCACTGCTGTTTAATTTGTTCATAAATGATATAGGAAAGGATCTGAGAGGAACAGTTCATTTGTTTGCGGATGATGCGAAGTTGGGTAGGGCAATAGTGAATGCAGATGACGTCAAATTTTTGCAGGATGATTTGGATAGATTGGAGGTCTGGGCTAAGGAGAATGGATGTCAGTTTAATGTGGCAAAATGTAAGGTTATGCATTTTGGGGTGAAAAGATTGGAGGCAGTTTACTGCATTGGTGGAACCGTGCTCCAGGAAATTGATGAGGCACGAGATTTAGGAGTGTTGGTAGATAAAGAATTGAAATTTAGGGGACACATTGCAAAAGTGGCCAAATCAGCTCATCAAATCACTTGGTTGCTGAAGAATACGTTGACAAGCAGAGACAAGCAGGTTATTGTTCCTCTGTATCGAGCCTTGATAAGACCCCATCTAGACTACTGTGCTCAGATTTGGTCATCTAGGTTTCTTCTTGATGGGGAGGAGGTGGAGAGGATCCAGAGGCGAGTGACCAAGATGATAGCAGGTCTGTGGAATGAACCGTATGAAAACAGGTTGAGGATTTGTGGGTTGCAAAAATTGGTTGATAGGCGGAGGAGGGGAGATATGATTGAGACATTCAAATTACTGAAGGGTTTCTATAAAATTAATTCAGAAGATATTTTTGAGAACAGGGCTGGTTGTGGGAGGACTAGGGGACATCCATGGAAACTGGGCAAAAGTGTGGTTAGTAAAGGTGTTAGAGCTGGGTTCTTTACTTTTAGAGTAGTGAATGAGTGGAATGCGCTCCCTGAGTCTGTGGTGGATGCTGTGACAGTGAATGAGTTTAAGGCGAGGTATGATAGGTACTGTATGAATGTCAAATAGTTGTGATGAATATGATTTGGGGCCTCCCTCGATGAGTCTAATGACTCCCTGGAGTTGCCCGTAATAATAGTAATAGTAACTTACTAAGGAATATGGTTGCAACGACTGGCAACATTTAAGTCATATACTAAAAATACACAAGACAAGTTCCGTGCACATTAAAAACTGTTCAAAATACAGCAAACTTAAAATGTCGTTGATTAAGAAATACATTATTGATTGCACACAACAAAAATTATACGAAACTGAGAAAAAAATATTGGAAATCTGTTATAGAACAGTTAATCTACATAATACAATATTTATCAAGACAGTGTATAGCTTTTAGAGGTTCTTCACAAAAACTTTGGAAAATGATAACAGCAATTTTTTAAAGTTAGTAGAAACTGTCGCTAAATTTGATTCGATAATGGCAGAACATTTGCATTGCATCCAAACATCACAAAAAAGGCACATTGCTCATTATTTAGGTGATAAAATACAAAATGAAATATCCGTATAATTTCTGAAGCTATAAAACAAAAAAGTTAATAAATGGTTAAAGAGGCGAAATATTATTCATTAATTCTTGACACTACTCCAGATATAAGCCACACAGAACAATTATCAATTGTTATTAGATTTGTTAATCAAAATAAAGATACAAATATAGCAGAAATTCGTGAACATTTTATGAATTTCACTTCTATTTCATATCTATTTCACTTCGTCTTGAGGAACATAGACGTGACATCTTCTATAGTAGAACACGAGCGAGCGCCCTTTGCAGTCATGTTCTTTTCTCCGCCAACTCTAACCTCGAAGAACGTCAACACCAAGTTGATTGGGACCGCACAACCAATTTATATATAAGCAAGGATGAATTTGAAAGACGAATTGTAGAATCCAAAGAAATAGTTCTAGATCCTTCACACATGAACAACAATCTGAGCTACAATTTGCCTGATTCCCATAGCGCAGAAATCCAGTACTGGCGCTCTAAAATTTGCTGTCACTCACATTCAACTCATACTAACAATAGCACGCAGTCACCATTTCAAATATGACTGTTACTATTCTTCTTTTTATTAAGCTGGAAAGCCCATGTTTTTTACCTTGTTAGTTTTATAAGTTTTGCGTTATTTCTTACTCACCTGAAGAAGTCGGGACACTGATGAAACTATTCGTGATTTATTAAAGTTTTTTGTGTTATACTTTCTCAGGTTCCAGTCAGTTAAATATTAATTTTATAAATACATATATATATATATATATATATATATATATGGTTTTCCTCGAACATCTCAATAGCTGACATCAAAGCTTGTTAAAGAGAGTGGAGAGCGTATGTGTGCAAAATGCAGGCAGTTGGAGGAAATAAGTACATTAGATATATCGATATCCGACTTTGTTGCTCCAGGAACGGGGAATGAATGTAGGAAGACAAGTAGTATGATAGCAGAGAATGAGAAAATAATAGTTGATAGTGTGGAAGGTGTGAGTGACTGTGGAAGTTTAGGAGATGGTTTTGTTTGGGAGAGTGAATTTAGATTAAGAGTGACTGACCTGCAGAGGGAGATAGATGAGTTGAAAGAGGAGGTGGAATGTCTTGTGAATGAGAGCAGAAGTATGAAAGATAAGATTAGGAGAATGGAAGAGATAAATGCAAGGCGAATCAGAGTAGTTTAGGTTAAACTACTCTGATTCGCTCTTAATATGAATTTAGATTAAGAGTGACTGACCTGCAGAGGGAGATAGATGAGTTGAAAGAGGAGGTGGAATGTCTTGTGAATGAGAGCAGAAGTATGAAAGATAAGATTAGGAGAATGGAAGAGATAAATGCAAGGCGAATCAGAGTAGGAGAGAGAGAGAATTTAGGGAGTATGAGTGAGAGGTATGGGGGTGCTAGAAGAGGAGAGAATGGAAACAGTACAGGGGGAAGGAATGAGAGAGAGGTATGGGAATGCTAGCAGACGAGAAGATGGAAACAGTAGGAGAGACGGAATGAGAGAGAGATATGGAAGTGCTAGAAGAGGAGAGAATGGAAACGGTAGGAGAGATGGAATGAGAGAGAGGTATGGGAATGCTAGAAGACGAGCGGATGGAAACAGTAGTAGGAGAGACAGAATGAGAGAGGGATATGGAAGTGCTAGAAGTGGAGAAAATGGAAACAGTAGGAGAGAGGGAATGAGAGAGATGTATGGGAGTGCTAGAAGAGGAGAGAATGGAAACAGTAGAAGAGAGAGGTATGGGAATGAAAGAAGAGGAGAGAATGGAAACAATAGGAGCGAGGGAATGGTAAGAGGTATAATGTATGGCGACTCAATGATCCGTGGTGTTCAAGATAGGATGCGTGAGGAGTGTTTGCCAGGAGGAACAATAGAAAGGGTCGCTATGGCAATTAAGAGAGGTGAAAGGGTGGATGAGATGATTGTGATGGTAGGAACGAATGACTTGAGTGGTAATGTAAGTCGGGCAGCGAGAGATATGAGATTTTTGCTTGAGACTGTACGGAAGAAGACAGAGAGAGGAAAAATAGTGTGCGTGTTGCCTAAGTATGATAATGATGAGCTGAGCAGAAGAGCGGTGATATTGAATGGCATAATAGCGAGAATGTGTGACAAGAGAGGACTGGTATATGTGGATGCCTGGAGTGTGTTTGAGGAAAGAGAGGAGTTGTATGCGAGAGACCGTTTACATTTGAATGAGGAAGGACGTAGGCATCTGGAGAGATTGCTGTTCTGAACGAGTCAGTGTGTCCCAGGGAGGATGATAGCAGGGGTGGCGTCTTGTGGGAATGGATACTTGGGAGAAGGGAGACAATATCAGGTAACACTGAGCCCAGTGGAGTCCAGAAGAGATAATGCTGGGTATAGAAACAATGGCATTTATATGCTGTATACTAATGCCAGGAGTATCCGGAATAAGGGAGAGGAATTGGTGGCGCAGATAGCATCAGCCTGGCCAAAAATTATTGCGATCACTGAGACGTGGTTGACAGAAGGGGATATAACAACAGGAATAGAAGTCGCTGGGTATAGCATTTTTCGTCAGGATAGGAGGGGAAAGTGTGGTGGTGGGGTACTGCTTATGATAAGTGATGACCTATGTCCTCTAAGAGTGGAGAATTTGGAAGGAAGTGAGACAAATGATTTTGAGAGCGTATGGTGTGAGGTAGAGGTAGGCAAGACAGGATATTTAGTGGGGTGTTGCTACAGACCCAGGAGCACAGAGGATGGGGACCAGGAGATGTTTAGACAGCTAAGTTTGGCAAGTGCAAGAAGAATGATTGTTATGGGAGATTTTAACTTCAGTAGTAAAAATTGGAGAGAGGAAGATGCATGTAGCAATAGGGGAATGGAATTTCTAGAATTCTTGAGGGACAAATGTCTTAGGCAACATGTAACAGAGGGAACAAGAGGTTCAAAAATTTTGGATTTGGTTACAGCATCAGAAGAGTTGATAATAACTGAGTTGACGTCTCTCCCACCAGTTGGAGAGAGTGACCATATGGTGTTGACTTGGAAAATGAATAGACATGCAGGAGTATCAAAGAGACGGGAACTTATGTGGAATTATAAGGCAGGTGATTATAATAGTCTTAGACGTCAACTTCGGGAAGTTTCATGGAGGGAGGAATTGGAAGGCCGGGATATCACCAGTGCGTGGGAAATTGTGAAAGAATATTTGTTATCAGCAATGGTAAGTTGCATACCACGAGTGAAGAAGAGGACGCAATTTGGAGTAAAGTGGATGACAAACAATATTAAACAGGAATTGCATGCGAAAAAGAGGCTATGGAAGAGATATAAGGAGAGAGATAGGTGAAGAGATGCATGAGGAATATAAGACACAAGCCAGAAGAGTGACTAGTGTGGTAAGGAAAGAGAAACTAGAATATGAGAGGAGATTGGCCCTAAGATCCAAAGAAAATCCTAGGGAATTTTTTAGCTATGTGGCCAGTAGGAGGAGAAATGACTGTGGAAGAATGATATTGTGGGATAAAAATGGGAATAGAGTGACTGATGCAGAGGACATAGTGGAATTGTTCAATGAACACTTTATTGGAGTATTTCATCCTAGAGGAGTCAGTTTTAATGCTAGAGGGATAGGACTGGTATGAGGTCTGGAGGTACAGGAGGAGAGTGTGTTTCAGATACTGAGTACTCTGGATGTCAGTAAAGATGTGGGACTGGATGGTATTTCGCCACGAGTTTTGAGAGAATGTGCTAGGGAATTGACAGTACCTTGAACGTGGCTTTTCAATGAAAGTCTGGCTTTGGCAAAGGTGCCCAGGGAATGGAAGGAAGGTAAGATAGTGCCATTGCATAAGGGTGGTAACAGACTGGAAGTGTCTAATTATAGGCCAGTCTGTGTGTCATCAGTAGTTGTTAAGATCTTGTAGAAAGTAGTGAGGGACAGTGTACAGCACTGGGCAGATGAGGGTAATGTTATCTGTGAGAATCAACATGGATTTGTGAAAGGACGCTCTTGTTTTAGCAATATGCTAGCCTTTTATAATAAAGTTACAAGAACATTAGATGAGAGAAAGGCATATACTGTAATTTTCTTAGACTTGGCGAAGGTATTTGACAGGGTGCCACATGATAAGCTGATATTTAAGTTGCAGCACATGGGTCTGGATGTCAGATTGGTCAACTGGATTCAGGATTGGCTGTCTGATAGGTATCAGAGAGTTGTGTATGGTGGAGCAGTTTCCAGGAGGCAGAGGGTTACAAGTGGGGTCCCACAGGGCTCAGTACTAAGACCTATATTGTTTAACCTTTATATCAATGACATAGCCAGTGGATTGCAGGGGGATATTCAGCTGTTTGCAGATGATGCGAAGCTGGGAAGGATTATTAGTAATAGTGCAGATGTGGTAGCCCTGCAAGAGGATTTAAATAAGCTAGATAGATGGGCAAATAAATGGGGTGTCAGTTTAATGCAGCAAAATGTAAGGTCTTGAGGTTTGGGAAACATCGATGGGATGCTGCATACTCTATGGGAGGAGTTACACTGGAGGAAGTAGGGGACACGAGATCTGGGGTTGATGATTGATAGAAACCTGAAGTTTAGGGGACATATTGCAAAGGTGGTGAGGGTAACACAGAGGATTGCTGCTATTATGAGAAGGACACTGACCTGCAGAGATAAGAGAGTTATCATTCCGTTGTATAAGTCTCTGATCAGACCACACTTGGACTATTGTTCTCAGATTTGGTCCCCAGGATTTGAAGGGGATAAATTAACTGTGGAAAGGATACAAAGACGGATGACAAAGATGGTTTCAGGACTGTACAAGGATAGTTATGAGGATCGGCTGAGAGAATGTGGACTGCAGAGTTTGGTGGATAGAAGAAGGAGAGGTGATATAATTGAGACTTTTAAACTGTTGAGAGGTGGTTACAGGGTTGACACTGGGGAGTTCTTTCGCTTGGTTGATCAGCGGGAAACATCGATGGGATGCTGCATACTCTATGGGAGGAGTTATCCTGGAGGAAGTGGGGGAGACAAGAGATCTGGGGTTGATGATTGATAGAAACCTGAAGTTTAGGGGACATATTGCAAAGGTGGTGAGGGTAACACAGAGGATTGCTGCTATTATGAGAAGGACACTGACCTGCAGAGATAAGAGGGTTATCATTCCGTTGTATAAGTCTCTGATCAGACCACACTTGGACTATTGTTCTCAGATTTGGTCCCCAGGATTTGAAGGGGATAAATTAACTGTGGAAAGGATACAAAGACGGATGACAAAGATGGTTTCAGGACTGTACAAGGATAGTTATGAGGATCGGCTGAGAGAATGTGGACTGCAGAGTTTGGTGGATAGAAGAAGGAGAGGTGATATAATTGAGACTTTTAAACTGTTGAGAGGTGGTTACAGGGTTGACACTGGGGAGTTCTTTCGCTTGGTTGATCAGCGGGAAGGAGTGATGACAAGAGGCCATCCCTGGAAGTTACGAAAGGAAACTGTGAGCAAGAAGGTAAGGAGTGGTTTCTTTGTGTGGAGGGTGGTTGAGCCGTGGAATGCATTGCCTGATGGAGTGGTGGGAGCGAGAACGGTCAGTGAGTTTAAAGAGTGGTATGATTAAAGAGTTGGACAGAGGAGAAGGATACACAGTAATATACTTGGATTTCGCAAAAGCTTTTGATAGAGTACCTCATGATAAGTTGACAGTCAAACTAGAGCAGATGGGGTTGGATATTAGATTAGTGCATTGGATTGGAGACTGGCTATCTGGTAGGTATCAACAAGTTGTGTATGGGGGTGCAATATCCAGGAAAAGGAAAGTGACTAGTGGAGTGCCTCAGGGATCTGTTTTAGGGCCATTACTATTTAACTTGTATATTAATGATATTGGCGAAGATTTGGATGGAGATATTCAGTTGTTTGCAGATGATGCAAAGTTGGGAAGAACCATAAAGAGTAGTGAAGATGTTGTGGCCTTGCAAGAAGACTTGAATAAATTGAGTGATTGGGCAAGCAAATGGGGATGTGAGTTCAATGTTGCAAAATGTAAGGTTTTAAAATTTGGAAAACAAAGATGGGATGCAGAATTTATGCTTGGTGAGAATATATTGTTGGAAGTAGAGGAAATAAGAGATCTTGGAGTGATAGTGGATAAGGATCTAAAATTTAGGGGACACATCGCCAAAATTGTGAAGACAACACAAAGACTTCTGGGAATGATGAGGAGGACATTGACATGTAGAAGTAGGGAGATTCTTGTTCCATTGTATAAGGCTTTGATTAGGCCACACATGGACTATTGTGCCCAGATTTGGTCACCTGATTTTCAGAAGGATGAAGAGATGTTGGAAAGGGTCCAAAGGCGACTGACTAAGGTAGTTTCTGACCTCTGGAATGTCGAGTATGAGGAAAGATTGAAAAGATGTAATTTGCAGAGTCTAGTGGAGAGAAGGAAGAGGGGAGATATGATAGAGACCTACAAGTTGGTAAGGGGTTGTTATAGGATCAATGGTGGAGAAGTTCTACAGAGAATAGTGGGAGATCAGGGGAGAACCAGAGGTCATCCCTGGAAACTGTATAAAGAGGGTGTGAGTAAGGGAGTGAGAGGCAGGTTTTTTTCGTGCAGAGTTGTGAATGATTGCAATGCCTTGCCTGAGAGTGTGGTGTCTGCAGAGAGTTTGAATGTGTTTAAGACCCGGTATGATGAGATGTGTGTGAGATAAAAGGACCTCCTAGATGAGTCTTTGACTCCATGAGGTCTTGTTTTAATAATAATAATAATAATAATAATAATAATGATAGACTTTGTGTTTCTCAGGGGGGGACCTCCCCTCAGTGAGTCTTGACAGACTTTATGTCTTAGGAAGGACCTCCCTCGATGAGTCTTTTGACTCCTTGGAGGCCTGAATAATAATAATAATAATAATAATAATAAAGTATTAAGTTTACTGCTAAGCTTGAAATGATTAATTCCTTGCCTTTTCTTGATGTCAAACTGACTCGTGCTTCTGGTAAACTCAAAATATCGATATATAGAAAGCCCACACATACCAACAGATATCTGCATAGTCAGTCCCATCATTTCCCTCCTCATAAGCTTGGAATAATTTCCACTTTGGGACATAGAGCCCGTTCTCTTCTGGATGACCCAAATGAACTTCTTACAGAAATAAACCATCTGAAAACTTCTTTCGAAGTTAATGGATATTCCAAGAGAATCACTGAAAAATTCCTTCTTAATCCTCCTAGACATCTCCCAGAAGAAACAAATAGATTCAAAGGCAATATATCAATTCCTTACATAAGTAGTTTCACATAAATTAGCGCAAAAGTTCTAAGAAAATACAATATCAGAACCTTGTTAACTCCACTTCCAAAAATCCGTTACTTAATAAGCCACCCAAAACCTTGTCATCATCAACTCAAATACCCTAGTGTATATAAAATATTGTGTGATTGTAATATTCCTTATTTTGGGCAGACAGACAAATCTGTCGAATTGCATATGGAAGAACACATGAGGGACATTACTTACAAGAGACAGCGAGCCAGTGCATTATCAAATCATATCCTTTTCTCGGCTAATCCTAATGATGAAAACCAAAGTCACAAAGTCTGCTGGGAAAAATCTACTAACATCTTCTGTTGCAATGATGAACTAGAGAGAAACATCGTGGAATCTAGAGAAATCATCTTCAATCCTGTTCATCTAAATAATAACTTGAGCTACAACCTCCCAGATAGTCATTCAGCTGTAATCATGTACTGGCGTTCACGTGATGCTGCAACCACGCACTCTCCCAACAATGCAACAAACGAAAGAACAGCTTTAAATACAACTACAACGTTTTCATGCTAATATGTATAGACTCTCTATTTTGTTCATATTTTTTTTTAACCTTCAGTGTTTAGTGTGTTTTCTTTCTTTTATAATGTCACCTGATGAAGGCTGTTACGAGCCGAAACTAGTCGTGTTATTATATTAAAACCTTTTTACTTAAATCTCGGTTCTAGTCATTCAATTTTTTATAAAAATATATATATATATATATATATATATATATATATATACACATATATACACATTCTGTTGTATTTATATATCAAGGAATAAACATTTTTGAAAATTTTTATTATTAAAAATTCCTTATTAATGAATTTCAGTGATTACAATGTTCTGCTACTGTTAAATAACATTTATTTTTATGTATGCGTATAAACTGTTTTGTACTTTTAACAAAAATTTTTCATGGAAACTTATTTTATAGGGGGAGGCTGAAAAAAGTTTTGCACAAGGACGCCTCCTACCCACAGCATGGCACTGGCAGTGACTATGAAACGTATAATCAAATTAGCGAAGCAAATAAGAAAAGCGTGATCATTATGGGCGATTTTAATTATGGCAATATAGACTGGAATGATGAGATAGCAACTGGTAGTAAAGAAACTTAGTTTCTTCAGTTTTTGAGGGATAACTACCTCAGACATTATGTAACAGAAGGCACACTAGGATTGAAGGTCTTGGATTTAGTCATCTCATCAGAGGATGTAATTATAAATGAAGTGTCAAATCACCAACCTTTTGGTGAGAGTGACCATGAGGTGATTACCTGGGGTGTTGAGCAAACTAGATGTAAATAAGACTTTGGGACTTGATAATATATCACCACGTATTCTGAAGGAATGTACCATGGAGTTGACACAGCCTTGACATATTTTTTTAATATGAGTCTTGCACTCGGTCAGGTTCCTAAGGAGGGCAAGATTGTACCACTTCATAAAGGAGGTGATAGAACTCGAGCATCAAACTATAGGCCTATCTTTGTGTCAGGTGTTGTGGTTAAGTTGTTGGAGAAGCTTGTGAGCACTAGGATCCAGAGTTGGGTTGACAACAATGGTATTATCTTTGATGGATAGCATGGATTTGCTAAAGGGAAGTCATGTTTTAGAAATCTAATTACTTATTACAATAAGGTGACTGCTTCCATGGACAGAGGAGAAGGATACACAGTAAAATGCTTAGATTTTGCAAAGGCTTTTGATAGATGACCATATGATAAGTTGATAGTCAAACTGGAGTGGATGGGGTTGGACATTAGATTGGTGCATTGGATTAGAGACTGGCTATCTGATAGGTATCAACAAGTTGTGTATGGGGGAGTGATATCCAGGAAAAGGAAAGTTACTAGTGGTGTGCTTCAGGGGTCTGTTTTAGGGCCACTGCTGTTTAACTTGTCTATTAATGATATTGGTGAAGATTTGGATGGAGATATTCAATTGTTTGCAGATGATGCAAAGTTGGGACTAACCATGAAGAGTAGAGAAGATATTGTGGCCTTACAAGAAGACTTGAATAAATTGAGTGGTTGGGCATGGGAATGGGGATATGAGTTTGGTGTTGCAAAATGTGGGGTTTTAGGGTTTGGAAAACAAAGATGGGATGCAGGGTTTGTGCTTGGTGGGGATGTATTGTCAGAGGTGGAAGATCTAGGGGTGATGGTGGGTGGGGATTTGGAGTTTGGGGGACACATGGCCGGAATTGTGAAGAAGGCACAGATGCTTCTGGGAATGATGCGGGGGACACTGACTTGTAGAGGTGGGGAGATTCTTGTTCCATTGTATAGGGCTTTGATGTGGCCACACATGGACTATTTTGCCCAGATTTGGTCACCTGGTTTTCAGAGGGATGAAGAGATGTTGGAGAGGGTCCAGAGGCGACTGACAATGGTAGTTTCCAGCCTCTAAAATGTCGAGCATGAGGAGGGATTGAGAGGATGTGGCTTGCAGGGTCTGTTGGACGGGAGAAGGAGGAGAGATATGATGGAGACCTACAGGTTATTGGGGGGGGGGGGTTGTGGGATCAATGCTGGAGAGGTTCTGCAGAGGATGTGGGAGATGGGGGGAGAACCAGGGGTCGTCCCTGGGGACTGTATGGGGGGGGAGTGAGAGGCAGGGTTTTTCATGCGGAGTTGTGGGTGAGTGGAGTGCCTTGCCTGAGAGTGTGGTGTCTGCAGAGAATTTGAGTGTATTTGGGGCATGGTGTGATGGGCTGTGTGTTTGATGTGAGGACCTCCTGAATGAGTCTTTGACTCCATGGAGTCTTGGGTAATAATAATTATCTGCAAACAATTGAATATCCCCATCCAAATCTATGCCAATATCATTAACATGCAAGTTACACAGTAATGGCCCTAAAACAGACTCCTGAGGTTACACCACTAGTGACTTTCCTCTTCGGGAATATTGCTCCCCTATACACAACTTGCTGATACCCATGAGATAGCTATTCTCTGAGCCAATGCACTAATCTAATATCCAACCCCATCTGCTCTAGTTTGACTATCGACTTATCTTGTGATAATCTATCAAAAGCGTTTGCAAAATCAGAGGAAGACATCACCTTATTGTAATAAGTAGGTAGGTTAGTAAAACATTAATGTTTTAAAACAGATTACTAAAACATGGCTGTCTGATAGTCCACGTGGTTAGCCTAGTGGCTGTGAGCTTTGCAACCATATGCCTGGGAAAGGAGTGTCCTAGGTTCGATTCCCATCGGTGAAGTGAGAAGCCGAAGGATCTTCCTCAGCCATAGCCAAGTTAGCCGGTCGTGGGCATGGACAGTAAGGTTTTCCCCAAGTTTATCCTGGGGTTTGTCATCCCACAAAGTAGGCAAACCAGCCTTGAGAACTGAACACTACAGGACATAGGATATACTGGGGCATAGGGATGACCGCATTATCCTGTGAAAGGTTTGAGGTCCAATGATTAATAAACCCTCCACACCGCAAGGTAAAAGAGGAGTAAAAGGAAGATGAGATGATATGAGGTTGTCTTGATAGGTATCAGAGAGTTGTGTACGGTGGGGCGCAATATCAAGGAGGCAGAAGGTTACAAGTGGGGTTCCATAGGGCTCAGTACTGGAACCTGTATTGTTTAACCTTTATATCAATAAAATTAGCAATGGATTGCAGGGAGATATTCAGTTGTTTGCAGATGATGTGAAGCTGAGAAGGGTTCTTAGTAATAATGCAGATGTGGCAGCCCTGCAAGAGAATTTGAATAAACAATACAGATGGGCAAATGAATGGGGGATATTGGTTTATTATTATTATTATTATTATTAACATTTGACCTCCATGGAGTCAGAGACTCATCGTGGGAGGTACTCACTATTGCACACAATGCTCATCCAACCGTGTCTTAAACTGATTCAATGTGTCCACATCCACAACACGCTCAGGCAATGCATTCCACTCACCAACCACCCTCCATGCAAAGAACCTGCTTCTCACTCTTTTGCTCACACCCTCCTTATACAATTTCCAGCAATGGCCTCTTGTTCTACTCCCCTCTCCCATTCTATGAAAAACCTCTTCCATGTCTACCTGATAACAACCCATGACCAGCTTATATGTCTCAAAATCATATCTCCTCCTCCTATTCACGAAGCTATGCAACTTACATTCTCTTCATCTCTCCTCATACTCGACATTCCAAAGACCTCTGACTACCTTTGTGAATCTTCTCTGCACCCTTTCCAACATATCCTCGCCACTAAGAAAACCAGGCGACCAAATCTGTACACATAACACAAATTATGATTCCATTGATTCCATATGAGGCCTCATATGGAATCAATGGAATCATAATATACAATGGAATCATAACCTCTCTATTTCTGCACGTCAGGGTTCCCCACATCATTGCCATTATTCAGTGTGATGTCTTCACAACTTGTGCAATGTAGTCCCTGAATTTCAGGTCCTTGTCCACCATCACTCCTAGATCTCTCATCTCCTTTACTTCTGTTAACGTTTACCCACCAAGTGTATACTTTGCATCCCATCGGCGCTTACCAAATCTCAAAACTTTACACTTGGCAACACTGAACTGACAGTTCCACTTACCTGCCCATTCATGCAATCTATTCAAGTCCTCTTGTAAGGCATTGTTGCATCGAGAAAATGTGATGAGTCATCCCCCTTTTTCCGACCCAACATATGGTTACCTCAGAAGGAGTGGATAAGGACATACTTATGCCTCCAAATAGAAAAAGTGCTCATTAATGACCCAAGAACATGTATATATTCAGATTTGTAAATTCTAAGCAGTGTTAAAGTATCCCATAAACTAAATAGAGGAGGTTTGTTAAGTTAATTAAGGTAGAAAATCATGTATAAATTCTAAAAAGATGTGTACAAGCTAATAATAGTTTTAGGACATGTCAAAGATAGTTCGTGGCAAAGGTATCCAATCAGCAGCCGCCGTACGTATGACGACACAACCGAGTGAGGGCGCTGTTTTGTAGTAGATAGGTTTCGGCGGGGATTTGAATCGCTCTCTTTTTCTTCTCGTTTCGTCAGTACCTGGTTTCCCTGTGCGGAAGGCTGCATAGTTGTGAAAAGCTTGCCACCATGCGTAGCGAGAGTCTTCCCTTGCTATGTGTGCTACGTGGATCAAAGCTGCAGCTATAATGCGTCCAGATTCCTAAGAAGAAAAAGTGTTACAAGAACTGTCTGCATTTTGGACATTCTGTCTATATCTAAGAAAAGGGCATCTTAGGCTTGAGCCGAGTAGGAGACCGAGGCTACGAACTGTTTGTGTCTAAAGGACATTAATCTTATACTGTTAAGACCTAATTGAATGCCAACTAAAATTTTGGGGGAGGATTAAGTCTAAAATATAAGAAAGAGCATTGCCTCAAGAAATCTATGTCAGAGTTACAGAATTGACTTGTATATATATGTAATTAGCATGTGTGATAGTAGATTGGTAATTTAGTATATGTTGTCAGAGTCTGAGGATAGTTATATATATAAGTGAAGGAATTTGTGTCCCTATAAAGGATTACAGTGTAGAAATTTTGGATGTGTTAAATTAAGAAAAGGGAGGGAACCCAGGCTCTTTTAATTTAAGGATTAACTAACTTGTATCATTATGTTTTGTGCTAAAATAAACGTATTTCTTTATGTGTAATCAAATGAGTTTGTCATGCTTTCTGTGCATTGAATTACCGCTTGGAAAATTATGAACCGTGCATAAAAGGGGAATCCACTAATAATATAAGAAATGGGACCACAACTGCATACTTCATGATCCCTGCAATTTCTTTCTAAGTAATCTTGGATAGCATATCAGAATTCTGTTGCCGGCTGGCGCAGTCATTAAATAATACAAATTTGTCGGCAAGCGAATTAACTGATAATAAGTAAAGTACTAAAATTTAACGATAACAAAAGATAAAGTTTAAGATAGGATAAATAAGAGATAAGACGCCAATAAAGCCACCAAGATATAACAATGGCACAGTCAACAGGATGTGCTGAGAGAGATTAAATTGCACACCAAGCTGGTCTCAATCCCAGAAACAAACTCAGTAGTGAAAGGTATAATAGTGAAATTAATTTTTTTTGAAATTATTTGAATTTGAACAGTGTTAATCAAAGAGCGTAAGTATGTCCCTACCTGAGATAGCTGAGATGACCGACACAGAATTTTTCAGAACAATGAACCCTAAACAAATATGTCCCAGGTTTTCAGGGGAGGGTAATGATGACATAGAATCTTTCCTCAGCCATATGGAAAGACTAAAGAGGGCAGCAAATTGGAGTGATCCGCAACTCTTAACATTAATACACAGTGGACTAGAGGGGAAGAACAAATCTGAAGGCCATGGATAACATCTGGAAAAGTAAAGTGATCAGTCTGCAAACAAAACTAAGAGTATTGGAAACATGCATCTTCAGTGGTGTACTGTACGGATCTGAAACGTGGGTAATAAATAAGGAATCAAGAAAAAGAATTTTGGCATTTGAAAGAACTTGTTACAGGAAGATTCTAAGAATAGGATGGGTACAGAAAATCACCAATGAAGAGCTCTATCAGAAGATACAACCAAAACAGAATCTAATGCAGAAGATTATAAAACAGAAGCTGCAATTATTTGGACACATCTGTAGAATGAGTGAGGACCGGAAGATAAAGACATTTATGTTTGGTATTTTGGATGGTTTCAACAGAAGAGGTAGACCATACAGAGAATGGATAGACAATATAAAAGACTGGTGTGGAATGGGTGTACAAAAACTGCGACACTGTGCCCTGGACAACGAAAGGTGGAAAAAGATAGTGAAACAGGCATCACACATCAACGGGCAGTGAGCCCATGATTCGTGATGATGATGATGGACTAGAGGGGAAAGCAAAGAAAGCATTGCACTCTCACCAAACACTAAACAGAGCAGTAACACTTAAAGACTTTAAAGAGGCCCTAATATCGAAATTTAACAAAAGGAGAGGAATTGAACAAACACTTAATAAATTCTTCAAATGCATACAAAAAAGGGGGGAAAAGGTAACCAATTTCCTTAACAGACTAACCAAACTGGCACACGATATAAAAACCCTCACACAAGACAAAGAACATATTGAATGGCTCACCTTACCTTACAACAATTCAGAACAGGTATCTTACCTGAATTGCAGGAGAGCATACACAAAAGGGAAATAAATAGCCTTGAAGAGTGCTGTGCAGCCGCCAGTGAGAAAGAAGAAATAATAGCAATCATTGCCCAATCCTCTGAATATAGAGAAATGATAACCGAAGAAAGGCACAGTAGAAGGAGTGAAAGTCATGTGAACATACACCACCAAATACAAAGTACCAACACCACTGAAGCAAGCCTTACCCTAGTCCAGGGCAACATAGAGGGAACACGATGTGAATTCCTCCTTGACACAGGAGCACACATATCTGTCATCCCACACAACCTATACAAAAAGCTTGACATGTCCCGTAATAAAACAATTATCCCCCTCCAAACAACTCACAAAATAATGGGAATAGCAAAGGTCAAGCTATGATCCTCCACTAAATTGAGAGCAAGGCTATCCATCCCTTGTTTCCCCATTGATGTCACCCATGACATAATAATCTTACCAGAGATACCCGATGACACCAGCAATCAAGTCATTTTGGGACTAGACTTCCTAAAGTCAAACCAGTTCGCCTGCAACTTTGGGACCCAGTCAATATCTCTGTGTGGAAAGACCCACCACACCAAAACCAACCCTTGCAAAACATGGCACAAAAATAAATCACTTGAGACTAATTTGATATCTGCTAAGGAGTCTGAAGAGAAGCAGATCACTTACAAGGAGAAGATGATG
Source organism: Typopeltis vanoorti (assembly GCF_054136105.1). NCBI lineage: Eukaryota > Metazoa > Arthropoda > Arachnida > Uropygi > Thelyphonidae > Typopeltis > Typopeltis vanoorti. The sequence continues at coordinate 153,150,606 of NC_143555.1, forward strand.
AGCAAATCCATAAGAAGCCACAGCTCTAAGCAAAATATAGAAGAGATAAGACAATTTTTTGACACAGCATGCAAATTGTACCCCGGAGTCTTTACTGAGGGAATAAGCAACCTTACCTGTACCAATGCCGTAGAACACGCTGTTCAAATAACCTCGACCTCACCAGTACACATAAAACAATACCCAACCCCCCTCAAACACGCAAACAAATTAGAAAAGCTATTGGAAGAATATGAGAAGGCAGGTGTGATTGAAAAGTCTGTTTCCCGTTGGAACAGCCCATTCATACTAGTCAAGAAAACAAACAGTGATTTAAGATTTGTTCTTGATCTTAGGGAAGTGAACAAAGTCATGAAACCCATTGATTTCCCAGTGTGTACTACAGAAGAGCTACTGTTTGGCCTAGAAGGGGCAAGGGTCTTCTCGAAACTTGACCTGAATTCTGGGTAGTACCAGATTCCCCTCAGGAAGGAAGACAGACAATATTTCGCCTTCACCACGAAGTGGCAAAAGTACCAACTCTGTAGGCTTCCCTAAAGGGTCCGAAACTCGGCTATGAGCTTCCAATGCCTCATGAATGGTGTGCTGGTGGGACTTTTGGGCAGAGGTGTTCTATGCTTCCAAGACGACCTACTGATATATTCCACCACCATGAAAGAGCACACTGAGATCCTACTAAACGTACTAAACAGATTGTACAAGGCCAAGTTGTCTCTAAAATGCTCGAAATGCGATCTTTTCCTTGACAAGGTAGAATACCTCGGACACGTGATCACCGGGGACGGGATAGCACCTTCATGTAACAACGTGAATGCCATTTTAGATGTAAAACCCCCCACCACAATCAAGCAGGTAAGGCTGTATCTGGGGATGGTGAATTTTTACCGAAAGTTCATTCCCCAATGCTCCAAGATAATGAAGCCAATAGTGAGCCTGACCAAGAAGCGAACCAAGTTTGCCTGGAAGATAGAGCAGCAGGAAGCTTTCCATGCATTAAACAAGGCACTGACCACTGCCCCAGTTCTCATTCATCCAAAACTAGGGGAAACCTTCTATCTTGCGGCCGATGCATCCAAAGACACTATTGGGGCCGTACTCAAGCAAAAGGAACAGGATTCTTTCAGACCTGTTGCATTTATCAGCAGGAAACTATCCCCTTCAGAAAGAAATTACTCCATCATTGAGAGAGAGGCTTTGGCCATCGTGTACAGCCTCAGGAAATTCTGCCACCTATTGTTAGGGCAAAACATCGTCCTCAGATCTGACCACAAACCTCTGTCCTTCATGTCATCCATGAAGGATAAAAATCAGAGAATAGTGCACTGAGCTTTGGAAATGCAGGAATACAGAATGGAGGTCAGCTACATACAGGAAAGGCTAACGTGGTAGCCGATTACCTATCCCGGTCACTAACACCCCAACCTGGAGAGAATCATAGCCACATCAATGAAACCACCCAACGGATTGGTGTCATCCAGGGATCTCAGAGGAGGGGAGCACCCGAGAAGCGATGTCAAACTGGGAGAAATTTGACATCATTCAGGCACAGAAGGCTGACCCAGTATGGGGACCTGTTTACAAGAAATTGCTAAGTGAAAGAGGCAGCTACCAGGAAAGGGGAACCGATGACAACATATTCATTGATAATGATGGTCTCCTGATATCTAGACAAGGCATCACCGGGAGATGGAAGGAGAAGATTGTTGTACCCGAAGCGATGATTCCATGGGTGCTGCACACACACTCCATGATAATAAATTAGCAGGGCATCAGGGAGTACATAGAACTTTAAAGAGGGTGACAGATAGGTACCTCTGGAAGGGAATGAGATGCAACGTGGAGGCATAAGTCCTCTCTTGTGACATCTGTCAGAGAAAATCCCCAATCACTGGTAAGGCCCCTATTCAGCCATTCCCTCTCCCCTCGTGCCTGTTCCAGGCCGTGGCTATGGATATTGTGGGACCACTCCCCACCACGTCAAGAGGGAATAGATACATCCTGGTCGTCATAGACATGTTTTCCAGGTTCCCTGAGGCCGTAGCCATGAAGGATCAAACAGCCAAAACCGTAGCAGACATACTATTTGAAATTATCTTCTCAAGATACGGGACACCTGAGACCCTACTGTCAGATCAGGGCACCAACTTCACAGCCGAGGTGATCCTACAGCTGTGCAGCTCACTAGGGATAAAAAAGATTTTTACCACACCATATCACCCCCAAGCGAATGGCATGTGTGAAAGAATGAACCGCACTCTGAAACTCGCCCTAGCAAAACTAGCAGAGGAGCAGATATCAGAGTGGGATGTTCGGTTACCTCACACCCTTTTCGCGTGCAGGACTGCACTTCACTCAGCTACCAGGGAAGCGCCCGCCATAATACTTTACGGGTTTGAGCCCCTCTTCCCAAATGACTTCAGGAACTCCAGGGCAGAAACAGGCTTCCCCGATAGATGAATATTCAAACAACCTCATAAGGGACAACAAGTTAGCATATAAGTCAGTAGCAGAGACCAGTGAAGGGTGCTCTCTCCACGCAAGATTATACGCGAACAAGCTCAGGAAAACCAAAGACTTGAAGGAAGGAAGCCTGGTTCTTATGGACCAAGGTTTTAACGGAAGGGGAAAGGGGGGAAGTTCGGTAAGAACGCAATTGGACCTTTTGAGATAATTGAAAGAATAGCCCCTGTAACTTTCAGAGTCAAAGAAACCAGCCCTCATGGAAAGATCACCATTGTACATGTTTATCGCCTCAAACCATATAAAACTAGGCCAGCAAGACTGGTCTGCTTTGGTGACTGGTCTGCTTTGGTGACTTAGGAAATGCAAGAAACATGAGGGGCCAGGACAGACGTGGACCCAGGGAGAACTCCCGTCCAAACTCGTCCTGCAGCAAAGCGCGACCAAAGGAAAACGGAGGTCACAAAACAAGGAAGGAGGGAACCCCCCCAAGACGAGTACCCCCCCCCCCTTTCTTCATGAGACATAGGGAAGCCCCAGGTATTACTGGTGGAAATAACACTAATCGGGGAATCATGATGAGTGTGCTGAGCCAGGTGAAAAACCGACACACAGATACATGCTTAGGAGTAGACAAGGTGGCCAACCTTTTCCCAGAGAAAGGAAAGGATGTTGCTAAGGGAAATTTTATCATAACTTAGTTAAGAAAAAATTTTAATTAAAGGGGGGGGGCCTTTGTTGTGTCGAGAAAATGTGATGAGTCATCCCCCTTTTTCCGACCCAACATATAGTTACCTCAGAAGGAGAGCATAAGGACATACTTATGCCTCCAAATAGAAAAAGTGCTCATTAATGACCCAAGAACATGTATATATTCAGATTTGTAAATTCTAAGCAGTGTTAAAGTATCCCATAAACTAAATAGAGGAGGTTTGTTAAGTTAATTAAGGTAGAAAATCATGTATAAATTCTAAAAAGATGTGTACAAGCTAATAATAGTTTTAGGACATGTCAAAGATAGTTCGTGGCAAAGGTATCCAATCGGCAGCCGCCGTACATATGACGACACAACCGAGTGAGGGCGCTGTTTTGTAGTAGATAGGTTTCAGCGGGGATTTGAATCGCTCTTTTTCTTCTCGTTTCGTCAGTACCTGGTTTCCCCATGCGGAAGGCTGCATAGTTGTGAAAAGCTTGCCGCCATGCGTAGCAAGAGTCTTCCCTTGATATGTGTGCTACGTGGATCAAAGCTGCAGCTATAATGCGTCCAGATTCCTAAGAAGAAAGGGCCACTGATGAGTTAACGTCAGTGTATAAATCAGTGTAAAAGTGTTTCGTTTCATATGGAACAAAAGAATAGTGAAGCCGCCATTAAAGAAGGTACAGTAAGAAGATCCGAATATCCAGATAAAGCAAGAACGGTAAACAGAAATCTTTTCATATTAATATCGGAGTAACCGTGCAGTAAGGAGAACTGATCATTAAGAACACAGCCCATTTCCGTGAAGTGTTACAAGAACTGTCTGCATTTTGGACATTCTGTCTATATCTAAGAAAAGGGCATCTTAGGCTTGAGCCGAGTAGGAGACCGAGGCTACGAACTGTTTGTGTCTAAAGGACATTAATCTTATACTGTTAAGACCTAATTGAATGCCAACTAAAATTTTGGGGGAGGATTAAGTCTAAAATATAAGAAAGAGCATTGCCTCAAGAAATCTATGTCAGAGTTACAGAATTGACTTGTATATATATGTAATTAGCATGTGTGATAGTAGATTGGTAATTTAGTATATGTTGTCAGAGTCTGAGGATAGTTATATATATAAGTGAAGGAATTTGTGTCACTATAAAGGATTACAGTGTAGAAATTTTGGATGTGTTAAATTAAGAAAAGGGAGGGAACCCAGGCTCTTTTAATTTAAGGATTAACTAACTTGTATCATTATGTTTTGTGCTAAAATAAACGTATTTCTTTATGTGTAATCAAATGAGTTTGTCATGCTTTCTGTGCATTGAATTACCACTTGGAAAATTATGAACCGTGCATAAAAGGGGAATCCACTAATAATATAAGAAACGGGACCACAACTGCATACTTCATGATCCCTGCAATTTCTTTCTAAGTAATCTTGGATAGCATATCAGAATTCTGTTGCCGGCTGGCGCAGTCATTAAATAATACAAATTTGTCGGCAAGCGAATTAACTGATAATAAGTAAAGTACTAAAATTTAATGATAACAAACGATAAAGTTTAAGATAGGATAAATAAGAGATAAGACGCCAATAAAGCCACCAAGATATAACAGCATCAACATCAGTCTGACTTTGCTTTGCTCACTCCCAGTTTTGCATCATCCACAAACAGCTGGATATCACTAGGTAAACTCAACCCAATATCATTAACATAAAGATTGAAGGACAATGGCCCCAAAACTGATCCCTGCAGCACACCACTTGTGACCTTTCTCTTTCGAGATACTGCATCTTCATGTACAACTTTCTGATACCTATCTGACAGCCAGTCACTGATCCAACACAGAAGTCTATTATCTAATCCCATCTGTTTCAATTTCTTTAAGCACTTGTCATGTGGCAGTCTATAGCCTTTGCAAAATCCAAGTACACTACTGTATATGCATCTCCCTTGTCCAAGGTATTTGTCACCTTATTACAGTACATAAGTAAGTTAGTCAAACATGATCTCCTCTTAACAAACCCATGCTGATAACCACAGAGAATATTAGAAATAGGATACAGTAATGGTTTGATACCCATTTCTGTATCCTACTTCTCACCAATCTCTTCAGGACCTTCACCACAACTCCAGATATACAGACCGGCCTATGTAAAGCTACAGCCTTATCACTGCCTTTATGCAGTGGAACAATTTTACCCTCCTTCCACTCCCTTGGAACCTATGTTGTTGCAAAACTCTTATTAAAAGGCATGCCAATGCTACAGCCAGTTCCCTGGAACATTCCCTTAAGACGCGTGATGATATGTCATCAAATTGTATTGCCTTATTAACATCAAGGTTATTTATATCCTCAAATACCTTCTGCTCACTCACAATTAAGCTATCCTCACCTATGTCCTCTACACTTAAGTTCCTCATGATTTCACCCCGATCAGGATGAAACACCTTTATAAATTGATCGCTGTGTTGTTCATTCAGAATGCTCCTGAAGTTGTTCATTCAGAATCTAACATGAAAAATTTATATAATTCAAGATAATACCTGCACACCAGCAGAAAGTAAGAAAAACTTTGTTGCTGTATATGAGAATGTGCATTAATGTGTAATATATTAGAAATATTTGTTGTCAAACGGAAGACTAAATTAGAGAATTATGCCAAATTAGTG